>NC_048227.1:74771704-75096272 GCF_002007445.2 Ailuropoda melanoleuca
TTTTTTTTTTTTTTTTTGCCAAATAAGGGGACATATATTGCACAAGATAAAAATGAAGTTTGAAGAATTATATTTCTGTTACACCTGACTTTTGCATTTTTACATATGAAATTGTTATACACTCTAATTCCTAATGAAGACAGATTCTGTAATTGATTGTAATCACAAATGGGAAAGCAAATGAAGATATTTCCCAGATGAGCATGCTAAATTTCTAAATAAATGCACGTCGAAATTAACCTAAATAAGGAGATGTCATTTTACTGTTCTTAAATAAAGTTTTGAGTCTCACTTGCTTAAAACCACTAGTATAGGGGCACCCGGGTGGCTCAGATGGCTAAGCATCTGCCTTCAGCTCAGATCGTGATCCCAGGGTCCTGGGACGGAGTCCTGCATCAGGCCCCTTGCCCAGCGGGGAGTCTGCTTCTCCCTCTCCCTCGGCTGTTCCCCCTGCTTGTGTTCTCTCTTTCTCTCAAAATCAAACAATCAATAACATCTTTAAAAAAAAAACCCACTACTCTAATTCCAGGTCTTCTTCTTTCTTAAGCTACCACTTACAGGTAACATGTTCAAGCAGGTGCTGCCCTGGTCTAAAACATCTTTTGCACTATTCATTCAGGGGGCAAAGCTGGGGCTGTCCCGTACCATCCCAGGAAGATACACACACAGGGGTAGATCAGATAAGTTTTCCCATGATTGAAACTAAAACTTTGATCTCAGGAATTTCATTATCTGGTACTTTCTAGGATCCATAATCTTAAGGGGAAAAAAAGTTTTTCAATGAATTAATAATGGCTTGAGACTCAACACGCTGTAGCAATATTCACTGCAGTAGTTGTTTATTTATAGTCATGCTTGATTAGTATTTGAAATTTGCAGGAATTGCAATATGCATAGTTTTCAAAGCCTTTACAGAATTTCATTTTTATCACTCGGCAAGAGTCAATGAAAAGGCAATAAGAAAAGCTCTATGGGATATTTTTATAGAAGTGTCAAAAGCCAGTAAGCTAACTACATGAAAGAACCCAGATTGTACAGACAGAGTTTGAGCAGAAACACTTCAGAGACTTTATATCTAGTATTTTGACTTTTACATGCCCTTGGAGGAAAAAAAGAGCGCTAGCTACAAAACCAAATAAGGAGGGGAAAGGAACAAACCATATGCTTAAGAATAATTACAGTTTCCATTTTCCTACAAACTAAATGTGAAGTTTCAAAGATAAAGTGTAATAGAAATTGAGCTGCTTTGGTGTGTCTAAAATATTGCCAAGAAAGAAAATTCTCATTTCCCTTGCTAACTCATCCCAGATTTCTACAATATGGAAGTTAGTTTGAATGCTTTCAACTTCTCCACAAGTCCATTCGCTCTTGTTTTGCTTTTAGTAGAGAGGAAAAATATCAGATCATCATCTCTAGAAACAAAACTACCATAATTCAAATCTACATAAGGTTATTTATCTGGACATCTTTAAATTAAAGACATCTCAATTACTATAACCTCTTCTCAAGCCATTAATCCTTTTGTTAATGCTAGCAAAAAATGTAAAAACATTACTGTCATGATAATACAAGCAATATTAAACACTTCTTGGCTGTGATAACCATAAATGAAGAGAAAACTCTAATAAAAAGGAAAAATGAACAGGCCTATCATTATTGTGTTTAATATTACGCTGCACTTAAAACTACATTTCTTTTATTTAAGATTTATTTATTTATTTGAAAGACAGAGGACACACTGCAGGGTGGGGGGGCAGAGGGAGAAAGAATCTTGAAGCAGACTCCCTGGTGAGCGCGGAGCCTGCCGCTGGGCTCCATCCTAGTACCCCAAGATCATGACCTGAGCCGAAATCAGGNAAAACTACATTTCTTTTGTTTAAGATTTATTTATTTATTTGAAAGACAGAGGACACACTGCAGGGTGGGGAGGCAGAGGGAGAAAGAATCTTGAAGCAGACTCCCTGGTGAGCGCGGAGCCTGCCGCTGGGCTCCATCCTAGTACCCCAAGATCATGACCTGAGCCGAAATCAGGAGTCAGCTGCTTAACTGACTGAGCCACCCAGGCACCCCTAAAACTACAATTCCATGAGATTCATGGTTGAGGCAGTCACATTGATGGAACCTTATATTCCAAGCAAAGTGGAAGAAAGAATCTGTAAATTAGGCATGTGGCATGTAGGCAATTAAACCCGGTATAGTGTGGCTTCACCAACCTGTGGTTACACTGGTGGCTGCTAGTTGAGTTGCCCCCCTCTTGCTTCTCTCTTTCTCCAGATCAGCCAAATCACTTTGACAACCAGCTGGTACTTCTGAATCCAGACCAGCTTGATTTGAATGCAGTTTCTTGGATATGTCTACATGGAGACTCTGAAATGACACAGGCCAGAGTGATTGATTACACGAGTAAATTATCAGTCCAAAATAAATGCTTCCCAGAGATATGACAAGGATAAACATTTATCATATGGCAAGTTATGTTTGTATATCTGAATCAGAACATTCTATATGTCAAAGTGACTTACAAATTACACTTTAATCAACGTATTTTCGTAATCTAGGTATGGAATTTTTGAGATGATCTAAGTGACTAGAATAAGTCATTTCAAACTCAGAAAATCATCTTCAAATCCCATTTGAGTTTATCATTTTCTTCTTGTGAACCTTATATTTTTCATTTAAAACATTTTCACTCAGTTTTTATTCCTATAGTTAAATTATCCAGCATTTCATTATATATTACATAATTACATATTGTATAATGAAGAGCTGGTTTCGTTTCTGCATTATCCGTAGCCTTTTTATAAAACATATTATAACATCTACTTTAAATTAACCCACATTTTTATCAGCATTATGCAAACTTGACAAAGCTCCTCCAGTCAGTTTAAGAATAATAATTCATCCTAACAATGACTTATTAAGGCACAACATCAATGGACCTTAAAACACATCTCCTATATAAGAGATGTCATTGTGTTTGATGTTACACTGTCATACTGTATGCTTCAAAAGAATCGTCAGAGAGGAGAAAAACTAAAGACCTAAGTAGGAAATTGAACTTTCAGCACTTTGCTTCATATCCAAATTCAGACTAGAAATTTTTCAGTTTAAATATGGTTACATAACATTCAACGATTCATAGAGTCAAAGTTAGCCAGTCAACTCTGTCCATCCACAATAACCATTTTGGTTCACTAAAGGATAGGATGATGAACCATTTTCCTTAACTTCCTCCTACAGACTGTGTATAGCATTATATTTATTAAAAGCTTCATTAAAGGCTTGAATCAAAGGCTTTAAAACTGGTAAGGGTCCAATAAGGAAATTATCGTCCATCGTAATTAAATAATTGACCCAAATAAACAGAATGAATGATGCCAAGCCTCAGGGATAAGTCTCCCAACTCTTAGTCCAGTGCTCTTCACGCCGCTCTACAATCCATTTGTTCATTTATCCATTCAGTGTGGTGGACTGGCTGCACTGATGGCCCTGATTCTTCACCTCTCTCTGTATCCATGTCCTTTCCAGGTAATTTAGCCATGCCCTCCTACTCTGACTTTTGAGTCATCCATGTGACTTCTTCTGGAGCAATAGGATATTGGCACATGCGACACAGACAGAGAATTGAGAGATACTTGCACAATTGACTTCGGTCATTTTTGTCCTTTTACTACCCCAGGCCTGCTGGAGGTTGAGCAGGGCAGAGAGTAAAGTCAGGTTACCCTAGTCATCAGAACTGAGAAAACCAGCAGCCAGTAGAACCCCAGACATCTGGGTGAACTCAGCCTGGATCAGTTGAAACTAAGTCAGGTCAGCTGAACCCCACAGCTTCATGGACTAAATAAATGTGTTTTTAGCTATATGCAGTAAGTTTTTCTGGTGAGTATGCAGCATTGTGTGGCAATAGATAAATGATATCTCCAACAGGCATTTATCTATAGAATCCCAGATACTGGGTATAGTATGAGAATACAAATGTAAATATGACATAGTCCTAGACTTTAAATTGTTCAAACACAATTTCTTAAATTGTTTAAATGGACAACTAAAATACAGTGTGGAGGACCCCTGGGTGCTTCAGTCGGTTAAGCATCTGCCTTCGGCTCAGGTCACGATCCCAAAGTCCTGGGACTGAGTCCTGCATCAGGCTCTTTGCTTGGCGGGGAGCCTGCTTCCCCCTCTGCCTCTGCCTGCCGCTTCCCCTGCTTGTACTCTCTCTCTCAAAAATAAATAAATAAAATCTTTTTTTAAAAAATAGAGTGTGATAAGTCATTTGTACATAATTCTCAAATTCCTTCTCTAATAACAAAAGATGGGATCCAGGTGATATTACAGAGGGCAACTCAAAAGATCAGAGTTTGAATGTCGGTATTGACCAAAACAAAACCACTACACATGTTTATATTTGACTTGTCCACAGCCCACAAAAATGTTAAGTCCATCACTCAGTATGAATTTTTAAATTTATTGTCAGGCCTGACACATAGTTTGTCTTAGCACATAGCTTTGAAAAGAAGCAGATTCAACCAGCATTTAAGTACTTTCCTGATTTTGATATTAGATGCCTTTGTAAAATATATTATTATTTCAAATTATTAGATGACTATTAAATCATAGTTTTTCAGTACTGAGCAATAAACTAGGTTAAAGAAGAAATGTAACTTCTTGCTTTTTCATATCAAATTCAATTGATAATATTAAAACATGATAATTACATGTATTATAATATATCCTAGACTTCAAAGAAGAGACACAGAATTCAAATAAAGTTCTTAAACCTGAACTCTATAACATGAAAGGCTGAGCAGATCAAGGCTTGCTATTTGATCACAATGGGTCAAGTACTGCACAGGCCTGGTGCGTCTTGGTGCAAACCTCTGGCAGATTGGGCATTTTATGAACACATTAGCATTTCAATAATTAAGAACCCCATTTTTCTCCTTTATCTAGTCAGACCATGTCAAGTTTTTCAATCTCTCCTTAGGTCTACTTAGTACAGCCATGCTCCTGTTCCCTAGTCCTAATGTAAAGGGAGGTGAGTGTCTTTTAAGTTACTGACCCTGCCATATTCTCTCAACCTTGTTTACTTATAGTCAGTCCCTCTCTCCAGTTCCCTCGTATTGATTTTCCCCACAATGCTCCATCCTTCACTACCCAATTGCCTTCCATTAAGCATCAATCCCCTCCCCTTTCTCTCTCTTCTATCTTGTCTCTTAGATTCCTCCACAGTGCTTTCAGAACTTTGCTCTGCTGTTCGCAATTTTCACTACCTATTCAATTTTCTTTCAAAACATTGTCTCTACCTCCCTATCTTGACTAAAATTCCTTTCTCCACTGAGGACAGCATTTTTCTTGCAAAGATAACTGCTTATTCCTCCACACCCTAGATACCCTCAGATGATGATATTCTTGCCCATTGTACTGTTCATTGCATCTTTACCTCCTTGTTAAAAGTCCCTGGTGCCTTGATATTCCTGCCAGCTAGCTATGCACCATCTCCCCTCTTGTTGGAACCATCCATCTACTAATCTCCTGTCACAACCCATCCTTCATAAAATAACTGGATTATTGTTTTCCCTTTCAGTGCCATGATCCTGGTTGATGTTCACATCTACACAGACATTCTACTCAATACCCTGACTGGATCTCTTTATTAAAATGAACTTTTCATTTCTCTACCTCAGACTTTTACTCCCAGAGTCACGCCTGAAACCTGTCATTACAACCTTTACACCTCCAGAATCACTAAGCATCTTCCTCTCTCACCTAATCTCCTACCCTTTATTGTCTGTAGTCCAGCCAAGCTGCCATCTCCAACACTGCTTTTTTCCACCAGGACAGTTCTTGGACCTTGCCAGAATCTGAGCGTAATTGACCCCTCTGCTTTCTTATATCCACCAGCCTTCTAGGCTCATTTCCCTTTGTTCCCTACACAGCATCCATACCAGTTTGAAAACTTCGATCTGGCCAGTAGCGTGTCAGACTTTATTCCACTTTACCCCTCAGCAGCATTTGACATGTCTAGTCCCTCCTTTTCCTTGGCTTTGGTGTCCCTACAACCCCCCTGACTACTCATTCTTAGTCCCCTTTGTTGGTTTGACCTTCTTTACCTAAACCTTGACTGTTAAGACTTTCTCAAAGTTTTGTTATTGACAAAATTTTCTTTGTACTATCCTGGATAATTCCAACAACCACATGGCTTAATTTACTGTATATGTGTTTATGACTCCAAGGGTGAGGAAAGATTTATTAAATGAGATGACTATGGGCTTGTGTGCCATGATCAGCACTCTAGACTCCGATTCTAATGTCCTTTAGCTCTACAATTCCACCACGTTTCCTTCCTATCTTAAGGCTTAGCTCTTCTGTTTGCCTAGAATATTCTTCACAAATTCTTCCGCCTTCATTTTCATAAGTCTCAAATTCCTGCAGGTTTTCCCTCGCCATGTAGCGTTTAGCCAGCACCTTTGTTCTCTAGTCTTTGAGTAACCTGTAGTTCTACTGTGATCCAGTTTTCACAATATAATTAAATAATACCTGGTTTAATGTTTAATGTCTATCTCTCTGATTAAAATATAAACCCACCAAGAATAAGGATTATGCCTGTCCTATTCATTGTTCTCAGTCCTTATCTCAGTGTTTTTTTTTAAAGATTTTACTTATTTATTTGAGAGAGAGAGCGAGAGTGAGCATGAGTGGGGGGAGGGGCAGAGGCAGAGAAAGAAGCAGACTCCTCACTGAGCAGGGAGCACATGTGGGGCTACCTCCCAGGACCCCAGGATCAGGACCTGAGCCAAAGGCAGACGCTTAACCAGCCCACCCAGGAGCCCCTACCTCAGTGTTTTAAATATAGTAGGTATTAAATAATGACATACTAAATTAATGGAGAAATGCATGAATATAGACTTAATTTTTATGACTTTTTGTTTGGCTAGCTTATCAATGGCTACGACATAGTCACATGTTCCTATGTTAGAAGTGATATGCAGGGGCACCTGGGTGGCACAGCGGTTAAGCGTCTGCCTTTGGCTCAGGGCGTGATCCCGGCATTATGGGATCGAGCCCCACATCAGGCTCCTCCGCTGGAAGCCTGCTTCTTCCTCTCACTCCCCCTGCTTGTGTTCCCTCTCTCACTGGCTGTCTCTATCTCTGTCGAATAAATAAATAAAATCTTTAAAAAAAAAAAAGAAAAAAAGTGATATGCAGTCACATGGATGGCACTGGAGGAGATAATGCTAAGTGAAATAAGTCAAGCAGAGAAAGACAATTATCATATGGTTTCTCTCATCTATGGAACATAAGAACTAGGAAGATCTGTAGGAGAAGAAAGGGATAAAGAAAGGGGGGGTGATCAGAGGGGGGAATGAAGCATGAGAGACTATGGAGTATGAAAAACAAACTGAGGACTTCGGGGGGGGTGGGGGAATGGGATAGGCTGGTGATGGGTAGTAAGGAGGGCACGTATTGCATGGTGCACTGGGTGTTGTACGCAACTAATGAATCATGGAACTTTACATCAAAAATCAGGGATGTCCTGTATGGTGAATAACATAATATAATAAAAATATTATTATGAAAAAAAACTTACAAAAAGAAAAAATTATAAAAAGATACCTTATAAAAATGTAAAAAGAAGGAAGATATTAAAATCAAAATTAAAATAACTCATAATTCTACAAAATAAAGGTAACCACTGTAAAAAAATGTTTTATTTCCGTATGCAGATATAGATTTTAATAAAATTTGAATTATTCTGTCAAAAAAAAAGAAGTGATATGTAGTCACTTTTAACGGTAATACTTAATATGTATTTGAAAGGAACACATATTTTAACTTGTTTTATCCATTAAAAAAACCCATACTGCAAATTTTGTGGTTTTAAATGAATTCACTGTTGCAATCATTGCAAACACTATAGTTACAGAGTATCCCATATATTTCTGTGGCTGAAGTTAGATTGGTTACTATCTGTGAAAATTATAAATCAAAGAATGGTTATATTAGGGAAATTGAGAACTTAATATGTATACACAGTGGCTCCATATTCCCTAGGCATGAAATTGTGACCTGACAATAATGGAAGAAATAAAACTGTCAGGTACTGCTTCAACGATGTCAAGCCTTCAACTTGAAGATCAGGTCAAGAGGAAAGTGAGAAAAATAAAACATGTGCAAAGAATAGAGAGGAACACAGATAAATTTGAACTGGCATGCATCAGGCCTTTCTGACCACTCTATAGGTGTAGTTCAAAAATAAACCCTGTTTATTTTGTGTAATTTCCACTTAACTTGTCATTGGAAATGAGTCATTATAATCCCATCTGCTAATATAAAATGACTATTAAATTATTTTTCATGTTATTCTTAGCTTGTAGTTTGTATATTCCTTTTAGGGTTCCTGCTGAAAGCAATGATCCAATTACAAGACACTGAATATTTTTCTTATGAACAAAGAAAGGAACAAATAAATATTACCCGAAACAGTATTTTCTTCCTTCAAATCATCTCATACCTAAGGCCATGTGTTGGGAAAACAATCATCCTTTCATTGAGATTCCCAGTTCCTGATTATATTCAGTCACGTTCCTTCTTCCCAAGGGCGAAGCTCACTTTTCTTTAGAAAGTCACACAGGCCTGTCTTGGCCCAGGGACTAAACATCATTCACATTTTAAACAACACGAAGTATCTCAGATAACATACTTTACTTTTTACTTGGTAAAAAATAAAAATCACTCACTCTCCTAATAGACAAAAAAAGCGTCCTCCTCTCTGCTTATATCAACAACTGCTCCTTTCTACAGCCTTTTACTTTTTCACTTCAGAAAAGTGAATTCAAGGGATACGTGGGAAGACATTGCAAGTGATATTTGGGAAGAAATTTCCCATTAAGTAACTTTCCCTACCTCGGAATTAAATTACACTTAAGAACAGTAGTAACAGTAATTCAGAAACTATGCATTAAAATAAATAAATGAAGTTTCAAATCCAATCAAAGAAACACAGGTTTGCATATTCACATTATCATTCCAGGAGAACAGCATAATCCTCTACGGCATCTGTCTTTTAATGTGTGTGTGTGTGTGTGTGTGTGTTCTCTTTTGTTTGTTATATGGTTGAATCACCATAAATAATTCAGAAGACTATTAAGTGGTTTAAAAAAAAACTAATAAATTTCTCATTGTGCATTATAAAGACCCAATTAAATGGAGGCAAATGTTTGGTTTTTCTGAGGAAAATATTTAAACAAGCAAGAATATAAACTGAGAAATAATTTGAAGTTGATCATCCATATAAACAGTCCTCTCTTTCAGACAATAATCTGATGTTTCCTAAAATCATCCATCTATGCTAATAAACTGCCCTTTTTATGCAGAATATGTTCTTTTATACCAACTGCAAGAGGGATCTTTTAACAATCCCGACAAAGCATCTTTGACACCTTTCCTGTCCCCTGCAGCCTTAGGGGGTTTGCCCAGAGCTGTGGTTGGCAGGCCTCATTTCATCGGCCCATCAGAAGCCCACTGCCACCTCTCCCACTCATCCCAGAGTTCCAGGCTGTGGCCCACCCCTGTGAGACTCTTTGCTGGTATCCCTTACCCTCTTCAGCGAGTGCTTCCCCCCTCCCCAACCACGCATACCTTCTTCAAATGGGACCATGCTGGCTAGGCTCTGAGCTGGCAGCTAACTGGGGACCTCAGCAAACAGGGGCTTGCATGGGGCTTGACACTTAGACACTCTAAGCCCAATTGCAGAGAACAAGTGGGACAGATCCCTCTCTCCCCTGCTGCAAGTACCACCAGTTCAGGACATTGAAGAATTGGGGTTTTCTATTTGCCCTGCCCTTTCCCTTGGATCAGAGAAGAGGCATTTGGCCCATGGAAAAGAAATACTCCTGTATCTGCTTCCCTAGCTGTTCTGATAAAAAAAAAAAAAAACCTCAGCTTTCCATCTCAGCCCTTCAAGTACTTCTTTACCTGCTGAACTTACTGCAACCAGATCCAAGAAAACAAATCGCTCCCTGCTGGAACTATTAGAGATCTCATCAGGCATCATATATCGAAGATTGTACCATGTTTTCTGGGAAAGAAATCATTTATTGTAAAGACTCCTTTAAACCTTCATTTTCAAAAACATCTTTCCAGAACATATTATGTATTAAAGAAAGATATTATAAGTATGCATAGATTTCAGTTGCTTCTTCCTCTATCTTCCCTGCTGAAAATAGGGAACTAGACAATTTGACATCTAGAAGTCACAGCAACCTGATTTGATGTTGATTTGACCACCCTCTTGGGAAAAAGCAAACCCTAGCTCAGGAGAGCAGGAAGAACTCAATATAGTCACACACTTTGTTTGATTTAAACAAGTTTAAGAATTTTCCTTCAGAGTACTCAGGGTGAAGAACCTCTTCACACCCTTTTGTCAAGCTCAATTCAATCTGCTTCTTGCTATTCTAATCTTCTATAAATTTAGCCAAAAATGAAATGGACACTTGAAGCAAGGCTTAACCGATATATCTTTATTTGAAAATGAGGCCAGAAGAGACAGCTGATCTGTACATTTGTTAATCTTAAGGAGATAAATGAGAAGTCCGGCTGCCCTCAAGCCCTCAAAGATGTTAGCGACGTCACTCCAGATAATGGACAAGCACGCCAAAGGGTTTGCTATTTTAGAGCTGCTATGGCAAGTGCATCCCCTACAAAATACCAAGGTCAGCTTAATTATAATGATTCATGGAATACTGGAATAATTCTTCATATAAATAAATTCTCTTCTTTCCTTTATTTTGCCTTCCTGCAAATTGTAGAATTATTAGTTCACATGGCTATTGTTATAACTTTCATAGCTCCTATTTTAATTGGAAAATCATAACTCTCAGACGCCGTGGGGGCAATCTGTGGCCAAAGGACAGGAAAATTAATCTTGGTTTGAATTATAGAAACAGAAATTATAGTAGAATAAAGTATGTGACATATTTTTTGTTTAGATTAGTTTTTCGTGAAATTAGTTTTTAATCAGTAGACATATGAATAGCATTTGCAAAGTGCCCAGCAGAGCAGCACTTGCTGCAGATGGCAGATGGCAACTGCAGTGCATGATATCATAGTTCTGGATCTAGGAAAAGTATTCAGAACTCATTTCTTAAAAATTACATTTGAAACCATTTTAACCTTCTGGGTATGAAAACACAGACTTCCATCTAAGTCTTTGAAAGGTATCCATCCTGGCAACCTGATGTAAAACACTGCTGTATCATTATTTGAGCTAGAACTGATTTTGATGAGTAGGATTCATCTCGCTGTTTAAGTATTCCCATTATATGAAATATTAAATGGCATGCTTGCCACTGAAGTGTTGCTAAAATGTAAAAATCTCGTGCTATTGTGAAGAGGCGTCTAATGCAGGACGTAGTCCATGAAGGCTGCTTCTTACCTCTTCACCTCAACTCAAGCCTGGCCACATTTCCTTGAAACTCTTTCCCATGAAGGCTGCCCTTCTGACTTCTTCCTACCCAGACACCCTATTCCCCATGCCCTTTGTCAAGCACTGTCCGGCACTACCATTCCACATCTTCTCTAAATTTCTACAGAGTCCTCACATGACCCTTTAGTCATCTCCACGATCCCACTTTGCTATATGTTCTTCGGCTCACATCCTCCTCTTTGTCATTCCTCTACCAACATGACATCAGAAGACCTTAATGTTCACATCTCTGTAGAACTTTTTTCCTACTCTTTTTCAGCCTCTTGTAAGTACAATTGAAACTTGGACCTCATTGTTCCTCAGAACTGCTTCATCATTATTCTGGATTTTAGCACGCTCCTCTGTGCTCATACTCTCTCAATACTGTTCATCCCTCCCAATCTTCAATTCATTTCTGCCTCTCAGCCTCCTTGTTTCACTTTGTCTCCCCACCCAAGGGGTCCTTAGAACCTCTTTGTTATCATTTTTCTCATTGTGGTTATAAGATCCTCACTTTCCACTCTATTCTCATTGCCAATCCTCCAAAGGCTGTTTATTGCTGATAATTTTTTTTTAAAAAAGGCTTATAGTTTTCCCATTTTTCTCTAACAAATTTATGTTGCCTGGTGATATCTTGTTCCTCAAGGTTTCTCAGTTATCTGAGGATCTCTCTTTGAGTTCCTTGTGAGGGTTCCAGAGATGATATTTCAAAATTTTTCCTCTTTTAGCAAGCTCACAGCCACAGCCTGGCATTCTTCAATCTTAGGAAGTTCTTTAATCATGTAATTGATTGAGATTGTGGCCATCTGAAATCAATCCCCACAGCTTTCCCTGTCTTGTCTTAGAAATGCACTTGATCTCTCATCTTTCTTACAAAGGGTCCTGTCCTTTTTCTAAAGTCAGCGCCTCCTCCTTTACCGGGACACTCCCCCCATTCCTCCTTTGACTTAATCAATTATTCTGCCCACTTGCATTGTATTCTCTGACCCTGCTCTCCATTGCCTCATTCATTTTCTGCCAAGCTTTAGTAAGAGTAATCTAGTCTTACTGCTCTTTTTCTTTGCCTCCCACTCACTTATTATCTGGGTATTTACGGAGTGCAATCTGGTTCCTCTTCTTAACACTTGACTGAAAATATTTTCACCAGTAACTTTTTAGCCATCAGTCATAAATCCCATGCATGGCCTTTTCTCAGACCTCACAGTTCCTGAGCTTTCTGCTGAACATCATTCTGATAACTATCACATCATCTGAAAAAAAATATTTTCCCCTCAATCTCCAGTAACACTGTACTCTCATCTTCCTTTTATCTCTTGGACCCTTATTCACTCATCTTTTCTCTTTCTTGCCAACTTTTAAATCAGTGATCTCTGAACCATACTGATTGCACATTCCTAATAAAAACTTGAAGCATAAAACATAAATGTCACACATGCATAAATACATAAAATTATGTATGTGTGTACTCTACTAACATATGTAATTATGTACATTTACTAATAATATATCATGTACATTATAAAACAAACTCAAGGTAGACATTTTAAAATAATAAAGTTGGTTAAAGTTGATGTAAAAATATTTTAAACAAAATTAATTATTACTAATATTGAGGAAAAACGGTTGAATAATTTTCATTATTATTTTTATAGTAATTTTTTATTATGTTATGTTAGTCACCATACATTATATCCTTAGTTTTTTTTTTTAAATATTTTATTGATTTATTTGACAGAGAAAGACAGCCAGCAAGAGAGGGAACACAAGCAGGGGGAGTGGGAGAGGACGAAGCAGGCTCCCAGCGGAGGAGTCCGACGTGGGGCTCGATACCAGAAAGCTGGGATCACGCCCTGAGCCGAAGGCAGACGCCCAACGACTGCGCCACCCAGGCCCCCCAATATATCCTTAGTTTTTGATGTAATGTTCCATGATTCATTATCTGTGTATAACACCCAGTGCACCATGCAATATGTACCCTCCTTAATACCCATCACTGGCCTATTCCAGTCCCCCACCCCCTCAGTTTTTCCCAGAGTCCATAGTCTCTCATGGTTCATTCCCCCCATTTTCATTATTTTTTAAATCTTGATTAACACTTTGTGATACAGTGATTCAGTTGTTTCATAATTCAGTTGATTGATATACTGAGTTTTAATAGTTGTCACTTCTAAAAATGATACTTCACAAGATACATGGATCCAAACGGAAAAAGTACATTATTAGTCGCTCTAAGTCATGACACATCTTTTCAATGATGCTTACTAATTTTGCAAAGATGTTGTTGAAATTGGCTAGTAAATTCCTATCTTCCCTGATGTCAAAATGATGGTTAATTAACTACTATTTTAATTATTGGATTTTTTAATTAATTATTTATTTGAGACAGAGAGAGAGCACTTGAGCAGGAGGAGGGGCAGGGGGAGAAGGAGAGAGAATCCACAAGCGGACTCCCCAGCTGAGTGCAGAGCCTGATGCAGGGCTTAATTACAGGACCCCGAGATCATGACCTGAGTGGAAATCAAGAGTCAACCACTTAACTGAGCCACCCAGCTGCCCCTAACTATGGGATTTAAAAGACAGTGAAATTCTGTGGAAGATTTTATAAATGGTTAGAAATTTTGTCTGCAAGTCTATAAACTTTGCAAAATGAGAAGTTACATTGTTTTCAACAATGGAAGCATATAACATCAGAAATATTTTAAAACAATCCATTTTCAAAATATTCTATATAGGATGATTCTTTTGTTATGGCTATTTTTGGTCCTTTTAACTGAAGGGCCAGCTCAAGTACATATGTGTGCATTCCTCTAGATGGCAGACTACTGACAGGCACTTATGGATTAGGTAGACAAATCTGGACACTCACCTTTTTGTAAAATAAATCTTAATATTAGCACATCTTTAACTTGGGGGAAAATGATTTGTCATAAGACAATCAGCAAATCTTTAAATGGTACAAAAGAGTACCACAGTTATTCCTCATTTCATAAAGTATCATGAGGATCCTACTATATTTTATACTTTTGTTTCTATAAATTAACCTCATATTTAAAACATCATTCATAACTTTGTAAACTTCTGGCTATAATTTCTTTGCTGTAGTAACTTGCCCATAATGACACTGGGAATACATTTCATAGGTGGAGTCATATCGTTAATCTCCCTTTAGAATCACTTTTAAAAGTCTAGAGAGCGCCCTTGTTCTGTCAGTAGTTGTACTGACTCAGTTCATCCATTAGGCGATGCTTGTGCTAAAGAGGTCATTAACGGATAGAATAATGGTTTCCCCAATGCATTCAAAAAAATACTTCATGGATTTTATTATTGAAGCATCATCTAGCAAATACAATAAACCCAGACATCAGGGAAAAACTCAGCTCTCATGAAACTTTGCAGAAAATCTCCTTTACTTAGTCATTTGTTCATACAAATAATTGTAACAGCTAACATTTATTTTGTGCTTACTAAGTGCCAGGTACTATTTTATGCCTGTTACATATATGAGCTTATTGAATTCTTCAGCATTTCTTTCTCAAGCACCTTCCAAGAGTGTTTTCAGAAAAAAAAATGGTTTTTGTTTTTCACCATATTGATCTTTGCATTATTTTAGCTGTTTTTAGGAAGGACTGGTATACTTAATATGTAGTTTTTTTTCTTTATCTCTATTTTAAAAATGCAAAAGATTTGAACATTAATTTGAGTGAGGTTTAAATGTAATGAAGTGCTGGACTGATTATAACATAATTATAAACAGCACTGAAAAACTGTAGACAATCATCTTCACATTCTTTTTGCTCAGCTTGAAAATATACCGTTAATCATGAAGTCTTCATTTTCCTAGTTGCTAACATCACATAACACAGTATAAGCTACGGTGAAATTCACTGTCACTGAGAGTATTTGTAAATCTTCATTTCAATTGTCTTAAAAATTTCAAGTTTTTGGCTGACATCTTGATGGGTATGATTAGTTCATCGTCTTGTATTTTTTCCTCCTAACGTGGCTGATGGGGAAACATGAGAAGTGTGAAAATTGTCAGTTCTACTTTTCTTTTTTATCACTGTTGCCTTTTGCTCATATTATAAATACAATATCTTAATAAATTTATCTTCTGAAGTATGTAATGCTTTTAGAAAAAGGCACAAATAACGACAGTGCAATGAGTTGATACACACTGAATGCCTCTATGTAACTACTGCCCGAATCTGGAAGTAGAATATTAATAGGCCCCCCAGCAGCTTCCTCACGCCTTAGCCCATCACATTTCCAACCCTCTTCCCCGAAGCTAACCAGTATCCTGACTTCTAATACCATAGATTAGATTTCTCTCTTGTTTGGAAGTTTTATGTACTTTAAATCATAGAGTTGTGTCTGCTTCTTTCTTTTTATCCCTAACGTAAGAGTATTCCATCGTATGAATACACCAAAATTTATTTATCTGCTCTACTACTGGTTGTTTCCAATCTATAGCTATTATAAATACGCTGCTGTGAATATTTCTATACATGTGCTTTCGTACATGTATGTACACATTCTTTCCACATATGCATATGCTTCTGTAGGTATTTAACTGCTGGTTCATAGCGGGTATATATGCCTTGCTTGAGTAGATTCCACAAAGTGGTTTTCCAGAATATATTCTCACCAGGAGTACACAAACTTCCAGTTTCTCCACAATGTTGCTACGATTTGGAACTGTCAGTCTTTTTACTTAATCATTCTGTGATTCTATAGTATTACCTCATCGTGGTTTCCATTTACATCCCCCAGATGAAGAGATTAAATAGTTTTTCAGTGTTTTATTGGTCATAGTGAGACACCAATTTTGTGAAGTAACTATTCAAGTATTTTGCCCATTTTCTTTATTGTGCTGTCTGTATTTTTGTCATTAATTGGTAAAAGTTCTTTACGTATCTGAATACAAGTTCTTTTTAGTATCCTTTATCTGTTTTGCAAATAAGCTTCAACACTCTGTAGCTCGCTTTTCACTCTCTTAATGGTGTCTTTAATGGTATAATCTTAATTGATGGGGGCTTTTTTAGTATTTTTTCAAACTACTTGTCCATTTTGTCGATTCAATTTTGCTTAAAGTAGAAAATACAATTTGCAAACGACTTGACCAGGCTCACTGCACTACAGCATAGTGCAATACTCTCAAACGAAGGGTGCCTAGTCAGGGTCCCATTCTTAGAGATATTCACTCTCTGGAAACAAAAATAAGATCCAGTGGCCAGAACTGCTCTATATTTTGAGGTAACAATGATCATCAACAGCTAACTTTATAAACAAACAAACAACAAAAAACAACCAGATGCCATGTGTCTCCTGATAGAAAATACACAGCACTCGTTACGAAGCAGTTTTCCCAGAAATTCAAACCTCAATCTATCAAGATTCAAAATCCAACTATCAATTCACAGGAAAAAAAGTCGGAAGGACATATCAGTAGGAAGCAACTCACAGGCAAAACAACTCTAGAATATATGACATAAAGAATATACTTTCTAGAATATATAGGAAAGACCAGGAAAGAAACTGATAGACAAAAATCATATGTGAAGTATGAGAAACTGAGGAATAGAAGGTGTTTGGAAAACAGCAAAGTGCACTAAAATATAACAATCCAGTTTTTACACAAGTTGCTCTAAATAACTCACAAAAGAAAAACCATTTCCACTCCTCCTCACTGGCAACCACAATCAGCAGAATTCATGTTTTGGGAAACTCTATAGAAGGAAGCCAGCTTCTCCAACAAATTTGAAAAAAAAAATAGGAAGAATTCTATACATTAAAAGAGACTTGAAACATGTCATTCAATTGCAATCTGTGTACCTTACTTAGATTCTGATTCAAACTGTAAGAAAACATTTATGAGACAGCCAGGCAAAGCTGAATTCTAGCATGATATTTGATATCCTTAAGGAATTATTGCTAATGATTTCTGGTATGATAACTATACTGTTTGTTTTAAGAATCCCTACCTTTCAGAGGTATCCAATGAAGTATTTGCTGATAAAATTAAATGAAATGATGTCTGCTTTTGTCTTCTCTCCAAAATATTCAGTGGACTGAACAGTGAAGGACATGGTAGAACAAAATTAGTCGAGCTGAGAGTTGAAGCTGGGTGATGGGTGATGGGTGTCTGGAGGTTCACTATGCTATGCTATCTTGATTGTACTTGAAATTTTCCAGGATAAAAAGTTAAAAAATAGCTTGGCCTGACTTGAGATCAAGACGATAACAGACTTATGTACAATGTGAGGGCACCTGAAAAATATACTGTATTGCAGAAAATAGGCTATAGTTTCTTAAATCATCTCATCTGCCTAAAATGGAGTTGGTGGTTAGCACTGACTTGGCTAGGATGACACAGCTGGACCCCTTACATGCTCAGAGGAGAATTTCAGAGACTTGACTCTACTTCTCCAGAAGTTACAGGAGAAGCTACAGTCTGGACAATGGAGGGGGGGGGAGGAGGGCAGGAGTAAGGTTGCAAGCTAACAGCAAGGCTGAAAGGCCTGGGGGGATTTGCTGGTGGACAATAACACAGACCAGGTCCTCCCATGTGGCCAAACTCACCATGCAATGCTGCATTTGCTTTTGGTTAACTATAGGGAATAAAGAGAGAAAAGAAGAATGGTTGGGTCCAGGTGTTTTTTCCCATCTAACTGAAATTCTCACTTTATAAAGAACCAAAAATTTAGACCTTTCTCTTGATAGTTTAGTAGTAGTGCACGTCTAAAGTATTGTATTGAGCAGAAATTAATTTTATTATATGTAATTTGTATATTGAGTAGAGAGATTTTAAATTCATACTTAGAAAATAGTGAATATGAAGTGTCATTCACACACACACACACACAAATGCATATATACACACCATTTAAAATTCTACAGAAAATGCTTCAACTCACTCCCATGTTACTTTGAAAAGAGAGAAAGTCAGTAGACAGTAAATTGATGATAAGGGGTATTTAAGAGCTGAGCATTTATCAATATCTTTGTAACACTAAAATCCAACCTCAGGATCATATAAGCACCTTAAATACATTAAAATCTCTAACCAGTATGTGTGCAATCTGCCATTACCGTCTGCCAAATTAAAAGTCAGCTGAGAGAGAAACATAATAGTCAAAGCTGAGAAATGAAACTCAAGTACTAAAGGATTAAACAATAACCTCAAACGCAAACCAGAGTAGAGTCTAGGCTAAAGGTTCGTAGTTTTCAGACCTACGTCCAGATTCTTTTTTTACTTGCCATTTTATTCATTTCTCTATATTCTTGATCTCTCAAAGTCGTCAGAGTTGTGTATTACATTGTCCTTATTGTAATTACATGGTTTATCTCAGTTTCTGAAAACTAGAAAGTGATGAGTAAGGAAAACAGAATAACCAGATAGAATAAAAGCAAAATATGTCAGTTCCTTCTTTTTTTCACATGTCAGAGAAAAGGTAAAACAACAGAACAAAAACAAGATAATGATGATAATCATACGGTTATTAAGTAAAACTTGACTCAAGTGGTGTTTGATTTAAAATATCATTTCGTTTTGCTTTAAAGGTTAGGCTGTAAACAAACACTTGACAAAGCAACAGGGAGCTTGCGACTATATCTCAGCAGTAATTTCACTTTCCCACCAGATGGCAGTCTTCCCCAGATCTTTGAGGCTGCCTCCAGAGTCCAGCATTCATTGCTGACAAAGCAGGGCGATTTTATCTATGTACTCGGCTTGAATATGGGAAATCGGCCAGGACTCCGTGGCTCCAGGATTAAATGTCGCTTATTTGAAAAGGGACTTCCATGGGCAGAGGTTTTTATTTTTTTTAAGTCATACATAAATCTTCGGGACAAAGGCTATTTACATAAACTCTAGGCTTAAGTCGAGCTTCTCAGGATCTCAGCTGGCACTTTTTCTTGATGTTTAGCACCCCAAGAGGCTGGTAAATGCACTAGTGAATGTTTCAGAGTATTGTATTTCTTAAAGCAGAGCCAAGTAAGAAGTATTCAAATGCCACCCGTATCTCAAGTATTCTCATCTAATCTCAGCTCCTAGAATATTTACTTAAAACATTTTCATTTTTTTGGCAAGGAGCTATGTAAATACATTCAATTTTACCTTTTTTTATACATATGTCCTTGAGACATTTTGACTAATGTGTTAGGTTTGAGAATTTTACTCTCTAACTACATGTGCACAAATATATCATAAACTAACTCCAGAATAAAAAGCTTATTTCAATGATCAGTGACATTTGCATTCAGGAATTATAAGCAATTGAGAATTCATCTACTCCCTATATTGCTGGAGAGAAACTTGATGCACTTTTAACTTACGCATTTTTAATTTGTATTTCTAACAAATTCATATCCCTGACACAGATCAATATTAGTGGACTACTTTTTCAATACAGGAATTCACACAATGCTAGATGTGTCTATACCTTAGATAGGGAGCAGGCTAGGAACATTCTCACAGGGTGCCTGCACAGGGCAAAAGGTGTGGCTTTGGGGAGACTTCTCAGGCAGGGAGAACATGGTGGTGATTCAGGGAGACACATCTGAGCTGGGACTCTGTCCTTATTACCTTGGCTTTTTCCTACTGGAGGGCAGCGGAAAATGCCATCCCCAAATATAACAACTGTAGTTCAGGATATGCCACCCTAAATGATGCCAGATACTGATTACTTTGAGCTGTAGGCACTGAAAAAAGCAAATTGCAAGGAGAGACTGTCTCTGAGCTCCCTTTATCTACCTAGAGACATTTCATCCATCAATGAGAAGATTGACTCTTATCACAGAAGAGACTAGAAGGTGACATCACACCCAAACATTGTCACAAATTGTCACACCTCCCACCTATTTTTCTAAAGGCCCATTCATTTTCCCTAAAATTTATTTTTAAAAAATTATCCTCCCCTAAAGAACCTGCATCCCCTAACCCCTCTGGCCATTAAGATGGTAGTTAAGACTAAATTTAAAGCTACCCCTTTGTGTCACTCAGTTTCCCTGGGTATCTCCCTTGTACACATAAGGTCTACATGTTAGTAAACTTATTATATGGGTCTCAACCAAGAACTCAGAAGGGGAGAGGAAAAATTATTTTCCTTCACCTACACTACTTATACCTGACAGAGAAAGGCACAAGCTTGTGAGCAACACTATGGGGATATTCTATCCTCTCATTCTCTCCTTTCAACCGTCCTCCACACAATGCAGTACGTGCAGATCTAGAGAATCTAAACGATTTTTCATATTTCCTTTACATAATATAACACAAATATTAGAATTCAGTATAACTTTTGGTAAAGAACAAAAACAAAAAAAAAAAAACCCATTACCCAGAACTAAATTCACAGCCATTCACAGAGAACAGGTCTGTAATCCAGTTGCCACGTAATGTAGCATATGTGGATACAATTACGCCTAGAAAAGGGAAATCTTCTATGGGAGGGGAATGTGAGACAAAATTATTTAGGTAAACAATGCAACAAGGAGAAGCTGTGGTATTACTCGTGTAGTTGAAAACAGAGTTCGATTTCAAACGTGAAAAGTCATAGGTTTTTCATATAAATTAGAGTTTTCAATTTAACCTCTTTATTCAAAATTCCTCTATAACTCCTATTCTGTAGCCCAAAGGATCACTTCCAGACCACTTTCTGTGACCTTTAAGATGAGTCCACAACCCCATTTCATGGCTCCCCTTCTTTGCTTTTTGCTTTATAATTTCCTGAGCAGGCTGTGAGTTTCTTATTTTCAAGTCCGTCCTGCTGGATATTATGCTCCTGGCCATTCTTCTGCTTGCTTACCTTTGAAATTTCCTTGATATTATGTGATGACTTAATCAAACAATTAAGTAACTCATGGTTAGTTTTTTGATTGTGCTATTTCTGTAAAATTCCAAAATGCCTGGGAAATATATGCCTATATATTTTTCCCTGGAAAGCCCTGGAATACTTGTGTATTATATTAGTTCCCTAGGGCTACTGAGGCAAACTAGTACAAGTCGGGTGGCTTACAGCAGCAGAAACCTATTCTCTAAAAGTTCTGGAGGTAAGAGGTTTAAAATTACAAGGTGTCAGCGGGGCCGGGTGCTCTTCAGAAGCTCTGGGGGGAGAAACCCTTTTTGCCCCTTCCAGCTTCTTCTGGTTGTTGACATTCTATGGCATTCCTTGGCTCCTGGCTACCCTACTCCAACCTCTGCCTCCATCTTCACATTGTCTTCTCCTCTACGCTTTTGTGTGTCTAAACCCCTTCACCTCCTCTCTTATAAGATATGCATAATGGCAAGCAGGGTCCACCAGTTCATCCAGGATAAAATCCTCCTTTCGAGACGCTTAACTTAATCACCTCATTGCCAGATAAGGAAATATTCATTCTTTTGCCATATAACGTGATAGTCAAATTTCCAGGTGATTAAGTTGTAGGCTACTTTTTAGGGGCCACACATAGCCCACCACAACCTGAGAGCAAATAGTTGAGGCTATGAGAATACAAAGTCAAAATTGGGTTTAGGGTATCTATCACCAACACAATATTTTCTTGGTGAGACCTAAACCCAGATGTTTCTCTGCCTCGGAAATGGAACCTTCACATATAGTACTCAGGTAGATTGCTAATGTTAAATGAGCTTTAAATAAACTGACATTTCCTAGAGAACAAAGGGATGCAGGAGACAGAAGTGGAGAAGACTCTGGTGATAAAAGGGTAAACTGGGAGACAGAGCAGCTCAGGGCCCTCTGGCCCCACACACTGGACAGGCCAATGCTGGGAATGTCTGGGGATGGAGACCTCAAATGCATAGAGTCCAGAAAGAATCATTTGGAAGCTAAGTCCAAAAGGTGAATAAGAACCCCAAGATTAAAAATTAATTTTCATTTCCCAGGAACAAAGAAGTTGAGAGAGCAAGAGTGAGCAAACTGTGGGGTAAAAATAAATAAAAATTCCACCTCCAAGGGCTCAGAACAAAGGAAGAACCAACCAGTGGGAAAGCAGAGGTGCCACATGAAATGCAGAGGGTTTGGGCGGCCTATTCAGCGCCGTAGCCTCACAAATTGTTCCAAACACATAAACTAAAATAAGGCTTTATATGATCTGCAATCTGCCTGCCACTTTGCCAATACTCTTATACTCTGAGATCCCATTACACTAATAGTTAAAAACACAAGGGGTTTTTGCTGGAATTCGCTGAAGAGCTCACACTCATACCGAGCAGACCAGTCTCGGTTCAAGGGATGTTTTGAAGAGCTAGTGCCCATATCAATTTTTTCTGGTGTCATCTCTGTATGCATGGGCATGTAAGGATAGGGTTGCAGAAAAAACACTGGATCCCTGGACCATGAGGCAGAGATTCATCCCTAATTCCTCCAAGGAAGAAGTATAGAGATAATCAGAGCGTTGGCAATAAGAAACTCATTTTTTTTTTTCTGGGTAGGGAGGAATAGTTTATCACAATGGACATCTAAAATCATAAAATACTCATATAATTAGGTCCTGGGAACTCAAACATGAAGCAGTGCTCAAAACAGATAATAGAAGAAAAAGTAAGGACCGTATTTGTGACTGACTCCAGGATTGAAGTTACAAGTTTGTCACCCTTAGTTAACGACAGTATCTTGTCAGACAATACTATTAGTTTGGAAGCCTCTAGTGGATTTGAACATTACTAAAATCTTTATTGGATATAAAGTTCAAACTGTTCATAGTCAGAGCCCAGTGATTAAAAAAAATAGAACAAAAGTGATTAATTAGATGATTTTAATCAAACTTATTTGCATAGCCAATCCAATTGATTCTTTTAAGAGTGTCTCATAATTGGTCTAAAACCTCCCAATGTCATTAAAAAATTGGACCATACGTAAGGTTAGCCCCATTTTGCTGAGCTGCTGCAAACAGACATGAGATGAAAAACAACTTGACCTTTTTTTTTTTTTTTTTTTTTTGCTGTCTGAAAATAAAGCTAGTATGTGGATACAAATGGCTGTGGAGGAGGGGATGACCTGTTTACTGAAGCAGTCTGTGATGGACATAGCATTATTCCTCCAGAGGGCATTTATGACTTACTAGGACTCCAATATACAAACTATAAACTATTTACTACAATATTTTCTAAGAGAAAAGAAATAGGAATTTAGGGGGCATTTTGTTATACATATATATATAGTATATATATAATACACATGTTTTATATTGCCAGCAAGTGTTCAAACTAAAAATCAAAAGCCTTTTTAAAATTTTTGCTCTTGTAATGTTTGAAAATATTTCCACCTCTTTCTTCCCTTCATCACATATATAGAGATATTTGCACATTTGTTTGCCCATACCTGAAAAGTACTTAAATTTTATAGATACCATCTATGAGAAACCAATAAAATCCTACAAATACTGTAGCTCTGTAGAAAATTCAGTTTTAAATCTGCAAACCTACTATCCAACTTCACTATTTTTCAACAAACATGTAGTTAATAGACACAGAAGCAGCAAAAGGTAACAGTGTACAATACATAAATTCTCAACATATAGGCAAGATTACCATTTTCTTTAAACTTTGCCTTTGAGTTTTCTGGTGTGTTTTCAGTACATTTAAGGGTCAATTAATGACCTTCACCTCATTTAAATATAAAATTATCATTTTAATTTCCTTTTGTGTTTTCTGATCTTGAAAATAGTTCCTTGAATAGCGTTGATTGTTGTTGCTTATCAAACTTCATTTGCAGTATTATAAACTTAAAAACATAGGGGAAGAATCCCCAAGATAGGATATGGATTTTATCCCATAATAAAATAAAGATGCAAAATGAAGTGAATTGAGGAGGATAAGTCAACTAAGGAATGATATCTTGAGGTTTGAAGCATAAAAAAATCTAGAGACACAGCAGAAAATGTTCAGCTAGGAATTTAGAAACTCTTATAACCAGCTCCTCCAATTCCCTAAGCGACTTGTGGAAATCATTTATGTTTACTCTGCTTTTCAGTTAATCCTTTGCTATACCAACTCATTCTCATAACAGACCTGCTCATCTAATCTATTTCTTAATCTGCAAAATGGGAGTAACAGCTACTGGCTGGCCAAGATAATGGGTCAAGTTTACACGAGGCTGCTCAGGTTAGCTAGGAGAAGAAGAATTCATTGGAACTCAGATACTTTCAGTCAGGTGACACTTGATCCCCAAGCAAATAATAATACCATCAATAAAAAATGACCAAAAAAATGACTGCCACAGAAAAATTAAGTGAAAAATAATTTAAAGAAGGTCTTTGCAGGACAGACACATTACATACGGGAGGGAAAGGGGATGGAATATGGATCGTTGTGGAAAACTGTACGGTGGTTCCTAAAGAAATCAAACATAGAATTACCATATGAACAAGCAATGCAACTTCGGGACATACAGCCGAAAGGATTGAAAGCAGGGACTCAAATAGATATCTGTACACCAATGCTCATGGCAGCATTATTCACGAGAGCTGAAAGTGGAAGCAACCCAAGTGTCCATCAACGGATGGATAAACAAAATGTCAAATATCCTTACAGGGAAATGTTGTTCGACCTTCAAAGGGAATACAACTATGACACATGCTACAGCATGGATGAACCTTGAAGAGTCTGCTAAGTGAAATAAGCCAGACACAAAAGGGCACAAAAGTATTGTATAATTTCACTTATATGAGGTACCGGGAGTAGTCAAATTCATACAGACAGAAAGTAGAATGACGGCTGCCGGGTCTGGGAGGATAAGGGAATACGGCTGTTTAATTGATACGAAGTTTCAGTTTGGGAAGATACAAAAGTTCCGGAGGTGGCTGGTGGTGATGGCTGTACAACAATGTGGATTCACTTACTGCCACTGAATTTTACACCAAATATAGATTAAAATGGTAAATTTATATTGTTTATATTTTATCACAATGAGGAATAGTTCTTCCTGAGTTTTACAAAGCTGATTTATGAAAAAGGCTGCCATATAAGAGAAGAAATTATTTCAAAAATAATACACAAGATATGAAAGGTGGGAGAAAGAGAAAGTGGGCCATTTTCTTGGGGAAGGTCAGCAGACTGATAAATGGTCCAGAGAGGGCTACAGGCAAGAAACACCCCTAGGTGACAGTCTTCTCCAGATTAAAATAATGATATCTCAGTTCTGAAGACAGTTTTACATTACAGCTTCTTAATTTCAAGTTTATCTTGTGGCTGCTAATCATCAGAGCACCAAACACTCCAGATATGAAGTCTAAGCCACAGAAAATGTCATCACCCTCGATTTTTCTCCCACCCAAAGCCAAATTAAATGAAAAAGTCAGCTTGGCATTTAGAAATTTGTGGATGTGAATGGAATGAAGGAAGTTCATGTTAGAAATATGCTTGGTGGTTAAGAGGAGTTAAAGAATGAGATATATGGAGAAAGAGTAGAGTGGGATTATATTGTTCAGAGGATCAGCTATTCAGTCCTTAAATGTAATGGGGATGGAGTATAAAACGTTTCTTAAGATAGAGTCTCTTAAGGAAAGATGTACTCATGTTTCTTAGTTGCTATGGTATTAGCTTTGTGGGCAGATGCTGAATTCAAACAAAACTACAGACATCTATCTTATTACGCCCCAGGCTACTTGACATGTGTGATGATGAGGATGATTAAATCAATTCTTTTCATAAATTGTTGCCCAAATTTCCCAGGTACCTAATATATCACAAAAGCAAATCTTGTATTTAGAATAAGTTCTATTGAAAACAATGTATACATAGTGAAAAGCAAATCAATGTTTTGCAATATTATTTTAGTCATTTCTGTATTATGCCTACAGGTATTCCCTTAGGTAAAAGAACAACAGCTCACTAGTTTTACTTCCAACAATCTAATATGGTACCCTTTGAAGATTGCTTTTGGCCCAGAAAAAAATAAAGGTAGATAGTAAAGACAAATAACTGAGATTTTGAAATAAAAGTTTTATTACATCATTGAAATCGACCAACCTTCCAATATCTGATACAGGTACAATGACCAGAGTTGCCCCTAGAACACCAGATTTTTCATTGTCTGCTCCAGGCAATTATCCTCCAATAAGTTACAGAAGCTGCAAATGTCTTTATTGGGTTTGCCAGAATCATCTGGACTTACCTCAGGAAGTTAAAGAGGGGTTGATCTTTCGGAAATTTCAGTGGAAGGAAAATTTGTCTTTAGTAGTCTCTCTTCTTGCTCATTCTCCCTCCTTCAATTCCCCAAATACCCTTATTATCTTCATGTTATCCCAGACCCTTCATACTGTATCAAATGAATAATTGAAAAGTATGAGAGGGCAAGACTAACATAAAGAAATAAAACACAGTGGTACTTACATCAGGATGGCTCCTGAGCTTTAGAGATATTTAAACAGAAACCTCCTTAACTTCACAAAGAAATCAGCCAAAGTGACCAAAACAGCGCTTACACATTCTAACTTAGGAGAGCTTAAATTATTCCCTAACCTTTATGAAAAGCAATTTGGAAATATGTATCAAGTCCTTTAAATATTACTATACCCTGACCGATAATTCTATTTGTGGGAAATATGCCTAAGTAACTAATCTTAAATACAAAGGGTTTTATACAGAAAAATTAGAAATTATCATTCAAAAGACAATCAAAATCCCAAGAAATGCAGAATAACTAGGGAAACTATAGTGAATCCATAAGGTACATATTGAAAGCCATTTAACAAGATGATCTATATTACTTATAAATATCTTTATGCTATAATTCATATAAAAAAACAAATAACAGTGCAGGTATATTATAGAATGCATTTGCATTATAGTATCAAATTATAAGTACCGACCTGTTGGTGTGAACATAATAGATTAGTAATTTTCCCTGTGGATTTGGATCCCAATTCTAATTTAACATATTTAACTATGTTACTTAAAGTTAAAAGTTTTTAACTTATTGTCTAGGTCAATTCTTCTATATTTATAAATATGGGTAGAATGGTCAAAGACTGTTCAAACTACTAGAGTAAGATTTGAAAGTATGAAATGCCTGAAGTTAATACCCATACTTAGAACCTTGAAACTATTTGTTTCAAGTTCAGTTTCTACCCAGCTATTTCTCCATTGCTTCCCAAGTTATTCTTTTACCCTCTTCTATTTCCAACAGGTAATCTTCTATTAAAAATTATTAGGTTCAGCTACATGTGAGAGAAAACCCAAAATATTAGTGGCTCAACGGAGAGTTTGTATTTCTTTTTCACAGATACAATAGAGGCAGACTATCCAGGGTTGATATGAACTGAACAGTGTCAGTCTGGCAGGTGTCTCTCTCTCTCTTTCCTTCTCTCTCTCCCTCTCCCTCATTTAACACCCTCAAACTCTTGCTTCTTCCTCAAGGCCACGATCACCACTGAAGCTCTAAGTCGTCATTGTCACTCCGGTGACCACCTCCCATTTTAGAGACACTTCTTGGCATTTATGGATACCATTTCATGCTTGTATCTGACCAGTCATGACTTTGTCACATAACCAACCTAGCTACTAGGAAAAGCTGGGAAATATAGTATTTAAACTGGCAGCCATACCCTGAAAAACAGGGATTCTAGGTTATTGAGGTAGAAAATTCAGCAATTGGCCACATAAGCCTTACTCCCCACTATATTCTCACAGCACCTATCACGGTGCTTTGCACAAGGCAGATGTACAATGAGAATTTAATTGATAGTATTTTTTTTTAAAGATTTTATTTATTTATTCTACAGAGATAGAGACAGCCAGCGAGGGAGGGAACACAAGCAGGGGGAGTGGGAGAGGAAGAAGCAGGCTCATAGCGAAGGAGCCTGATGTGGGGCTCGATCCCATAACGCCGGGATCACGCCCTGAGCCGAAGGCAGACGCTTAACCGCTGTGCCACCCAGGCGCCCCTAATTGATAGTATTTTTAAAATTTAATTCAACTGACAGAGATTATTCAGTCACAAATTTGGTAATATGATCTAGAAATGCCACTTCTAGTCATTTACATTAAGTAACAAATCAAAGATGTGCTTAAGAATTTAACAAGATACACTGCTTATTGAACTATTCTCTTCAAAACTAAAAAATGGGAAATAATAAATGACCAACAATGTAAGACTGATTATGTAAATTATTGTATATCCCTGAAACATCATACTATACATGGGAAATGTTGGCTTGATATTAAATTAATTGAAAAGAGCTGATTACAAATTAGACTGAGCAGAGAGGAAAGAAACTGAAAGGAGATTTATCAAAATTATTAAAGTAATTAACTAAGTAGTGAATTATAGGCAATCTTATGTTCATGTTTGTTTATCTCTTTTTCAAAATATTTTTCTCATATATGTGGAATATAAAAAATTTTAAAAAATCAGTACTAAGCTCATAGATACAGAAAACAAATTGGTGGTTGCCAGCATGGGGGTTGGGGGGGTGGGTAAAATGGGTAAAGGGAGTCAAAAGGTGCAAACTCCCAGTTATAAAATACATAACTATAATAATACTGTGTTACATATTTGAAAGTTGCTAAGAGAGTAAATCTTAACATTTCTCATCACAAGAAAAAAATGGTAACTATGTATAGTGATGGATGTTAACTGGACTTATTGTCATGATCGTGTTACACGCAAATATGAAATCATTATATTGTACACCTGAAACTAATATAATGTTTTTGTCAGTTAAACCTCAATATAAAGAAGGAAGCAAGGATACTAATCTCAGTTCTGTTACTGCTACCATATAACCTTGGGAGAGTCACGGTTTCTCAGATACTTAGTTTTCATGTTAACCAATTATAATATATGATGTTTAGATACTTTACTGAATTAAAATTTGAGGTTCATACTTCAAATTATTTCACATTGAAAAGCAGCCTTGGACTGAAGGCCAGGAGATTAAACATCCATTCTCAGTTCCAGTCCTAATTTCTTATTGATTGTAGGCTACACAACGTATTAGGAGCTGAGAGTGTACCTATATATGAAGAAGTAGGATATGATGGCCTCCAAAGTCTCACTGAGTTTACTATTCCATGATTCTTTGAGTATGGCTTCTATAACAATTTCATACGTCAGAATATTGCCATTGGCAAAAATTTCCTCATATGTAAAACCTGATCCAGCTCTGAGGATATTACACCTTGTTGAATCTGAAGCTCACTACAGTGTGAAACCTACTCTTCCTTTATCTGGAAAAGCACATAATTATTCAGTCTATGCCCCTCACAGTGTGGATAACTTCTCTAAGTCTCCCTTGTTCAAATATGACAAGAGCATAAAAATATGTGATGACTGTAAACTGACTGTAAGCCAAGCAACTGAATTTGGTATTTATTCAAACCCCAGGACTGATGCTCTCTATGGCAAGTTAATGGGGAAGAAAAGTCTTCATGAAGCTCGATACGAAGCATTGCAAAACCACAGCTTATTTTGAAAGAAGATTTGAAACAGAAAAGCATGATTCATATTCACAAAAAGGCTTTATCACATTTTCAATTCCCCCTTAGGATTGTTGCCGCATGTTCCCTATGCTTTCATGGGAAGTGGCATCTCTAGTGTAGCAGGAAACTTAAGGTGAGTCTGAAATAGATGCTGTGATAGGACCAGAGACTTTTTAGAAAATTTGTGAAAAGAGGTTAAGACTCCAATTAAGTAATCGTATTTTGTAAGACCCCGACAAAGCATTACCAGGCCATAAGGTTAAATGTTCCTAGACCTTACTAGATTGAAGATGAAGTTTCAGCCATAAAATAGGCCTCATGCCCTGCACATGTAGCTGAACTGGAAGTTTATTAGAGCATCATACATCATGGAGAATTGCGGACAGCTCCACTGACCACAATAATACCATGTCGTGAGTTTTGCAGAATATAGAGATATATTTGGGATTTTGAGTAGATCAAGATATTAATAAAAAAGCACTTTGCCTGATATTTTCTGGGGCGCGAATGAAAAGCCATTCCTAACCTCTACTCATTTCTTTATAAAATGGGGGGCACTGTTTCCTAAGCACTTGAAAACACTTATCAGAAATGTTCTACATAAACAAAGTGTCAGTGTTCTCATTATAATCACTGTTATTAAAGGATATTACCATACTTCTGTCTAGGTCTCACCCCACAAACTTTATTGGACCCGGGTGGTGATAAGAAAGCTGTCCTCACAAGGAAGAGGAAAAATTACAGAAGTCTTTTTCCAACTAATAGCATGTTCTGATCACCTGCAGTTGAAAAAAATTTTTTTCTCAAGTGGGAGAAAAACAAGGACATATTTTAATTTAGATATCATTCTTTTGAGGCAGGCATAATTTTTTGTCATGGCTTTGGCCTACATGGAAAGTATCCCTTCATATACATATTTCAAGCACTAATTCTGTTGATCTACGTTTATATATACCTCATATAGTATTTTGTATGGTTAATGTGAAAAGGAAAACACAAAACAACTAATTAACTATAGGCACAATTTCATTAATGCCTGATGACAAATTCCAAACCAGGATGTCAATGCATCATTAATATAAGAGCTATTCTTCCAACACATGTTTAGATTTGGATTTCTAAACAGTGGCACAAGACATGGCCAAACGAGATATTTTTATCTGATTTAAGGCAGGAAAAATTTGTTCATTCTAAGACTGACTGGAAAATTACTCATATAATTTTAAGTTAATGGTTAAAATGTATGCAAAAGTTAAAATATTATAAGGAAGCTGCTTAATATTCATTTCACATTATTTAAATGCTTTACAAATGCTTAAATTACTTAAATGCTTTACAGATTAAATGCTTTATACAAGCAGTCTCCAACCTGTGAAGGGACTGTATTCCTACACTTGAATAAAGTGATTTGGAGAATTTTTCCTTAAAAACGTTCTCAAGCATATGCTTAGGCTTTAGGACTTCTTCACAACAGTTGCTTTAATGTAGTTGAACTTTAGTACAAATAATATTTTTAAACTGATATTTAACACATAATTCTTATGGTGAAATGTGTATGAAGTTGAAACTCAGGATGCCGTGGTCCAGTGATGCTGTCATAGATCCAGATTATTACTGTCTCTCCTCTCCATCATTTTAGCCTGTCAATTTTGTCCATCAGCCAATTCCTCCATGGACACAGATAGCTACCAGCAGCAACTCAACAAAATGCTTCTTCGTTCACATCCACTGGAAGATAGGGATATCTCTCCCGCAACTAAGGAATATAATGTCCTCCCTTGCATCTGGTTGCACTGGGCAACCTTGCATCCTGTGACAATTTCCAGACCAATAATGGTTTGTTAGGGAAACTGTCTTACCTTAATCATGAAGTAACTCTGGAACTTGGGGGAAAGGTTTAAAAAAAGAGGGGGAGTTGTATTAAGAAGAAGACAGCAATATATTATGGGCTTTCGATTTGGGATGCAGCTTTAGGGATTTGGGAAGGACAGCACTAGAGACAGTAAGAATAGATGAGGAAAGAATGGTGAATGGTAACAACTGTTCAAATTAGTGAATTCTTTGTAAGTTATCTGTTGACAGTTTAGAGAATATTCATATTTTCTTAATGAAATACGTATGTAGGGTCATTTTTCCAGAAATTATTGCAACTAATCAGAGAATTTTCCCAAGAAATCAGGCTAAATATTATCTTAAAACTCCATCACATTTATTCTTTTCAAAAGCCTCCTTTAAAAATCCTGGTTGCTGGTGTGGAAGGCCTTTTTCCTTTAAAACTGCCAGCATCCATCAAAATCCTAGAGGAGAAGATAGGCTGTAACCTCTTCGACATCGGCCACAGCAACTTCTTTCATGACACGTCTCCAAAGGCAAGAGAAACAGAAGAAAAAATGAACTTATGGGACTTCATCAAGATAAAAAGTTTCTGCACAGCAAAGGAAATAGTCATCAAAACAAAGAGGCAGCCCACGGAATGGGAGAAGATATTTGCAAATGAAACTACACATAGAAGGCTGGTATCCAAGATCTATAAAAACTTCTCAAACTCAATACACAAGAAACAAATAATCAAATCAAAAAATGGGCCGAAGATATGAACAGACACTTTTCCAAAGAAGACATACAAATGGTTAACACACATGAAAAAATGCTGAAAATCATTAGCCATCAGGGAAATTCAAATCAAAAACACATTGAGATACCACCTTACGCCAGTTAGAATGGCAAAAATTGACAAGGCAAGAAACAACAATTGTTGGAGAGGACATGGAGAAAGGGGAACCCTCTCACACTGTTGGTGGGAATGCAAGTTGGTACAGCCACTTTGGAAAACAGTGTGGAGGTCCCTCAAAAAGTTAAAAATAGATCTACCCTATGACCCAGCAATTGCACTACTGGGCATTTACCCCAAAGATATGGACGTAGTGAAGAGAAGAGCCATATGCACCCCAATACTCACAGCAGCATTGTCTACAATAGCTAAATTGTGGAAGGAGCCGAGATGCCCTTCAACAGATGAATGGATAAAGAAGATGTGGTCCATATATACAATGGAATATTACTCAGCTCTCAGAAAGAACGAGTTCTCAACATTTGCTGCAACATGGACGGCACTGGAGGAGATTATGCTAAGTGAAATAAGTCAAGCAGAGAAAGACAATAATATGGTTTCACATATTTATGGAACATAAGGAATAGCAGGGAGACTGGTAGGAGAAGGAAGGGAAAAATGAAGGGGGGGAGAAGAACCATGAGAGACTATGGACTCTGGGAAACAAACTGAGGGGTTCAGAGGGGTGGGAGTGGGGGATTGGGCTAGGCCAGTGATGGGTATTAAGGAGGGCACATATTGCATGGAGCACTGGGTGTTATAGGCAAACAATGAATCATGGAATAGTACATCAAAAACTAATGAAGTACTGTATGGTGACTAACATAACATAATAAATTTTTTTTTTTTTTTTTAGATTTTATTTATTTATGCGACAGAGATAGAGACAGCCAGCGAGAGAGGGAACACAAGCAGGGGGAGTGGGAGAGGAAGAAGCAGGCTCATAGCAGAGGAGCCTGATGTGGGGCTCGATCCCACAACGCTGGGATCACGCCCTGAGCCAAAGGCAGACGCTTTAACCGCCATGCCACCCAGGCGCCCCATAATAAAAATTTTTAAATAAAAACAAAAACAAAAACAAAAAACAAGACAAAACAAAAACAAAACAACAACAACAAAAAAACTACCAGCATCTACATAACATTTCTTCCAGGAACACATAATGCTCCAAAATTAAATCTGGCATTAGCATTATCATTACCAATTAGACTCAGACAACACAATTTGAGGTTATAGCACATGATAGGCAATGACTCCCTAAATAAAGAAGACCTAAATGTTTTTCAAATTAAATGTAATAAGGAACTGGTTAGTTTGGCTTCTCAGTCTAAGCTAGTTTTGGGTTTATACTGAGAAAACAATGGAGATGTCAATGAGCAAGAATTATGAGGTTTCCAATAAAATGTTTAACATTTCATGTTTTGATTCAAAATATACATTTTTCCCATTATCCTACAGAATGCTGGAAGGAACCATAGATATAACAAGATAACATTTTTTAAAGTTTTTTTTTTTAACCTTTGGTATCAATGTACTGTAACTTTAAATTATGGGTTGTGCATTCTCCATAAAATAATAGCAGAAAATAAGCAATATTCTCATCTTACATGTGATCCTTTAGCAATCAATACCCCAACACTAACTCATCCAAGTACAAAAAAGGATTCATGGTAGGTAACAAATGTATGTCCTTAAATAATACCCCTTTAAGAAAAAAAAAAAAAAAAGGAAGGAAAACCCTATCATCTTTGTCTTTTTAAAAAATTAGGAATTTTATTTCAACCCTGTTCAATTTAACTTTCAAGATATCTAAATGTAAAACTATCAATATGCAAACAGGTACAGATTTGTATGATTTCACAAGAACAATTGTACAGAGTGGCTGGCAGGTTAAAAAGGGAGAACATAAACATCTCATTAACTTGTAGATCAATGCCACAAATGCTACTATAAAATCACGGACAAATTTTACTATACTTAAGGTTATTACTAATCAATTTTACTTTTGCAGAAGCACAAAAGATGAAAACTTTGTATGACATTCTCTAACAGAATACTTCCATGACCAAATTCAATTTTATTCAAGATGGTTGTATGTCTATTGCCTCTAATGACTACTTTTGACAAGACGATAATGAAAATAAAAAGGTGAGAATGATCAACATACAAAACATTTCAGAAAGCATTTGGGCATTTTTAAATGAAGCTTTTGGCCTTTTCTTCTGACTCCTCTGTCACTCAACTGCATCCTTTAGTATTTTTCACTAATTATTAATTATTCACTAATATGACAGCTACTTTATTTAGCTGAAGAAATAAGCTTAGAATGATAGTGTATTTTCTAGTATTTTAATATGTTAGTCGAGTTGATTTCGAAAGTGGTTCATCAGAGTGGTTCATTGTTTAGCTCTTACGAGGAAGCAATAACGTCACTTTGAACTCCAAAATGCTCCTGCTCTGCAGCCCAATTATTTCTATCCTAACAGGAAATACTGCTACAATTAATCTTGGGTTTTTTTCCTGTTAAGTGGACAATATACAGTGACTTTTCAATTCCTTATTGGAATTCATTTCCTTATTGGAAAGTTTCTGCCATGGCTAGTGGCCATATGAACCACGATCTACGGTGTAATATGTTACTAGTTTCTACAATTATTGTCAGAATTATTATTATCCTATTATTACTAGTTTCTATAATATATCTTAGCCTTTGATAATATACATAAATTTATTCTTAAATAGACAAAAATGTACTAAAGATATGACAATCTCTAAAGGCACTAATATGTTTAGGTACTTTAAAGAGACATCAATTTACTCATTACATAGACTTACATATATATATACACAATGCACATATATGCATACATATATGCATATATATATTAGTATCAACTGTATTGGCTTAAATTAGTTGTGATATCAAGAACAACCAATGCTTCATAGGTTACAACAATATAGGTTTGTTTCTTACTCCTGCTTTTCAGGATTAAGCTGTAACTAGGCTCTGAGACCAAGCTAAAGGAGGGGCTACTATCAAGGAATTATCAAATTCTTGACAGAGAGAAGAGAACAATGGTGGAACCAAGTATAGGCTCTCAAAGCTTTTGTTTGGAAGTGGCATATGTCACCTATGTCACATTTCATCAGCCAAGTCAAGACACATGGACAAGTCTGATATGAGTGGTGCTGAGAATATTATCTTCCTTCAGAAATAACCTGATAGAGAAGGATCCAATAGAGAAGGGCAGGAAATATTTCGACAATAATATAATTAATTTTCTATAGATACATATATATATACACATATAGACTCAGATGTAGACACACCACAAATATGTATAATATATACCTACATAGCTTCATTACAAGAGATTTGAATCATATACACACATATATAACAATTATGTATAAAACCAAAGGAATAAAAGAAAAATGAAGAATTGAGAATACAAGAAAAATAAGATACAGTCAAAAAAGAGGAAGTATGTAGATATCAAATCATAGGTCCTTTAAAATTGATAGAGTTGGATTGTAAAATGGATTATGAACTTTCTAGTATACCAAAAGAGGGATACATAATAAATTCTTACATTTATATTAATCATAAGACAAAAATAAACCAATTTCCTTGAGCAACATAGCTCTTATTGGTAAAATAATTTATGGAAGTACTATATGATAATGAAAAAAATTACCTCAGAATAAATATACATTATAAATATATTCCACTACAATAAATAAATAGCCCTAATGCCTAGTAGGCATTCAGTAGATCTCTACTGAATGAAAAAAAAAAAAAAGATAGGCATGTCAGGTTTCCTATAACAAAAACATAAAAAGTCACTTAATGTGTAATGTTAGAGCTCAATAAAATAAAATATCTTTTAACAAAAGGCAAATATAAAAATAATTACATGACTTGAAACAAAAAGTTTAGAGTATATAGAAGAATGAATGGACAAGATCATCTATGTAAAATAGAAAGTATTATTAGATCATTTCATGGAAAAAGAAACTGGTTCTTTATTGGTTTAGTAACATCAGAATTATAATAAAAGTTTACAAGAATTTTTCATCTAAATTGTATACTTTAAAGTGGATACTTAGGTAGTTGGTGCAGTTCTATGCACGTTTTAAGGACTTATAAAATACCTAACTAACAAAAGAATTCAATGCTAGAGATGCCAAGAAGACTCAAAAGAAATACACTAAAGGACTGAAGTCATATTAGATATTCCCTTTTAAAATATCTATGTGTTACATAACAGAAATTGGTTATATTTTCAGAATTTAGGAATTTCCTAAACTAAAAAAGGAGTTTAAAATATAAATAATAAATTTATATGTTAAACTATAAAAAATTATAAGTAATAAATTATAATATATTTACTTATATTATATTTATTTATTCATAATAAGTTATAATTACAGAATTAGAGATTACTTCCTTATCTTAGTTCATTCTCTCTATATATAGCTCTGCATTATCCAATATGTAACTACTAGTTGCATGTGGCTGAATGCTTGAGTGCCAGTCTGAACTGAGATATAAGTAGAAGATACACACATTTTTTTTAAGTTAAAGAAGTTTTCAACTTAAAAAAAGGTAAATGATCTCATTAGTAATTTTATATTGATTACATATAAATCAATGAAATTATTAATATTTTGTTAATAAAAGGCTAACGTATATAAATCAAATTAATTTCAATTAATTTTTTTGTTTTCTTGATATGGTTACTAGGAAACTTAAAATTGCATATGTGACTAATGTTTGGGTTTACATTCTAACATTATTGGATAGATAATTCTGAGAAGAGACATGATAGACCAATCTTATACATTCCTAAATGCTGGTTCAATTTAGATTTAATTAAGAAATAGATAAATGAGAGCACCAGTCTAGAAAGACACAGGAAAGTGTGCAACATAATCTCTATCCTAAGATTGGCTTATAGAGGCCTTAATTATTGATAACATTGACTGAGTGCCTACTAAGTACCTGATATAGTACATACCTTATCCCATTTAATACTCATAAAACTCCTGTGAGATAAAGACTAAATCAGGACCAAAGGCATTTCCTATATATTTTTCCATGGTCATTTGCCAAAAATTAGTTTGTCTTTTGTATTTAGCTAAAGTCTGCAAACTTGGGGCTCTTTTATTGCAACAGCTTTCCTTTAGTTTTGAGATAGAATTAACAGTAAATAAATGTTAAAACATTAAAAAGTAAAGGTGTTTATGAAATGTATGTATGCAGAAGACGCCTGTGATCAACAAGATTAAAATATAAAGTAAACTGATTATTAAGTAAACAGAGAGAGAGATCATGGCCTCAGAGAGGGACTAAATGGGACTAGTCCACTGATACCTTCCCTTATCTGCACCTTGACTTTTTAAGACCCTATTTCCTAAAGTAATGCACTTGGTTAAATCTAGGACAGGCCCCAAGGAGGGGTGCTGCATGCTGGCCTTAACTGAAGGCAGTGGCAAATCACTGGTAATCACACTGTGATTCAGTAACAGATGGTGTTATTTGTTTTACTCTACGCATTCTCTCATTCCATCTTTGAGTATCTACATTTTCTCACTTCTTATTTAAAAGCTCCAGAAGTTGTTCCAATTCTGCTTTTCCTGAAGAGATTAGTATAAAGGTTATTGCTTGTTTTGCTCTCTCTCTTCTACATTATCACAAAATCAGACCCCCCCCCCCAGCTGCAGTAAGAGTTTATACTACGTTTTGTTCTGACATCTCCATTTGTATGGACCACCACCAGGGAAACCTCATTAACTGTGAATTTTATAGCTTCATGTAAACTACAAGTGTCTCATAAATCTAATTCTGTTATAGGAGACCCTTGCACTCTCAAGGGACACCCCCTGAGATGTTCAAGAATTCTCAAAGTCAAGAGTACTATGACAGCACATAATTTCTTCCTTAACAATTCAATAATGCAGAATGAAAAAAATATATATAAGTAGATCTCTTCAGACTCTTAACGGTTCTACAAACACAAGGGCAAAATCATGTAAAAAGCTGTTTGAGAGATAAGAATTGTTATTCTTAGGTCTCTAGGCTGCTCACCAACATTATCATCCAGTTATTTTCTGGGAGATATTTCACAAAGCAACAAAGTTTCCATCAGGTCATGAGTGTAACTATTTAGAAGACGATGAAGAGAGAACAATAAAGCCCAAGTTGACATAGTTTGCCAACTAGAAAAAAATGGGTGGGGAAGCTAACTCCCGCACACTAGCTTCAAAACATGAGATTCAATTTCAGGTGTGGTGAATTACAAATTATGACATGTTATTATGCCTAAAGATTGTTCGCAAAATAATGAAAAGAATTTTGTAACGCCAAATGTAAAGGACTACTCAAGCAATTTAATTGAAATTGAATTGTATTGCAGTATATTTGAATGTTAGATGACCATTACAGCATTCCTTGGAAAAATCTGTGATTATTCTTAATCCTTATTTAAGAATCCTTATTTATGCATCTAGAGCAAGGTTTTATTGAGTGGCTAATGTAGAAGCAAAGAGATTAAAATTTAGTACACCAAATTCAGAGCACCTGCCCACAGGACTTTCAGTTTGTGGGATTTTTCTGAAATCACTGTTTAATTTTCTCTGTCCATGAAAGTTAATATGAGAATTCTAATAAACTCATAATCATCATCCAATGAGCCCATTACATTCTAGTTTAGCCCTTTTAATGACTGCTTATGTCTTTGTGATGCCCACCAGGAAGCCCCTAAGTGAATTCCACACATTTCAATTAGCTTTTCTGTTTGATGCAATAACCAACAGATTTATTGAATGCAACATGAACCATGAATCAATATTTAGAAATCTTTGTTTTAAAAAATGTTTAATGATACCATTGGTAAAAATAGTTGGTTATTAGACACATATTTAGCCCCCTTTCTGTTCTATGTCTAGAAAAAAGAGAATTTCCTTTCTCAGGTAAGTAAAAATGTAAAATAGTTCAGTAGCTCCAATATAACAATTGATGAGTTCTTTATTAATGGCTTACAATAGAACCTCCAATTGTTCAGAAATATCTCCCCCTTTCCTCTTACCATCTCTTTCTCTGAACTATAACACACAAATACACAATTCATTCTATTTAGTTCTGAGCCTAAGTATTTAATGATATTTCCATTCATGCAGATTATAAATTGGTAGAATATCATGTTTCTTTCATTTAATTAGAGAAGTACACTTGCAGAGCAAAATAAATGTTAACTAACATTATTTGTATTCCAGGGATTCGTTTTCCATCCCTTCTAACTAACTTAAATACCATGCTGGGTTTCTGGATTCCTTAACAACTCCAGGCACATTTCCCTCCACTTGCCTCTGTCAACCCAGCAAGCTGTTCCTTCTGACTTCAAAGTGTGAATATTTTTGCTTCATCATCAGTTTTGTAGTCTAAAGAGAGAGTTGGCTTACCTAAAAAGAAACCATACTTCCCAATGAAAACAATAGAATAGGGATGTTAATTACCATTTCCTTTTAAAATATGTATGCCTTTTCCTCCAAAAAGAAGAGGACAAAGGAACTTTCTTTTGTAAAAGAATAAAGGCAAAGCGTAAAAGAGATCTCCAAACAGTATTAATTATATTTTTAAAATTCAGGATATTAAGATCACAACACAATTATCAGAATTATCAGCTGAATTATTTATGTATTCAGACTATTATTCAGATCAGAAATTGAACAGTTTCAAAAATATTAAAATGTTTTTAAACAAAAGTATCCAAGTTGTTCATCATTTCTACAAAGTTACCTGGATATAGCTCAACACCCAATGTAAAAGTATCACTTTGTATTCATTGTATTGGCTTTGCTTTCTACTAGCAGGTTCTAATTGTTTTGGCAGTCCTGGTCTTAGCTTCCTATGGCATATAACAATCTTGCTTGCTTATCACATAGCTAACCCTGAAGAATCAACACAAAGTTGAGCTGAATCTAAAATGCAAATATTACAGTGTTTCAAAAACATCATCAGAAGACAATATTCATTTCTAATTCACTTTACTGACTTTTTTTTCCTAAATGGCTTTCTGAATTTTAGTCAAATTATGGCTCTGCAGGGAGATGGAAACATTAATTATACTTGGAAGAATTATTTGATTTCTTAAAGCTATACTTCAAATAAAAGGTTTAATAAGGAAATAAACAGACTGAAATAAAAGTAACATTTGTAAGGATCCCATTAAATCGTGTAAATCATTAGAGTTAGCGCTCCTTAGCTTTCTTCACTTTGCTCTAATCGGTGATTTAAATTTCTAAGTTAGTTGTATTTGTTATGAATAAATGAAAACACATGCTTAATAGCTGAGGACTTATGTGCTTGGCAGTGTATGAAATGTTTTCCTACAATATCTTCTTTGATCTCCCCCAGGAACTTATAAGGTATATATCATCTCCTCATTTTACACGTGTAGAAAGAGTGGCATAGAAGTGAAGCAACATGTTCAATTTCACTAAGCCCATACACTCAGGCTTTGCTCTTTACTGCCAATTATGCTTATTTCCCTGGCTTAAGAAGATTTCATTTCTGCTCCATTAGATAAAGGACCTTTCAAACTACCTTTATATTCCATAGCAATTACTAACCTCACACTGAAATTTGGAACTGCAAAAGTGTTTAATTATTTATGGTTCACCTAAGCATAGTTTAATTATGGCTCACCTAACCATAGTTTAAAACCAAAGATGGGATTCTTTTAAGTTGCACTTTGGACTTTTTCCCATTCTTTTTATTTCTGCATAATTATAAAATGAATATATGCATAGCCTTTACTTCACTATTTCTCCCTCCCCCCTCTCCAGGGTTACTATATTCAGAATGATATGTGTGTATCACGTCACATATATGTATCAGAATACAAGAAAGATCATATGAAAGTGAGTAGTTTCATTTTGTGATTTTTTTTTAATAAATGGAAAAATACCGTGTATGTTGTTCTACAATTTTCTTTCGTCACTTAATAATACATCTTGGACACTTACTTGCACTATATCTACATCTGTCTCATTATTTCAAAATGCATAGTACAGATATTTTTAGATTATATAATCATTCTGCTATTAATAGACATCTATATTGCTTCCATATGTTCATTATTTGAAACAATGCAACAATGATTATTCTTATGAATGCACACATGGGGAGATTTTCTAAGACAGCTAATGATAAGTGGAGTTGCTAGGTCAAAAAAGTATTCATAAGGGGGGCGCCTGGGTGGCGCAGTCCTTAAGCGGCTGCCTTCCGCTCAGGGCATGATCCCAGCATTCTGGGATCGAGCCTCACATCAGGCTTCTCCACTAGGAGCCTGCTTCTTCCTCTCCCACTCCCCCTGTGTTCCCTCTCTCACTGGTTGTCTTTCTCTGTCAAATAAATAACTAAAAATCTTTAAAAAAAAAAGTATGCATAAGGAGTAGAAGAGAAGCTATTTCCTCATCAATCTGATTAACTTTTTATCTTTCTTTTTTTTATTTTGCTCTTGATGAATTAAAACAGCTTATTTTTAAATTTGAATAATTTTTATTTTTACTGGGATTAAGAACTGCTTTATGTATTGGTCATTTTTATTTCTGTAAATTTTCTATTCCTATAATTTGCCCATTTTTCAAAGAGAGTGTATTCATCTGTTCATGGAGGATTTTTAAGGAAGAGTCCTTATATCTGAGCTAATAAAGTAATTTATTAAAAATTTAATTGGTTAAAGATTAAGTTCTTGGGGTCATTTTTGGGGGGGAAAATGGGGCTGTGATGGCTCATTTCTGTAGAGCCAGAATCGCTCAAATGCCTTCCATTCCATAGATTATACTCTTCTTTTAATAAGTATTTTTGCCAATAGATTCTAATTCCTATGGCTTTTTTCTGGAAACAACAGTAGTATCTTTGAATTCTAATGTGGTTGTGATGTTTCTACTCCCAGAGAAGTCTAAAAGTGTAAACAGTTTTGATGAATGATTTAGAGGTACAATCTTTTTGCTTGGGTGGTTCACTAAAAGGGGAGGAAAACTCAGTCTTCAAGGAAATCTTATTCTATAAGAAGTAAAATGTGTTTATTAGACTCCTCTTGACTCTGCCAGTCATGATCTACTTAACAGACAAATGAAGTTATACTAAATCAAATTGGTAATACTGGATAAGTTCCAGAATTCAAAGTCTGCCTTCGTATAAAGATATGCAGATTCAAACGATACACCTAAAGCCTTGAAGTTACTTGTAGCATGATTTTGAGGACAGAAAAATAATTAAGAAGCTAGAGGTAATTCCAAGATTCTGCTGATAAGAGAATAAAACTTTGGCCTAAAATGCACTTCCTTGGGGAACAAGGCAAAGAATATAGCTTGTTATAAATTAGGTCTCACATAATTAAGCTAATGTGGAAGCCTCAAGACTTAGAATGTTTCTGTCAAGGATCACTGTTTCTGATTATCACACATACTCCGGATATATTTCAGCATGACTAGTATGCCAACTTGTATGCTAGAAATTTCCAAAAGAGGAATTTACATTTTTAGAATGTGTTTGAGCCTCTTTATCCCATTTTCCACCATTAAAAAGAAAACAGTTAAAATTACTCAGATATTTTAAAAATTCTTTATGTACTATAAAAAAATTACCTGCTTTCTCCTGATTGATAAGCAGCTACAAATTTAAACTTCCACTAAAGGATTTTAAAAGATTTTTTAATGACAACAAGAAGATTATGGATAGTTCCATCGCACACATGACATCTGGTATCTTCTTCCTTGCCAAGATCTATAAATGGCTTACATTGTCACTTAACTTTGTAAAAGGCAAACTTTTTTTGAAGTTAAACACCCTAAAGAATAATAATCAACATAGCAACAACTGTAGAAGCCTCTAATATTAGTGGCTATGTAATTATATGACAGAATAAAAGGCTTAAGATTAGCTCAAATTCAAAGTAAGAATACTATAATAGCCAACTTATTGATTTTATTCTATAAAATCTTACATGTTTATACACAGTTAGTGGCTTGTACACATGTGTTGGCTATCTACTGCTGCATAACAAATCATCTCAAAATGCAGTGGTTTAAAACGGCATTTTATTATTTCCACTGTTCTGTGAATCAAGTAGGCCCAGTTCCCTATGATATTATCTGGGTCAGCAATGTCCAAGGTGGCTCACTACATGCAGAGGACTTCAGTAGAGAAAGCTAGGCTCCGCTGGGAAGCTGTGATGACTGGACACCCCAGTGGTCTCTCCACCAAGATAGCATTAAGTTCCTGGTATGACTTCCCCAATGGTCTACATGATAAACAGTCACCTCTGTCTCCCAGGGCCTTTCCTTCATAAGCTCTTTAGATAAGACTCCTGTGAAGCTTACCAAAACCTCACTCTTCTTTGGTTTAAACCGACCAATTTAGTCGTAGCCTGGGAACCCCAAAGCACTCCACCCTGGGACCCTAATTAAGCCATGTGCCCCTGGTTCTCCCAGTTCTCTTTGCAGCACCTTGCCTTGACCTCCCCGTGTGGTCTCTCCAGGCTTGCCATGTATTTTTTCCAAGACTTCTCTATTTCAATTCTCTTGTGGTCTTTTGTTGAACCTCAGCTCACCGTCTGACACCCTAATGTCTAACTTAACAACTGTTTATCTAATAAAAATCATGACAGGGGCCATCTTTGGAGAATAACTACCACAATTAGTCCTCCAGCCAAAGATGATGCACATCTTTTCCACTTCCAACATACACTTACCAGACTCCCTAAATCCTCAAAGTTTCATCCCATTTCAATCTCAGGATTACACTTTAAGTCCAGGATCACATGATGTAAATCAGGTTCTGGTGTAGTTGAGTTTACTTGTGGGGGACCACCTCTTGATCAGAAGACAATGAAGTAAAGAAACAAGCTATGTGGCCCCCACATACCCAACATACAATGGGGAGACAGGATCAGGAGAACCACAATAGATGTTTCCACTCAAAAAGAGGAGAAATGGGGACAACATGGAGTCACTGGTCTGAAAAATTACTGAGATCTAGCAAAGCACAGTTGCCATTTCACTTTACTCAGAAGGCAGGGGGTATGTTGCTTAGTACCCGAATACGTTCTCTGGGTGGTTCTTCTTGGCTGCTGGCCCCATGCTCTGGACACTACCCTCTCAGTCATTTTCTTTTCTTAAGAAATACCTTATGGGTGCCTGGGTGGTATAGTCAGTTAATGTCTGCCTTTGGCTTAGGTCATGATCTCAGGGTCCTGGGATTGAGTCCCACATAAGGCTCTCTGCTCAGTGGGGAGCCTACCTCTCCCTCTAACTTTCCCTCTGTGCTCGCTCTCTTTCCCTCTCTCTCTCTCTCTCAAATAAATAAATAAAATCTTAAAAAAAGAAAAGAAAAATAGCTCATGTTTGCAGCTGAATAGTGTTCTCAGCCTGTTTCTGGCCAGGAAGAAGTTTGGGGCTCAAATTATTTCATGCCCCTTTGCAGTGAATGTGTCCCAACCATGGCAAAAAATGATCTGCTCTCTCTTATTACAGATGAGTTTTTCCTTTTTAGATTTTATATAAATAGAATCATTTACTGTTTACTCTCTGACTTCTCTGGCTCAGCTTCATGCTTTTGAGATTGATTCATGCCTTTGTATTCCTTTTCATTGCTGAGTAATATTCCATTATATGGCTATACAACAGTATGTTTATCTATTCATCTGTGAAAGAATATTAGGTTGTTTCTTGCTTGGAGTTACAATAAATAAAGAATATATAAATATTCCTGTACATGTCTTTGTGCAGATATATACTTTCATTCCTCCCTAGTAAGTTCCTTCAAGTGGAAGGGCAAAGTCTTACAAAACATTTTAATATTTTTACCTCTAAATCTTTTCTTGAAAACACACAACAAAAGCAATCATGCTTCAGAGATTCTCCCTTGTTATCACTGAATAGGCAATAAATTTTTATACCTTAAATATTCTGTTCAGACCAGGTTATTTTACTTAGTCCTTGTTACTTTCTGCCCACTTGCCCAGAATAAGGCAAAACATTAGAAAAATAAAGTTGATTTTATTTACTTTGATATAGCAAAAATATTTTCAAATAAATTTCAAAATCAAAACAAAATATCTCTAATATCTAGATCACACTTTAGAAACAAAACTTCAGTGTCCTGAGCATTATTAATGTTAATCATTTAGGACCCTCTCACAGCCATTGTCATTTTTTTAAAAGATTTTATTTATTTATTTGAGAGAGAGAGAGAGAGTGCATGAGCAGGGGGAGGGGCAGAGGCAGAAGCAGACTCCCCCCTGAGCAGGGAGTATGACAAGGGGCTCCATCCCAGGACCCTAAGATCATGACCTGAGCTGAAGACAGACGCTTAACCAACTATCACCCAGATGCCCCCATCGGGATTCTTTAAAAGCATAAATCATATCATGCCACATCTCTGCTCTCCCCTTTTGATGGCTTCTTATTTCAGTCCTAGAAAAAAATCAGAGTCTTTTCAGTGGCCTAGAATAACTTTCATGGTCTGCCCATCTTGAGTAACAGCTGTTTATTGTTCCTTTTGTTTTGTTATACAGACATATTCCAATTAATTGATGGATGATTTGATAAACTGAGTATGATTGGCATGTAGCCTAGAAATAAGTCCTAGAGTTACTTAGCTTTGCAATGAAACTGGATAAATTCTGTATGTAATCCAAATGGTTTCCCCTGGGAGATTTTTTAAGTGCCATGAAAATGTGTTCTCTTGTTCATCCCCAGAGAAAGACTTATTAAGCATCTTTTGAGGATAGTCACACATTCATACAAAACATGGTATCTGAAGTACAGACTATCCCAGGTCTAGCAAAGGAGATAAGCTGTATGCATCAACATTAATATTAGTAAAGTAACAAAAGAAAAAAAGGAAATCCTAAGGAATTCCAAGGAAACTGTAGTCGAGATAGCTTGATCACTTACCAAACCGGAAAATGCTCCTGAGCGAAGTTAGAATATCTAGAGACGTAGTTCTGCTCTATCTCAGAGGAAGACAGTGCAGAAGTAGGGCGACATGAATTTTATAAGTTCAAACAAAAAGTTGGTAGTGATGCCTATATACAATATATTGGCATAGCACAATCTTTGTGTACCTGGTTAGCACAAAGAACTACAGATTTAATGCAGATCCAACTAGGCAAATGGTATGCAACACCTGTCTCTCCCAACAATGTGTCAGCAACACCAATCTGTATGAAAAGAAAAATGTTCTTGCTTCTAAGTTTATGCTACTAATGTACCTAATCACAATGTCTTTCAACTAGAGGAAGTGGCTGCATTTCAGATCATGAAATTTGCATACACAATTGAGCTTTTAGGTGAGGTCACATTAATTCCTTTTTGATAGGGATTTTTTTAAATATGTGTTATTTCTTTGGATTTTGTCTTTACCTTATGATGAAAAGTGCTATTGCTATGCTTTGTCAATGATGGAAACAAGAAACATGGATATAAAGCAAGGAGAAATAGTATAGGAAAGTTGCTAGAGACAAGCATACACCACCCTTCTGGGAGGCATCATGCGACCATAAGGAGTGCCTGCGCTCTGCTGACTACACTGACTTCAATCTAGGACCTTGGGGCAAGTCTCTTCAGCTATGAAATGGTGACAATGATACCTGTATCACAAGGTCATGTTACAGGAGCTAAGTGAGATGAAATGCACAAAGCCACTGTGTACTATTATCATTGTTCCTAGGAAAGCATGACTTAAAAAATGTGTATATATCTATCAATAACCCAATGTTAGAAAATTCTGAGAATCATCATTTCGGATTGTGTTTCTAGCTTTCTCCAAATGCTTCTCATTTTGAACTATTCCCTGAAAAGCCTATGTTGCCAATCAAATCTGAATTACTGCTTACCTCTACAGACCACTCTCTTGAGACTGATTACCTTTTAACTATGATTTGAGATTTAGTTTTCATAATAGGAAATACAGTTTTGCAGAGTGGCCTGGCAGGACTTTATAGAACAGCTTCAGTCAGGCTGACATGTGCTTTTATTAACCATATTTCCTGTAGCTGCACAGACAATGAGAAATCCACTTCTGTGAGCAGAACCAATTATAACAGAACAGGTACACTTTCTCTCCGGCCTGGTCATGATGTCAAATGTTTGATTAGAAAGATCTTGTGCTTTTAGCAAAATGGGGGTGAATTTCTTTCCATTTGCAAGAACATGTTGTGTCTGCCTTTCATTTCATAGTCTCTTAGTATCTTAATTCTGGTCTCTCAGTGTCAAATAGAGTCGCAAATGCAACGCCCTTGAGATGGGGGAAACAATATTGTTATATGTGTTTCAAAACAGATTGAGCTAGCTTCAGGCCGAATAAGCAGCACCAGTTTACAGAATCAGGCGCACTGTGTGATCTAAGAGAAAACAGGGAACAAGGTACACATGGAGACTATGTCCCAGTGGAGGCAACATGGGGATGGACCTGGGAACCCTGGAAAGGAATTTCAATAAGAGTATCAAATACAGGGAAACATTAGGATGAAACAGATAAAAAGGTGAACGGAAATATTGCCTTGTGCGTATACAATACGGTGATACGACCACAACAAATCAGGTTTTAGAACTGCAGGACTGAAATAGGGAAGGGTAATTCTAAAAAGAGGCAGTTCCTGGGAAAATCCTCTCATGGAAGTTTAAAAAAAAGAGAGAGAGAGAGAGAATGGGAACCAAGTACTCACTAAATGTACGATTATAAAGACAAAGCAGGGCCCATGAAATCAAGCATTTCAGACAAAGGCCTCTCTTCAGCTGCCAAAAAGAGAAACTTATCAGCAATGTCAAGGATGACCACCATCCCCCCAAAATACCATAAGCTCATTTTTGGACATCCTATTTCTTCTCTTAAGGATTCTTCAGCTATAGCAAAGTAACATATTGATACTTCAAGGATCACAAATGAAGATTTTTCAGTTGCTTTTAACTCTTTATTGACCAGTGTACAGATACAGAATCATAGATTGGTATAATATTTAAGCTAAAAAAAATAATATCGATCATTTACTCTAACTTTTTATAGCCAAGAATGAAGAATGCTAAGATCATCCCATATCACATGGTGAACTAGTAACACAGCCAGGATAAGAATCACATTCTCCTGATTTCCAGACAGTAATTTTTTCCACTACAGCTATCTAAAATTAAATTTTCAATATTTTCAAAAGAGAATTGCACCTATAAGGTCCAAGAGAAGAAACTTCTGTTAATAAGAGAATCTAGGTAGGAATAGGCTAAATTTAAAAGGTCAGCAGCAGGGTTATAAAATGAAAATTCTTTATTGAAAGTAGGAGAAAAATGCAACCCAGAAAGAAATACCTTTTGCTTTGCACTCTAATACATATCTCCCACTGACCATTTTTTGTTACCCCCATCATTACTCTGTTGGCCCAGGGCGGCATCACGTATACCAATGTCCCCCTACTTGGTTTCCTTGTTTCTGTCCTTGCTCCCCTATTAATAGCAGAACAGAAGTCAGAATGAGTCCTTTAAAATATTATTGTCATTCCCCGACCCAATCCTCTAATTGCTTCTTGTCTCAAAAAAGTTAAGCCAAAATTATTACAATGACCTACAAAGACCTATACAATTTGCCTCCCCCATTTTGTCTCTGAACTCGTCCCCTTTTGTCTCCTTCTTCACTATATTCCAGCCATCCTGGCCGTCCAGCTGATAATTTTGAATACATTAGGCACCCCCTGCCTCAGGGTTTTTTTCTTCTTTCTTCTGCCAGGAACACCTACCGTACCCTCTGTCTGCAGAGCTCATCTTATCCATTCAAGTCTTTGGACAAGTGTCCTGTTCCCAGTAAGACGCACCATGACCACCCTATTTACAATTATTCTATTAGCCTTGCACTCTTAATCCTACTTATCTTGCTCTATTCTTTTATCATAGCACTTATCATGCACTGCCACTCTATATTATTTACTCCCACTAGAATGTAACATTACATAGAGTATCAAGCCATTTACCAAGATGTTTTGTTATTGATGTATGCAACATCTAAAACAGTACCTAAAATATAATAATCAGGAAATATCTGTTGAACAACAGACTTGAGTACAAGCAGATGATCCCCACATTAAAAACCATAATCTCTGGTTTTACACAAATGAAAATACTAAGTTCTACACTGGGAGAGTACCACACAACTGAGTGTCACTGACTCTGAAGGAAGAGGTCTAATATGAAGAAATGGCAATTTGAAGAAATGTCAGAAGTACATTAGAGATAGTTATAAAGACAGTGCTCACTTCAGCAGCACATATACTAAAATTGGAACGATACAGATGTGAGCATGGCCCCCCACAAGGATGACATGCAAATTTGTGAAGTGTTCCATATTTTTTTAAAATTGTTATAAAGATATATAGGACTTTAATCACGAGATTTAACTAAAGGGAATATCAAACCATTTGCCAAGATGGTAAAATAAAAATTCATATTCTCCTAAATTTATATTTAAGTTTAATAAAATTCCAATCAAAATCCCCCCAAGATGTTTTTACAGAAATTAATGAAGTGGCTTAAAAGTTCATTTGAAAGAACAAGGAGCTGAGAACCTAAATAATTAGAGACAAGAAGAAAAAATGTATACCAATATTATAACATATTAGAAAATACTATTTGTGAGCTACTGATTTAAAAAAGGCCAGGTAAATCAAAAAAATAGAATAAAAAAAATGAGAAACTGCCTTCAGAACAGATGGGTAAAGAATAGTTTAGTAAATATATGGAACTGGGAAAATGGTTTAGCCATCTGTTTAAAAAAAGTTTTTTTCATACAATACATAATATACAAAATAAATTCCTCATGGATTAAGGAGTTAAATATGAAAATAAACACAGATTTAGAATAATCATAAGTGGGTCTCATTATAAGACAAGACAAGCTCTCCAAGCTTAAGATTACATAACTAAATTACGAGATGAGCATTTTTAATGCATTAATAATAATAATAATGTTGTTGTTATTAAAAAGCAAACAACCAATATAAGGTGATCCTAGAAGGAAAGGCACTAATTCTGTGAGATGAAATCCTGGAGAGGGTTAAGAGTCAAGGATTAATCATTATTAGGGTTTAGAACTTTCACTCTCTGTTCCTACCTATTATCACCAGATCTCCAGCAAAATAAACATCAAGTAAGAGTGAAAAGCAATCATAAAGAGGATGGCAGGAAACTTTTGGAGGTGATGGACAGTTTTATGGCATAGACTGTGTTGATGGTTTCATGGGTGTATACTTATTATTAAACTCACCAAGTTTTATACATCAATTGTGTATAGCTTTTTGTATGTCAAAAAAGTAAAATGAAATAATAAAATCCAGAAAAGGAAGAATGAAGAGTAAGAGAACAAAGGAGACCAAAGGAGCATATATAAATCTCCCACATAAATTTTGGAAAATAAAGGAAGAGGGCACTGGAATGCCAAAAATTATATGAATTTGAGGGCTTATCTGATTTTATTTGGACATTAAAAAAACTGACATCCAAAAGAATGTCTGGAAATAACTGCATTGCACATACGCACACTTACATACACATATACAGAGATATGCACACATGAGTGTACAAACACATATACTTACATACACAACTTTTGAGCAAATTGGACTTGATAGGGTATAAGAACCAATTTCATTCTTGTTCGTTTATATCCCTTCAAGTTTCTGCAAACTGGAGGTTGTTCTAACTCTCCATAAAATCTTAAGGCAATCCCATAGCTTTTAAGGAACAAGTAGTTTATACAAATCCACATTTGTGGCTTAGCCACTTAGATCCAGTCCAGTTTAGTATAAAAACCAAAGCTCAAAGAGCTTCTCTAATTTAAAGCATCTTCCTGTAGTAGCTTAATCTCCCATGAGGATTCCAAATCTACAAATAGAGGAGAAAATGTGGTTGACTTAATTATTAGCTCTTTCCATCCCCTTCCTCTACTCACTAATTTCTTTTTTCCTTCTCCAGCGTAGGGTCTAAGGAGAAAAGAGAATAAGAGAAAGGTCTTGGGTTGCTCCTACTTCTGTAATTTGGGCATGGCAAATGTTAAAAACTGACCCCATCCATTCCTGGGATACTTTAGCAGATTACTTAGAAACCATCCCAATTGGTAATCACACTGTTAAGATCTTTGACCAAGGCTAGCCACTTACAACTATCACCCTCAGGTCCTGGACTTCAGAAAAAATATCTATTGTTTAAGGTCCCTCCCCTCTCTCCAGTTCCCATCTTGTCTTCAGAGAACCCACTTGCTCTACCATTGATGCAAGCAGAGTTTACTCTCAGTACCACTTACCCCAGAAGGGAGAAATCTTCAGTTATAGCCTCTTACCTTTAGACTTTGTAGATATGGGTCAAATGTCAGTTATTTTCCTCAAATTCCCACAGCCCAGTGACAAGACCCTCAAAGGGATCACTTGAAGATCCCATCACATAACTTGAGAAAGAAAAACTCAACTTTCTTTACCCATAATGCTGGGGATAAAATCTCCACAGGGTATGATTAACTCTCTGCAAAACAAATCTTTCCTCAACTTGCTAGCTTCTTAACTTTTCCTTTTCTTGACTTGCAGTGAGGAAAAATGCCCTAGCACCTATAGAACATTTGCTCCTGGCTTCCAAGATGCAAGACTGGCTAATGCTATTGGTACCGACTGTATGACCTTCACCTTTCAAGTCCTGCATAGACAGTCTAGCAACTCACTTTAAAATGTGGAGGTTCATGGGCTCACCTTCAGTTCTGAGGTTTGGGGCCTCTGGAATAATTTCAGGGCAAAGAGTCAAATGTAACAATCTGTTAGACTACACACATGTATACATATGCATGTATGTCCATATATCATTTTATCACTATAGATACAAATACAGAATCATACATGTATGCGTTCCTGAGTCTATGTTAGTGAATAATGGAAATATAATATTTATAGAAAATATATTCATGTGATAAGATTACTGGTGATTTTTTTCTTTTGTTTTTCTCTATTTCCTAAAATAACATGCCTTACTCTTAAAACCATTTAAAAAGAATATATACAAACACATAGTAATGGATCCTATTTTTAAAATGTAATCTTGATTTGAAAATATAAGATCACTGAAAAAGAATGAATAACCCAGAAACAGATTTATATATAAAGAAATATTTTATATGCTAAAGAAAACATCCAAAAATTGGGAATAATTATTTAACAAATGGCATTGAGATATTTTTGAATTACCTTCATAATAAAAGCCAGATGGGAGCTCCACAGTGTATAATACATATTATAATATATACACACACATGCACACATATATGCACATATAAAAACACATACTTATGTATGTATGCATATATGTATATATATTAAGTATATACATGAAATCAAATTCTAAAAAATTTAGAACTAGGGGTGCCTGGATGGTTCAGTTGGTTACGCATCCGACTCTTGATTTCAGCTCAGGCCATGATCTCACAATCATGAGATCAAGCCTCACATCTGGTTCCATGCTCCATGCAGAGTCTGCTTAAGATTGTCTGTCTCCCTCTGCCCCTCCCCCCACTCACATGCACTAAATAAATAAATAAATAAAATCTTTAAAAAATATTAGACCTAAATAGAATTGAGAGACATGTACTGGATCAATGTAAAATCAATAAAAGTAAGTATAAAAGCAATAAAATAAGTACAAATGAAAGGGTTAACAGGTTTGGCTTCATAAAAATTTTATACTTCCACCTAGAAGTATTAAGAACCAGTAGTCTGAAAATACCCCAAAATGTGACAGGTTTGAGGACTCTTTTTAATATATGGACACAAAGGAGTTTACTTAGAAAAAAATACTTTCTTCCCTCTTCCCTTCTTTCTTTCCTTCCTCCCTCTCAGAACTATTTACTGAGTGCCTGTTCTGAACAAGGAGCTTTAATAAAACACCAAGGAAGCAAGTACACATAAATAAATATATAGAAATTTATTTATTTATTTATTTATTTATTTATTTATTTATATTTACATATATATTCCTAGGCCTAAAGAAGCACAGTATCTAATGAATATGACAGATAAGTAAGAGAGTTGTTCTAACATTTTATGGTAAACACTATATAACAGTTTGTAAGGCCTGATATGGAAACCCAAATTAAGAGTACCAAACATAGACTTGTGAATTAGTGGATGGAAGGTGGAGTGCCAAGGAAATTTCCTTAGAACAGGTAACAACAGAAGGTAACTTAGATGAAGGATAAAGGATAGTTTAGAATTCTAGCTCTAACACTTACTGATAGGTCTCTTTCCACGGGCAATTATTCTCTGTGCCTCAGTCTCCTTGTCTATAAATTGGGAATGATAATAACATTTATATGGACACTGAAAGGATTTAATGAGAATTATTTAGTCATTTAGAATTTAGTAAGTCCCCAATAAATGGTTGTTAAAAAGAAATAAAAATTACAAAATTCCATTTGGAAAGATTGGGAACTTAGAGAATACAGTCTTTGCAAACTGCAAATTCACTATGGTGAAGTAAAAATGTGAGGTACGGTATGGAGAGAAGTAAGGCTTGAGAAACAAATAAGGGACAGATGATAAAAAATTTAAAGAAAAGTCACAAAGAAATTTTAGCTAGAGAATCACACAGTAAGATTTTTCTTTTATAATGTTAACTACATCAGTGATGTGGATAATAAATTTGAATATAATATGACCAAACATAAAAAGACTACTTAGGAGATGGTCTCAATAATCCAGAAGAGAATTGATGAAGACCTGAAGAAGGGGGGTATATATTTTAAAATGTTAAAGAAGTAGAATCCATAGGATTTAATGCCTGATAACATGGGAAGAGGAAAAAATAGGAAGGACTATTCTAGATGTCTGCTTTGGGCTACTCAGTAGATACTGGCAGCCTTCATAAAGATAAGAAACACAGATGGAAGACTAATATGAATAATTTTTTAAGGTGATATAGCCGTCCTTTAATTGTTCACTACTATCTGGTTTCCCTCTACTTTGAGGGATAAGGGAAAGTTACACTCACCCCAAAATAGACATACACTGTAATTTTCTATAATTAAAAGATTTTGTCCCTTATATTTTGGATTTCCTCATAGAAGTACATTTTTTTTCCTCATGAGCTACACACTCTCCAGCTTCATCTCATCCTCTCACAGAACTTCATTTACCATTTATATTTGCTGACACTTGAATCACCAGATTCAGCCTGGAATTCTTTCCTCAACTATAAACCATCGTTAACTTCATACTAGGCATCTCAGCTCAGAATCTCACAGACTTTTTAAACTGAGCATACTTTAAACTAAACTCTTATCTTGCCCCTGCAAAACCACCCTTCTATCTGTGTTTTGAGCTCCTTATTTGAGTTTCACCACCATCCATGACGATGCTTATGTCAGAAATCTGGATATTTTCCTTATTTTGTGCCTTTCTTATTCCCTACACTTTGTCAACCACATGTCATACAAACACCATCTCCTAAAAACCTCTTGAATATTTGTCTTCCAGTCACAGAGGCAGTCATTTCTCTCTCTCTGATATTGGTACTTTGGCTCTCTAACTGTTCTCTCTGCTTTTATTTGAATTGTTTATCTGCTCGATAGTTAGATTTTCCAAAATGGAAATTTTAATAGAATTTATTTAAGTATAATAGATTTTTTCACCATTGTAAGTGTACAGTTCAATGAATTTAATAAATTTAAAGGGTTGGGCAACCATCCAGGGGTAGAACTTTTTCCTCATCCAGAAAGTTTCTTCACACCTGTTTGTAGTTCATCTCTGTTGCTACCCACCACTTTAGGCTACCACTTATCTGTTTTCTGTCTCTATAAACTTGACTTTTCTACATGTTTTGTATCTAAAATAGAAATTTTATTATTATCTCCCTACTGGGAACTCTAAAATACCCTCCATTTTTTCTCTATCCTCTGTAGAAAGTACAAATTCCTTAAAAAATAGACCAGTTTAAGGAAGGACTATTCTTTTTTTTTTTTTTAATATGGAATACAACTGGTTTTGTTGGTCTTCATTCTCTTCTGTGCTAGAATAATAAAATGCAGCATTTCTTTTAGGAGGGTGAGGTGAAAATGGGAAATAGCTTGTTTCAGGTGTTAATGTTTTAGCTGTGGGCTTAATGGGGCACTAGGGTCTGTTGTCAAAAACGGAGTGGAAATACAGGGGGGAAAATACCCCAAAACAAAAAAAGTACCTCTTGGCAAAATAAAAAGAAAGGAAGAAATGACTAAAAAGATGAAGGGATGATGGGTGGAGTCCCCAAGAACATAGTCAGCAATCTTTAGGAAATTAGCCAAAGAGAGATGGGTCCATAGTCATGCAATCACCTGATGGCTGAACCAGGCAAAGGTAACATGAAGACTGAGCCCTGAACACTGGGAGAGCACAGTGTTGCAGAGAACCTAGGAAGCTGATATTGAGGGAGTTGTATTCCTCATCAGGAACAGAATAATTAAGAAGTGAACCAAACTACTTATGAACCTGAGCTAAGAAACTTGGTAATGACATGCTTTTCCAGATCTGGCACTACTTGCTGTTCCACCCTCATAATATTGCTGAACACTACAGCCATTATAAACCTCTCCAGGATCCTGATAGAGTTATGTCTACACACTATCACCAACACCTGACGCTCCTTCTGGCTGGATCACAGTAAACACCGCTGTACATCTAACTAATTTTACTTGTCTAAACTCACTTACTTCAACCTGGACATCTGAATATTCTTTTCTGAGCTCAATCCTAATTTTTGATAGATCATAATAAATTGTCCCCCAAATCCGTTCACTCTCCAACTAATAGCATTCTTCTCTCCAGTTTTCATACTGAAATTATCTTCCTGTGTCTAATCCATTAGACAGAAAGTCTCCTGAATTTAGATACTGTGCTTCATTCTCTTAATGTGTCTCCAGTGCTTATCACAGCAAATGGCACACAATTAAGGCTTTACATCTATGGCGCTAAAATAAGTGTAAACAACTGTAATAATAATCATTATCTTAACATTTTAAAATAATTATAGGTATAAATAATTTAAGAGCATTTTACATAAAATATACAATTAGAGTAATATCTAAAGAAATGCAAACAATAGATTTTAAATCTTTCTCCTCAATATTTATTGCAATTATATAGTTCTAGTTTTCCTCTATGTAGCAGTAATATACTCCAAATTTTTCTCGGCTTATTAAGGATGTGTCCATTATTCTGAGCTCTTTAACATATTGATCCTTATTAGTCCTCTTTTCTTTAATAGGGTCCTATCTGCCTTGATGAAGAAAAGGCTTGACAGTCTTTCTCGACCTTGTGCTATCACCTACTTCGTGTGGAATTCCAAAATTACTGGTCCTAGTCCTTGTTTGAGGTCCAGCTCCTTAAGTTTATTTCAGTGAAACTTGAATTGTTACTAAAAAGTTTTCTGCTGATTCCAGGAATGAACTGAGGCCTTCCCTAAAATTCTAACATCTCTTACACAGTTTTTTGCCATCACTGGAGCAGTTAAAAAAAAAAAAATCCTAAGCATGATAAACCTACATTTACAAGAATAACATCAGAAGGAAGTGTCTATCTTCACCTGATCACTTCTCTCACCTCTGATAACTCCAACAGACCAGACACAATGTCATAGGCTACCATCTCTCAAAGACTGAACTTTCTTTAGAAGATGACATCTAAGCACATTAAAGTAGATTTTAAAGGAAAAATATGAGCCCATTTCCAGTTGCTTTTCTTAATGAATCCATTTATGTGACTAATTCTGAGAGCCGTTTTATAGGTATAAAATAAAGAATTTGTGAGTAGGGATGTGGACTTAAAAAGTGAGCCTGGATAGAGATGATACTAAGTAAGGATTAAGCTCTAAAGCACTCAGATACTTACAGTTAAGGGAGACCACAAGAGGGAAAGCCAGTCAAAAATCCAGGAGGAAATTCAACCACTACAGTACAAGAAAACCAGAAGGGCATGATGTTCCAGAAAACAAAGAATGGATTTCAAAAAGGAGGGAGTGTTCAACTATGCCACTTACTGCTTCATATTCAAATAATACGAGGACTTTGGATACTAACCCTTTATTTGATATATCATTTGCAAAATCTTCTCCTGTCCAGGAGGTTGCCTTTTAATTTTGTTGATTGTTTCCTTCACTGTGCAGAAACTTTTTATTTTGATGTGGTCCCAATAGTTTATTTTTGCTTCTATTTCCCTTGCCTCAGGAGACATTCTAGAAAAACGTTGCTATAGCCGATGTCAGAGGCATTACTGTCTGGCTCTCTTCTAGGATTTTTATGGTTTTAGGTCTCACTTTCAGGTATTTAATCCATATTAAGTTTATTTTTGTATATGCTGTAAGAAAGTGGTCAAGTTTCATTCTTCTGCACATGGCTGACCAGTTTCCCCAACACCATTTGTTGAAGAGACTGTCTTTTTCTTATTGTCTATTCATTTCTCTTTTGTTGAAGATTAGTTGACCATATAATTGTGGGTTTATTTCCAGGATTTCTATTCTGTTCTATTAATCTATGTGTCTACTTTTGTGCCAGTACCAAACTGTTTTGATTACTAAAGCTTCATAATATAAGTCTGGAATTGTGATACCTCCAGTTTTGCTTGTCTTTTTCAAGATCGCTCTGGTTATTTGGGGTCATTTGTGGTTCCATACAAATTTTAGAACTGTTTGTTATAGTTCTGTGAAAGATGCTGTTGGTATTTTGACAGGGATTGCATTAAATGTGTAGATTGCTTTGAGTAGTATAGACATTTTAACAATATTTGTTCTTCCCACCCATGAACATAGAATGTCTTCCCATTTCTTTGTGTTGTCTTCAATTACTTTCCTAAGTGTTTTAAAGTTTTCAGAGTACAGGTCTTTCACTTCTTTGGTTAGGTTTATTCCTAGGTATCTAATTGCTTTTTTTTTTTTTTTTACAAATGTGAATGAGACTGATTCCTTGATTTCTGCTGCTTTGATATTAGTGTATAGAAATGTAACAGATTTCTGCATATTGATTTTGCATCCTGCAACTTTACTGAATTTGTTTATCAGTTCTAGTAGTTTTGTGGTGGAGTCTTTCAGGGTTTCTATACACAGTATGATGTCATCTGCAAATAATGAAAGTTTTACTTCTTCTTTACCAATTCGGTTGCCTTTTATTTCTTTTTATTGTCTGATTGCTGTGGCTAGGCTTCCAGTAGTTTGTTGAACAAAAGGAGTGAGAGTGGACATCCTTGTTTGTTCCTGTCCTTAGGGGAACAGCACTAAGGTTTTCCCCATTGAGTATGATGTTAGCTATGGATTTTTCATATAATTTTTCATATCAGTTTCAATTTCAATCATTTTTCATGGCCCTTATTATGTTGAGGTATGTTCCCTCTAAAAGAACTTACACAACTCAACACCCCCCAAAATAAACCGATTAAAAATGGCAGAAGACATGAACATTTTTCCAAAGAAGACATACAGATGGCCAACAGACATATGAAAAGATGCTCAACATCACTTATCATCAGGGAAATGCAAATCAAAACTACAATGAGATATCTCACACCTGTCAGAATGGCTACAATAAAAAACACAAGAAACAATAAAGTGCTGGTGAGGATGTGGAGGAAAAGGAACCCTCGTGCACTGTTGGTAGAAATGCAAACTGGTGCAGCCACTGTGGAAAACAGTGTGGATGTTCCCCAAAAAGTTAAAAATGGAACTACCCTGTGATCCAATAACCACACTACTCGGTGTTTACCCAAAAAATACAAAAATACTAAATCAAAAGGACACACGCATCCCAATGTTTACTGCAGCACTATTTACAATCGCCAAACTATGAAAGCAGCCCAAGTATTCATTGATAGATAAATGGATAAAGAAGGTGTGGCATATATATATAATTATCACTCAGCCATAAAAAAGAATGAAATCTTGCCATTCGCAATGGCATGGATGGAGCTAGACAGTATTATGCTAAGCGAAATAAACCAGTCAGAGAAAGACAAATACCATATGATTTCACTCATACATGGAATTTAAGAAACAAATCAAATAAAAGAAAAAAGAGAGAGAGAAACCAAGAAACAGACTCTAAACAATAGGAAACACACTGATGGTTACCAGAGGGGAAGTAGGTGGGGGAATGGATGAAACAGGTGATAGGGATTCAGGAATGCACTCATCGTGATGAGCCCTGGGTGATGTATGGAAGTTGAATCACCATATTGTACACCTGAAACTAATATTGCACTGTATGTTAACTATACTGAAATTGAAAAAAAAATAATATGAGGACTAAGGATTGATAACAAAATTTGCCAACAAGGACAGATTACATAACTTTCAGCCTCATTCATCTTATCTGCAAAATAGGGATAATAACAGCACCCATTTCATGAAGCTGTGTGAAAGATTAAAAAGATAATAATACATGTAAGCACCTAGCATAATGCCAGGAACAGAGGAAGAGTTCAGTAATGGGCGAGTAGTTTTTTAATTACGGAACACTGAGCAGCTAGAATCATAGACCTTATGGTATTTTATTGAACACAGGATGCCTGTCAACCCTGTGAGAGCAAATTTGGCTTGAGAAGAGTCTAGTGCAAATGGAAAAATACAGAAATGATTACCGCTCAGGGGAGAAGCTAGAACCAAAGACAATGAAGAGAAAAATATCCTGGGTAGGGCAATTCCCATCCTTAGATTACACAATTCATATGACCTTGTGTTTTATCCTATTTCACAACTATAAGCATGTACTTTTTAAACATTAGTTGAGGTTTGGAAAGGATTTGGAAACAACAAATTTCCATTAAGGACAAATGGCATATAAAGTTTAGTGATCTAAATAAGCTTAACATCACAAGTTAAAACTACGTTCTTATCTCTTACATTAGGAGAATGGATATTTCCTGCTTTTATATATTGTTTTACTCCACAATTTTACAATCAGCCCTTTACAATTCTTGGCATAAATATTATTATACAGTTCTTGTGGTCTGTGATATTTATATTTATATATATATATTTGCTCCATTTGGCTAATTTTGTAGTAAATGGCCCTATGATCCTACAGGATTTCCTCTAATGTTTTTCTCTCCTCACCAGATTTTAAATTAGCTATGTGATTGGTCCATGGTAAATATCTTAAATGATGGCATATCTTACAAAATAGCTAAAAGCAACTTGTTCTATTAGAAGTATATATTGATAATTAAGTACTAGGTAGAGGTTTTCCAAGACATCATGATCATATTGAAGTTAGATTCTGGATGAAGTATGACAAAAAAAATTTTAGTGCCGTAATTGGCTGGCTGAGAGTTTGTCCTTAAATAATGCATTAGTATGAATCATTTCTTTCTCTTTGAATTTTTAGAGTTTTTATGGACCCTCTACTCTCTTAAATTCTATGTTCATTTTTACTTACTACTCTCCTCTAGTATTGAGGTAAATCTTTTTCTTCTTGAGTTTTCTGCTTTTCAAATTTTAAAAAAATACTGATTTTAGGAGGCCTATCCTTATGCATTGTTTCATAGTGCTCTTGCGCTCATTTTCTATCTTAACATTTCCCCAGGAAATTTGGTTTGGGAAGCAAAACATAAATGTTTTCATTTACATAGGTCTGGAAACACCACCAAAAGATTAAAAGTAATGGTTCACTTACAAGAAACTGTGAGTTGTAGCAAAACTTATTTGCTCAAATATATAGCTTATGTCTTATCAATTAATTTCTAGGTAAGGTTTTTATTCTAAAATAAATTCAGAACTGATATAGTAATGGAAAACTCAGATAAATCAGTTTTTGAAACTGCAAAGCCAGCTGGAACTAACCTCCTCTAGATTTCTCCACCTACTCTTTAGATTTTTTGAAAATTTAAAAAGCAACACTGAAGGTAGTGAGCTCAAAGAACAGTATTTAAATATCTAGTGGGCCCACACTCAACTCAATGAATCAATGAATCCCTATAGGGACTATAGGAAGCTGGCAATTCAAATTCCCTTACTTTATACATACTGTGCACTGAGTATTTCAAATTACTGATTCTTCAGTGATAGCTGCTCATTTCTAAACAGGGATTTGCATGTTACAAATGTTTTAAAAAAAATGAAAACTATCCTCATCTTCGTAAAAACCAGAAATCTAATGTGAAATGATTTACTATAAATTTCATTCAATCATTCTGTCAATCCCCTGGGATAATAAACAAATTTTTAAATGACTTCTTTTTGCAGCTAAAAAATAATAACCATTAACACTGAAAATGTGATGATCGCATATTTGGTGGTATATTTTAGTTCTTGACTCCACAGATGGGAAAGGGAGAGAAGGAGCAGTATTCACTAATGTTTTTCATCAGTCTTTCCTCACTCCCCTGCTGAGAACGTTGTCAGTTGAAAACTCAAAGAGGGCCAAAATTTTGGTTAATTCAAGTATTTCGGAGTAGGAGTACACTTCAGCCTCTGAGGAAGAAAACAATGTTCTTTGGACATAAACTCTCTAGAAAAAATGAGTATTTTATTATTAGTTGAATAACATTCATTTTTTGGTTGACATTTCCTGAAAATCAAGCCATGTCTCCTTAATGCCTGATTTTAACCCTTTTTTTTTTCATTTGAAAGTCATTTAAAGCAGGTTTTTGGCTATCCTGCTAGAAGTATTAATATAGTACATGTTATTCCAGAGGAAACCTTTAAAAGTTCTGTTTACTCTCTCACTTCCAGAAGCACAAAAAGAGCTTGCAACTACTCTACATTTCCCATTGGGTACAGAGTTCTGCCTGCACGGTTTCAACTGGAACTTGAGTTTGGCTGATTTTCAACTCAGCACTTCCTTTATTCATCCTTTCCCTTCTCCTCCCACCTTTTTTACTTGCTCTTACTATAGTTGGCTGTTTACAGGCTCATGCCTTTAAATTAGGCTTCAGATCTTGGGCAACTCAGAACCCATGGTGTCTTAATCTGTATGTGTCTTAACCTTGAGGACAGTTCAAATACCTGCTGAAAATATGCTAAATTTGTCAACTTTTTAAAGGAAGATCATAAGTTCCCTCTTTCTTATTTCTCAGATTTAAAATCCCAATTTTTTAAGTGTGCCCTTGTTCTACCATCTTTGCCTTTGGTCTCTGAAGACTGCTAAAACATAACTTTCCCCTATTTACAGGGAAACAGACTTACAGCTTCTACGTTAGACTGAGAATGCATCGCGAGTAGATAGGTATCAATCTTCAGAGGTGCAGAGTTGGTTACAAATTCAAACACTCTTAATGTCTTTATACTACAGCAAGTTAACAAAAACAAAAGCAGAGGATATAATACTATTCTCTAACGATCTAGATTTACCCTAGGAGCATGATTTCTTTAACACTTTTCAGCCGCTAACTGTCACACTGGGTCAGAAGTGAGCCTTAGCACCCAGCAGTAGCTGGTAAAGAGTTCTCTCTGCACCTCCCAGAAACTACTGCTTCCCTCTGCCTTTTTCAGCTCTCACTCTAATTCTGGTACCGGGTTTGTTTTCTGCTCAAATCACACTACCTTGCCATTACTGCCTCCCTTGCTCTTTGCCTTAATGTCTCCTATGGGTGTTCTCGTCCGACAGAAACCTAGAAATTCCAGCAGCAAAGTGGACACTTGGGCATTAAATGGCCAAACAGAGTTAGTGAAATGCAAGATTTCTGGTCCCAGGCGCAGTCTCCGAAGGAGGGGAATATCTCATCTTTCAACCAAAGGTTTGTTTTTCTATCTGGTTATAGGCCCTTTCATCGGAATACAGAAGTTACATTTCTCCTATGTGGCACTCAGAAGTCATAGCCATATATATCCACGACAGGCAAAAACCCCAGTGAGTACATGTTCTTTCAAACTATCTGAAACTACTTCTGACATAGGAACTAACCCTCAGGAAAGGAGAGTCTGCCCCACAACATTCCCATTTAGTAAACAATGTTAAGCCCAGCCATTTATTAATCATTTTATAACACTGTTCTCATCTGATTAAGAAACAGAATGCAAAGATCTTAAAGATACTATGTCTACATTGTCATAAGCCCAGAAAGAATGTTGAGGGGTCACTGTACATTCTCATCCCTTTGTTCAGACCCCAACCTTTATTCCCCCTAATGGCTATCACGTTTTCAAAACAACAATAAAGTCCTCCCATGTAAAACTTCCAAGGCCTCGAGATGTGCTGTCATCTCTGATGATATCTACTCCCCCACACACCCCTCGCCTGCCCCTGTTCATATCCATATTATAATTCTCAAAGTGCTACTATCATCGATCCTTCCTTATTCTAGGCATTGCTCAAGCTAGAGAGCAGCTGCAATTCTACCCTGGAAAACAGTTCTATTTATCCTAGTTTCTATAACCTGTCCTCATATATTCTCAATTTCTAAACTTCTTAGATGAACCTGTAGGGTTCATCACTGGTGGTGGATACCTGTACTCTCAGGTAGCACATGCATCCATCCTGTTGTTTCACAGAGCAAGAAATGATCTAGGAAGGGGCGCCTGGGTAGCACAGTCGTTAAGCGTCTGCTTTCGGCTCAGGGCGTGATCCCTGCGTTCTGGGATGGAGCCCCACATCAGGCTCCTCCGCTAAGAGCCTGCTTCTTCCTCTCCCACTCCCCCTGCTTGTGTTCCGTCTCTCGCTGGCTGTCTCTCTCTGTCAAGTAAATAAATAAAATCTTTAAAAAAAAAAAAAAAGAAATGATCTAGGAAAAGTAATGACCCACTGGGAAGGCATAAGTAAACTTACATAATGAGGAATCTGATACTCTACATATAGAATAAGGTATTTTAAGGAGTTAAGTGGGTTTGAATATGTAAACTCTGAACAGCCCTTACAAATTGTTCTCTGAATTTAAAGCAATATTCCATATGCAAGTCAAAATCTTAGAGGCTTGTTTTCAATGGCAGCTTCCTGCCTGTGGAGTATAAAAAGTGTTCTAACCAATCACTTCTAAAAGCATACATAGATAGAAAAGCTTTAATGTAGGTATCAGAAGAAACATAAAAGAGATATATGAAAGGATGACACTGTGATGATAAGAAATAGCTGGTTGCAAGACTTGTCGAGTAGATTATGCAGAAACTGACAGAGCTTCTGTTTATATTCCAAAAATGATCCACTAAGCAGATTTCTATCTTCATGGTAAGAAAAAGTGTTGAAAATGAGGTCAGTAGGTCTGAGAACAGGGAAATTATAGCATTCTCTGCCATTTTAAAGTGATTTCAGAGAAAATATAGTTCTTTATCTACCACACTAGCATTAATGAAACTAATTATAAACAAAGAATTATAGACCCTTCTCAACCGACTGATAAACTTTCAACTGAGTGCAAGTGTCCTGATAACATCACTGACCTAGGGTTTCCCAGCTGCTGCTTTCGTCTTTTAGGGGACAAGAAATCTATTCCCACATATTACACCAAAATTGTCCTCCCTTTGACTCTCAGCCAATGTTGTAACAGACAGTAAGAATGCACTCTTAGCCATGCTCAGCACAGAATCTGCTTGAGATTCTATCTCCCCCTCTGCCCCTCCCACTTGTGCGCTCTCTAGCTCTCTTTCTCTGAAATACATAAGTCTTAAAAAAATGAAAGAAGAAGAAGTGACACTCAGAAATAGACTAAAGAATCCATGTGGGGTCTGACCAGTGAACAAGCAGTTAGGAATTATTAAGTTGATCTGGAATCCTACACATATGAATTTAGTCAAAGATTGCATTAGTTTTATTTTAGTAACTGTAAGATCCAAGAAAATATATATATTGGTCTCTATCCTTCGTTCTTGACATAGAGTTCCTAAATCCCTTGGAATTTCCTGGGTGATAGCAATATTTTTTTGTTCTAATGAGGTGACTCTAGTTGGGCTTCTGGATGGGAGCTGGTCATCAGAAAAACCACCCCATAATTTGAAGGTTGTAATTTTCAGCACCACCCCCCCGCACTGTCCACTCCAGAATTCTCGAAAGAGGGGAGAGGGACTGGAAATGAAGTTAATAATTGATCATCCCTATGTGAGGAAGCCTCCATAAGAATCCCAAAAGTATGAGATTTGGAGAGCTTCCAGGTTAGCAAACATATCCATATGGGTGGTGTATCCCAAATGTACAGGACAGAAGCTCCTGTATTCAGGACCCTACCAGACCATGCCCTGCATATCTCTTCCTCGGACTATTCATCCTCTAATAAACTATCATATCCTTTAATAAACTAGTAAACCCAATCTCTGAGTTCTCTGAGCCATGCTAGGGAATTCACTGAACCTGAGGAGGGGCTTGTGGGAACCTCCAATTTGTAGCCTTCTCAGACAGAAGTTGTAGGTAACCTAAGGACCTACCACTTGCAATTAGCATCTGAAGTTGGCGGGGGGCAGTCTTGAGGGACTGAGCCCTTAACACGTGGAATCTGATGTTAACTCCAGGTAAGTAGTGTCAGAATTGAGTTAAGTTGTAGGACACCCACTTGGTGTCAACAAACTGCTTGGTGTCAGAAACCTTACATACCTGGTATCAGAAGTATTGTGAGTGTGGCAGTTGTGTGAGTAAAGGAGAAACTCAAGAGGGGGTCTGGGAGTTTCTCCTAGTCAGTAACCTAGCGTAACTGGTTTTGTGAGTTTCTCTCCTAATAAAACACTTGGATCATTTTCATATGACATTCTATGAAATGGCATTTTTAAAACTTTTAACCTATTTTTTCAATGCTTTCTTAGTAGTTTAGGATTTTCAAATCCTTCCTTTCTGATTGTAATGGACATCTCCAGATGTTCACACACTTCACACTTATCTCTACCATTTGAGACAACTCTTGAGACAATTCCCTTCCCCACCAATCTTGGCTATAGTTGGGAATGCCAATGAATTGATTGAACCAGGAAATGGGCATGTGCTCCAAAGTCCCCTTCTTTTTAAACTGAAAACAAACAAAGAGATGATATTCTTATCAAGTGGTGAGACTAAATGATGCCGGAACCATCATCGTAGTGTTCCTTGTATGAATAAAACTAGTCTGTGAAAATAACTCTGTGATGAAAAGCAAGACCCACTTTGGCCACACTCAAAATCCTGCTTCCAACTGTCCCTGGAGTTTGGCTGTACCCTTAGATTCTCCATGGGTACATGAGCTAATAAATTCATTAAAAAGAAAAAGAAAAAGAAAGCCACTTTGCGAAAAAAACAAGTTCTAACTTAACTATAGATTTTTCTATGTAAAGTTTTTACTTATTCCTCCTGCTCAACTTCTGTCTTATATTAGCTTGCTACTGCTGCTCTAACATAAACATGGTGCCTTAAACAAAACAAATGTAGTATCTTACAGTTCTGTAAGTCAGAAATCCTACACAAGTCCCATTGGCTAAAATGAAGGTGCTGGCAGAACTGTGTTCCTTTCTGGAGGCTTTAGGGGAGAATGTTTTCTTAACTTTTCTAGCATCTAGAGACCATCTGCATCCCTTGACTCAACCTCCCTTCCTTCATCTTCAAAGGCAGCAACACTGTCTCTCTGTGACCATTCCATTGAGTCGCATCTCTCTCTGACCCTGACCTCAAAGAGGAAATGTTCTTTTAAGGATCTGTGATTAAGTGAAACCTATCTGGTTAATCCAGAATAATCTCCTCATCTCTAAATCCTTAATTTTAAGCACACGTACAGAGTCCCTTTTGCCACCTAATGTAACATATTCACAGGTTCTGGAAGTTTAGGCATGAACACCTTGAGATGGCATGAGGGGGGATTATTCCACTAAAAATGAGACCAGCATTCCATCTCTCCCATCATTCCATTCAGCAATAAAAATATATTAAACAGGAGAAACTAGGGACTTTCCATATTAATAGCAGCTTGTTAATCAACATTATTTGGGAACTATTGTTTAATTTAAAATGACTCCTTCAAGATCATTTTTCTGGAAAGGAAATTTCTGCTGCTTTTATCTTTTTTCTGAAGATGAGCTTGAAGTTTCTTACAGGATTTATCCAGCATACACTCAGAATGCAATCTTTGAAATGTAGAATTAAAAGTATTTTCATACCCACATACTTGAAGCCGGAGGCTGCTATCATTCCTGAGTACAGAGAGTAAACACAGCATCTCTCTTTGTTTTACTAATTGCTTTGTTTCCCCAAGCTGCTAGCACAACATCTGCCAGGCCAGAATGCACTCCTTCCACACACCACAGAACCACTGACGGCCAGATAAACGACCTACACTCCATGGTGTAAGGGCAGGTGCTTTCCAGGCACTCAGCTGGCTGTTTTCACGAGGAAAAGACTTCAAGTAGAAATGAAGCTGAACCCCTCCCCTCCCCAAATCTTTCCAATGGTTATGGAGTTGTTGATTCTGGTATGATCTCACACTGTCTGCAATTTTATTGATTTTGTTTTTCAATAGAACTGTTAAAGATTACAATCCTCAGATAGGCAGAATGTGGGCAGCTGCTCGTATGCTCACACACAGTTCTGCCAAGATATTTTTACATCCTTCTGCACATAAAACAAAATGAAGACGTGTTATAGATGCATGCTACTGGTAACCCCCCCCCCGAAGAAGGGAGTTTATTGTATGCTCATTTCCTGGATGAAGTATTAAAACAACTCTACCTAGAAAAAAGAACAGCACTTTCAAAATAAAAGAGATTTGCTTCTGAGGCACCTTATAAAACATTCCTAATTACCAAAACCCATCGAGACGGCAATTTAGGTCATCATATCCAAATGTCATCCCTGCTATCTCTAATTCAATACAAACTTCCTGTCACATCTACTGGTTAAGCATCAAAATACAAAATGCTGCAACAGCTTATGCTCTGCTGATGTTCATTCATCTACTGTGCATCAGAAAGGCTCATTTCAAATATGGCATGAAAGAAAGAAAAGTAAGCAAAAAACAAACTCAGAGGAGACTTGAAATAAATTGCCTCAAGAAAAATCCTAAAAAGGAAAAACTACAAAATCATAGCCTTACCTTGGGAGACTTAGGCTGACCTACAGCCCTGTTTTCTGCTAAGGTGAGCGGGGTTAACTTTGTTTCCTCCACTGAGGGATGTTTGGGAGGGCGAGGTGGGGGGTGGGAGAAAGAGCCTTCGTATCTTCGCATCATGTAATATTGTTCTTCAGTGATCTCTTCAACCAGAGTCCTGACTAGAACTGATCCTGCGTCCCTAGAAAAACTATTAACTAACTGAACAGTCATATTTAAGCGGCTGACCGGAATTTCCCAGCACTCCCTGGGGTTGGCAAAGTCACTTATGAGTAGGTAAGAGTCTGTGATAGCTTCCTCCAACCGCAGTCCTGGTGTAGCAGCCAAAATGTCTTCTTCAATGGAAAGATCTCTCACAGATACCTTCACATTGAAGGGCAAGCGGAACTGCGCACAGAGCTCAGAAATCTGGTACTGTTTCTTATCATGAATCACCTCTACGAAACCTCCTTCCATGTACAAAGGGAGCAGTGTTGCCTCATAGGATTTTTTGAGGATTTTTTCACAGGCCAGAACATTCACCACTTTTTTGATTCCCTCACAAAGGACTTCAGTCGTCTGTGAGTGATGCACTAGAAACTGGTCCCCAACAGATACGGATGACAGCTCATCATGAGGGGGATGAAAGGCTTTGGTGGCCACCACGTGGAGAGGCTCCTTTTCACTCTTTGCTATCTCAAGGTCATAGGCAGTTGGGAACTCCCGAGGTCGCCGCTTGAATTTGCCTTTATAGCTAGTGGGGATCAAGAAGTGCCTCTTAGGAAAATTGCTCCGAATTTCTGAAGCTAAGATCCTTGATGCCTGGTACTTTTTGTGGATCACAATGGTTTTCCCAGGCTGTAAAATACTTCTGGGCAGCTCGTTTCCTTGAGGTGCCTCTATGACTTCAGCCACTATGGGGAACTCTTTACTGGTCATTTCAAAGAGATCTTGTGTAGATAATAGCTGAAGAAACCAGTTGGCATCATAACTGTCAGTAATGTCTTTGACTTCAACATCTAAACTGGGGAGGATGCGGACTATATCCTTTCGGACTGAAAGAAAAAAAAAAGACTATGACATTTTGTCCATCACAATGTTAAGTATTAGAATCTCTCCTGGCACCATAGATAAATTCCACTTAAAAAAATCAGATGTTCATGATATAACATTTCTTATGTGTGACTTTCTTTTTTTCACATTTTAAAATGAAATAGACCGTATGTAAAATCGACACCCATAAGCTCATTACTCAGCTTAAAAAAGAGATATTAACCTGTCCCTTGGAGCCCTATGAAGCTTATCAAAATTTCAACCTCCTCACTACAACCCAAGAATAACTGTTCTGATTCTAGACTTAATCATTCTCCTGTTTTTTAAATAGCTTTATCACACATAACAAACATAATATGTGCATGTTTATAAATGTATATCTGTGTGTATATATCTTTTTCAGAAGGTTTATAATATCATTTGAACTCATGCTCTTGAGGTCCAAACATAACACATGAAATTATCTTAGAAGAAAGTTTCAGTACTCCAAATAAGACCCTTCCCTGCATAAGACCCAAGACATATATTCTTTACACAAAATTCTATCCTCTTGCACAACAACACCGCAAGATCATGGGATATAAAGTACTTAAGATTAATATATGGAAGTGAACAAGATGCAATCCTTTTCCAATGTGAAAGTTATTCTTTCTCTGCTGAAGAAAAGGAGTGTTATTCTTTCTCTCCTGGAAAAGGAGTGTCACAGGATGGGTCACAGTCAGAGGAGCCATTCAGCAGCCTTAGTTATGCTGGTAGGGTGCTTACCAATGTATTATTTGCCTAATGTGGGGACTAATAAATCTCAAATTCTTTCTAAGCACCCACTATCCTAGACATCTTTGCTTGACATTACACAGACACTTAAAATAGTCCTAAAATTATTCATCTGCTGTCCATGCACTATTCCACATAGATTGTTATAATGGTCTTGAATTAGAAATAAAGTTACTACTAACAGGGTTGTATAATGGTTTATATTTTCTTGACAATTTCCTACCATGTAATGTTTTATAGCATTTTCATGATCCACTGTTGTTTCCCAATATCTCCAGCCACCTTCTGTCAATACACTTTCTTCCTTGCGTGCTTTTAAAAACAAATAATTTGGAAGATTTTGAAAACAGAATTTCCTCTTAAGAAGCATTACCTATGTTATTACTTTTTATATTATTAACTTTATGCAGCATCTGAAAACTATAACTTTATAATTTGTGTCATATTACTTGAACATGCTGTGTAACAGAGTTCCTGGAGACATAACATGAAAAAGCATTATTTTATATTCTTGAATAGAGAACAGAAAAAAAGTCAATCATTGTCTATAGGATGAAGATCGGTAAAAATTCATTTAAAAAAAATAAAAAGAAGGCTAAAAGAATACTTCTTTCCTTCATTGATTCATTGTATAAAGTTTAGCATACCCAAACTTTTTTTAAAAAAAGATTTTATTTATTTATTTGACAGAGAGAGAGCACAAGCAGGGGGAGCAGTAGGCAGAGGGAGAGGGAGAAGCAGGCTCCCCGCTGAGCAAGGAGCCTGATGCAGGCCTGGATACCAGAACCCTGGGATCATAACCTGTGCTGAAGGCAGACCCTTAACTGAATGAGCCACCCAGGTGCCCCACATACCCAAACTTTTAAATTGTTGCTGCAGGCTTACCTGCATCCCAAGGTAATTTTAAAAACTCTAAAATCTCAGCAAGTTGAATAGAAATGAATGAGGTTTAAGAATTGTAGAACTAGCATGAGGTAAGCATCATAGGCTCATGCCATTCCTCAAGTTGAGGCAACAGTTAAACATTGGTAGAACATTAAGGACTTCCTGGGGGCTCTAAATTGATCCATCAGAACATACGGACCCTAATGTAAACTAGATCCCAATCTGTATCTGGTATTGTGGGTACAAGAGTCTTTGATTATTTTGTTGACCAATATATCCCAATGTCTCGAATGGTTTCTGGTACATCGTAGGTACTCAATAAACGAACTGAACAAATGAATAACTATTGCCAGAACAATGTCCTTGATTGAGCATTAAAGGATGTGATCTGTTAAATAGAGTTCCACATAAAATTTCATTGGGAAAAATAAATATCTACTGCTAATACTCCTGCTATACATCATAGAAGGTATTGTATATATCAGTTAAAACATGCCCCTTTAGGTTGTAGTTTATCTTACTCAATGGCTTATTTGGTGCAATAAATATTTTTACTTTTACTGTTTATTTCTGTAAAAGAACAATCTAGACATTTTAAGGTATAAAAATAATCACAATGAACGTGCCTTAGTAGAAGATTCAATAAGGAAAATAGTACATGCAGTGAAAATCAACAACTCTTCTTTGGTCCATCAGAGAATTGAGGTTACAGGGCAAACCATCACCCCCAAAATGAGAGAAATAGGTGAACAGAGACTTACAGCTTATTGGGAGCAGAAACCACTAATAAGAACACTTTAAGGGTAATTGACTACTTGCTGGAGACAAAGCCTAGGCAAGCTTGAGAGATAAAACTTAGAGGTCCAGGTTTAGGGGGCTCCATCCAGACTTTCTTGTTTATTCCCAAGAGCCCCACCAGGTTCTCAGGGTGAAGATCAGAGAAAAATCCCCTCATGCTTCTGGCAGCATAATGGAAAAAGTCATAGCATTCAGTTTTCCTTAAAAAAGGTCTGCCCTCAAGGAAAACTATTTTACCATAGCCTAACCAACTTGGGTTTTACCAGAGTTTAACTGACGTAGGGGAAGGGAAATACCCAACAATAACCTCCTCTATCTTTCCACATGGGGGAAGGGAAATACCCAACTCCAACCCCCACTTGCCATATTCTATCTCACCTAAGGAGGCATGGGAAGACAGCTGAGAAGCGCTTGTGAAGGTCACAGGGCACAGGGCCACTAAAAGACGCAGACCTAAATACAGGATTACAGAATACATCTCCTCCCCTACACCTTACTAACCATATCGACAAGACTTCTGTATAATAATGGGGGATTATAACTGAAGCATTTATACTTCTGTTTAAGAAGCAGTCTCTAGGGAAAGACAACAAGGGAGACAAAAAAAAGGACACTGAATAAAATTTTAGCCTCTGACATTTATAGATATAGAAAACAGTAGGGGCGCCTGGGTGGCACAGCGGTTGGGCGTCTGCCTTCGGCTCAGGGCGTGATCCTGGCGTTGTGGGATCGAGCCCCACATCAGGCTCTTCTGCTGGGAGCCTGCTTCTTCCTCTCCCACTCCCCCTGCTTGTGTTCCCTCTCTCGCTGGCTGTCTCTATCTCTGTCAAATAAATAAATAAAATCTTTAAAAAAAAAAAAAAAAGAAAACAGTAAACATGGACTAACTCACACTAGATAAATAGAAAACCTCACATTGAAGGTTTATTTGCCTCAGTTTCTTTTATCTGATATATCATGTCTAGCTTTCAACAAAAAATTACAAAGTATATTAAAAGGCAAACAAACAGTGTAGTCCAAAGAGACAAAGCCAAACTCAGATATACAGAGATTTTGGAATTTTCAGACTGGGAATTTATAATATGATTAATATGCTAAGAGCCCTAATGGAAGAAAATAATAGAAAAGATGGGTAATGTAAGCAGAGAGATGGAAACTTTTGTAAAGAATTAAAAGGAAATGCTAGGTATTAAAAACATAATAACAGATATGAAGAATGACTTTGATGGGCTCATCACTAGACTGGACATGGCTAAGGAAGGAATCGGTGAGCTTGAAGATATACCAAGATATATCAGCAGAAACTTTCCTAACTGAAAAAAAAAGAATGAAAAAAAAATGGAACAGAATATCTAAGCACTGTGGGGTAACTACAAAAGGTGTAACATGCACATCACAGGGACGCCAAAAGGAAGACGAGAAAGGAACAGAAACAATATTTGAAGTAATAATGGTGGAGAATTTTCCAAAATTGAGGAAGCTTACAGAAGAGCAAGCATGATAAATACCAAAAAACCTACCTATGTAGGCATATCACATTCAAACTGCAGAAAATCAAAGAAAAAGAGAAAACCTGAAGAAGCCAGAAGAAAAAAATATCTTACCTCTAGAGGAAGACGGATAAAAACTAGATTGTCCTTCTCTTCAGAAACCATTCAAGCAAGAGGAGAGTAAGTGGCATACGTAAAGTGTTTAAAGAAAAGAAACCCACCAACCTAGTGTTCTGTCTCCAACAAAATTATCCTTCAAAAGTCAAGGGTGGCAGAATATGCCACCCCAAAATAAATCATTTTGGCATCAAGATTATTTTGACCTAAAATCATTTGAAAAACAGCAGGTGCAAGAAGGGTATTCTAATCTCTCCTTTTCTTCCTGAAAACAGGAGACAAAACTCCCTTGTGAAAGATGCCTTCTCTATACCAGGAGAAAAAAAACATCCATCTACAGGGAGTTAAAGCCAAGTGAATTCTGTCCAAACAGACCTTGTTAAAATAATTCTGACCTTTCTTTAACCTCCCCACATAGTTAGTTTAGTTACTTCTCAGTTGCCTCTTTTGTTCAAACCAATATAAAAGCATGTAGGTTTTGCCATTTTGGGAGTCTTCATTCCCTTCTGAGGGCACCCCTTTCACATAAAACCTGTAAATCTGTCTGCTTTTCTCTATTTAATCTAAGTCAGTTTGATTCTCAGGGCCAGTCAAAAAGCCCTAAGAGATGATTATCTCTACATATTTTTTTTTAACAAGTTTTGTCAATTCTAGCCCTGCAGTTTCTCTCAATTGCTAGTTCCTCCTACATTATTATCTAATAATAATTATTATTATATTTGTTGGAAATTTTCACTGTTTGATTTCTTTGTCATTTACTTTCCAAGATTACACTTACATTTTTCTCAAAAGTATTTTCACATCCAATTGCTCAGTGAATTGTTTTGTTTATATTTTTGTATCACATTATATGCTTTATAATGATTATTAGATGCACTAATAATTTGTAAACTTTGCCTTATTCTAGGCTTTCAAATTAAAATTTTCTTTATAGTTCATCCATTTGGTCTCAATTCTCTTTATGAATATTCTGTGAATTATCTTTTTTCCCCCATTTATTCAGCTTCATTTCAACTTACAAGAAACTATACAATGAATTTTCATTTTCTAGATAGTATTCCCTGGTTCTACTGTTGTTTGTATTTATAAATAGAGAAAGTGCCTTTTGGGTTGCTCTCTAATATTTGTAACAGAAAAAAAAAATCATCATGACCTTCACTGAGAAATCAAGTCATTTTAAATCAATATACTTACATTTAATATTGGTTTATTTGTAATACTTTTCCTTTTACATTTTTATATATCTTATAATTTTAATTGATAAGAGCTACGAGAAGTGACTAGCCATTTTCTTATACTGGATGATACATGTCAATACGTGTCCTCCATTGATGTTTGTGATGGTTATTTTTATGTTTCAACTTGACTGGGCTATAGCACCCAGTCACTTAATCACACACTGTTCTAGGTGTTTCTGTGGAGGTATTTTACAGATGTGGTTAACATCTCAATCAGTTGACTTTGGGTAAAGGATGTTATCCTCCATAACGTAGGTGAGCCTCATCTAATCATTTGAATCGTTTTAAAAGCAAAAACTGGAGTTTCCCAGAGAAGAAAAAATGCTGCCTCAAACTACAGCATCAACTTCTGCCTCAGTTTACAGCCTGCCAATCTGTCCTACGGATGTTGAACTTATTAGCCCCCATAATTACATGAGCCAAGTCCTTAAAATTAATTGATTAACTAATTAATGTGTAATTTTTTTAATATTATACAATGTAATTATATATAATGTTATAAGTATCTTCTGTTTCTCTGGAGAACCCTGACAGGTAAAATATTTACAGCTGGTAGTATAAGAATAAATAAATACATATATAAACTGTACCTTATACTGCTTGCTGTTTGATATTTCTGTTAGCAATAAGATTACTTGCCTAAAGGAAGAAAATGAAATGGAAGTGGACTATAGTGTTCATTGGTTCTAAATATCATGTTAAGTCTCAATATTTTCATTGGCACATTAGGAAAAGCACTAATAAAAATTGAACCTGTTACACAAATATAAATGATATCAACTTTGGTGTCCTGAAGTGAATATTCATTCTCCCTAGCTATTAAATTCATAAATATGTTATCATAATAAATCAAATCTGGATATGGTGAGTGAGAAAACTTTCTTGTTACCTAAATAGGAACTTTGTACTATGTAGAATATACATACAGAAACAAATATTTTAGTTGTTTCATTCATTAATTCATGTATTCGATTTATTCAATATTGGACACTTTATCTCATGCATTGAGAAGATAAAAATAAATACATAAGAAACTGACTCTGGTGTGTTTATGAATTACTGAAAATTATGTTTTATTAAAAATATTGTTTATAAATTATACTTATCTTTTAGCAATATTAGCAACCAGTACTTTCAAGATAATGCTAGGTCCAGGAAAAGCTCTGGGCTGGGACTAGCTTAAGTAAGTAGTGAGGTTTATAGGTGAAATATGTGGTTTTCCAACCCTTTATTCTCACAAATTTACTATGAGGGCAAGGAGAAGAAAGAGAAAGAAAAAAGAGAATAAGATTCTGTGAATCTAAAAGACATCTACAATCCTTACACAGAATGAAGGTAGAGCTCAGATGGAAGAATGGTCAAAAATTTGGCAGAATAGAAAAAGGAAAGCCTCTGTGCCTAAGAAGCCATAGTACAATGAAAAGTCAGCCTTTTTTGCCCCATGAGATCTCAAAAAGGGCCCTAAATTGGAGGCATAAGGCCCCTCTGTCCTGTGGATGAGAATATAGGGGGTTATCTGAATGTCTGAAGAGTGGTTAACCCCAGATCTCTAACTCTATTCTGGGGAAGATAAGCAGTTATCCCTACTACCTCTCTCTCTGCAGCAAGAGTAGATACAGAGTCACAGAATCTGGAAACTAGGCATAGGCGAGCAGGGGAAAAACGTGACTGAAAGCAAAGGAGTAAGTCTAAACCTGTGGGGAAATGGTGAAACCCTCCCCAACTTCCCCACTCAGCTACAATAGTTTCAGAAGCCCCACAACTGATCTGAAAGAAACTGAGCAAGTCCCAGAGGAAAGACTCACAGAGCCTGAATTTAGGGAATGCTCTGATGACATAGCTGGCAAAACGAAACCTAAAATTCAGAAACAAAGAGCTTGTATCTAAATAGTGCCTCACTTGTAAATTAAAAAAAAAAAAGTGTCTCACAAATAAATAAAAACAAATGGCAAATAATCACCAGGCATTTGAAGAAAACAGTTAATGAGAGTGACAGATCAAATCCCCCCCTTTTTTTTTTAGAAAGAGGGAAAGAGAGAATCTTAAGTGGGCTCTGTGCTGAGCATGGACCCTGACTCAAGGCTCTGATGACCCTGAGATCATGACCTGAGCTGAAATCAAGAGAGGGACACTTAACCCACCGAGCCACCCAGGCGTCCCAAACCTTTTTTTTAAAAAGCCCAAAAGAGACAGATAAAATGCAAGGAACACAGAAAACTTTAAGAAATTGTAAAATATTCTCAGAGAGATAAGATATTGCATTCTTAAAACAAGAACACAGTAGCATTTAAAAAATGATGTAAGAAATAACTCTTGGAAATTAAAAATATGATAGCTGAAATTAAAAATTCATTAAAACAGTTGGAAATGTAGTTAAGGAATTTTCCCTGAAGGCAAACCAAAGACAAGAAAGACGTAAAATAGGGAAGAAAATAGTCCTAGATCAGTATGGGAGCTTCAACAAAAGATTAGAAGTTACAGAAAGAGAAAAGAGAAAAAAAAATAGTTGAAATTATCAAAGAAATTATCTCAGAAATGAAATATCTGAGTTTCCAGACTAAAAACTGCCATCACAGTGAAAGAACAGGACCACCCAGATGGTTTTAAATGGAAGTCCCAGAACAACACCATTACAGATTAATGTTTTCATCCCCCAGTACTCACATGTTGAAACCCTACTCCCCAGGGTGACAGTATTAAGAGATGGGGCCTTTAGGAGGTGATCAGAATTTGATGAGGTCACCAGGGTGGAGCCTTCATCAAGGAGATTAGTGTTCTTCTAATCCTGTATAAAGTCAATGCTTTGAAAAATAGCACTATCTTCATATTATTTGGAAATTTAAATGTAAATACAAGAAAGCAGGGACAAAATATTTAAAGCAGTTACCCGGAAGTAGCAGAATGTGGGGAAAATTTGGGAATGGTCAAGGGCATAAAGCGTGCTGATCACTTTGTTATAAATCCTTTTACCACTATTTCACCTTTTTGACATTGATAAATATTGGGATTATTTTTAAAAATAAAATGAAAGAAAGAAGAAATCTAGGGATACTAAAAGATCAATGTTTGGGTTTTTGTGTTTTTGTGGGGTTTTTTTTTTTTTTTTTTTTTTTTGCTATTGATTTATCACCTATTATTCAATATTCTGATACTGCTTTCCCCGGGGGCGCCTGGGTGGCTCAGTCCTTAAGCATCTGCCTTCTGCTCAGGGCGTGATCCGGAGTTCTGGGATCAGCCCCACGCCCCACGCCCCACGTCAGGCTTTTCTGCTGGGAGCCTGCTTCTTCCTCTCCCACTCCCCTGCCTGTGTTCCCTCTCTCGCTGGCTGCCATTCTCTCTGTCAAATAAATAAAATAAAATCTTAAAAAAAAAAAAAGATACTGCTTTCCTGATACCACCTTTCTGCTTGTGTGATTTCAACCCTCAACTTTTAAATAATGAGTTGATATTTCACATGTCTAAGCAAAAACTGTACACTTAAATTTTGGAAGGCATTGAGGTTTTTACCTAAAATGAAATGCAGCTTTTCAACTCTTGAAATTTTCAGTAGGGGAGAAGTAATTATCAATCTGTACATCAAAATATAACACAATTAAAAAGTTTTAACAAGCAAGATTTCTGATTTTTAGTAGCAACTTTAAATAGCTGACTCAACTTTTCATTTGTAAATATTAAGTATTCCATTTGCCACACTAACATGAATTTTTACCTTCCAATGAAAGGCACAAACAGATCTTACTATGACTTAAATGAGACTGGTAGTTAAAGGTCTTGAGTGGTTAGTTGTATCTATTTTCCAAAGAGATGGAATGTTTTACAAATCATGAACTGTATAGTGAGAGTCAGAGGGCCTTCAGGCCTGTAATGGGGATTATGAGCAAGAGTTTCCAGGAACTAATATTTCATTTAAAGACATCCTACTACTTCTTTATGATGCTAAATTTTCGCATCAATAACATATTAAAAATGTAACACCAGGAGTTGTTTACGCTATATTCCTTCTTTTCTCTATTTACTTACTATGTTCTCTTTTCAGCAAATCAGTATTTCAAAGCTTCCTATAGGTCTCAATCTTTTTCATCTTGCTTTTACCCCTGAGGTTTCTCTAAAATTTTCTATCCCTGCCTCAGACCTATTCTTTTTCTTATCACTTGAGAAAGGGAGGACTTGAGACAAGAGGGTGTTCAACTATGCCTGAACTCAAGGTCATCGGAAAGTACCTTAGCAAGCCATATGCTGTTGACCTCAAGGCAAGTTTGAATCTTTAATATAAGAAAGAATAATGTAAAACAAGACCACAATTGGTTTTTAAAAATAGCCTACATTTTATATTTAGAAGACAAATGCCTACAACAATAATTTTTAAAACTGGACTTTTTGCGTTGGACACCTGTCCTCTATCTCCAGGGAGTATTCTGCAGTCCGTACACATGCAAAGCAATGCCATATGGCATCTGTCCTGAAATTGCTATACAAAAAGAACTAATGTTTAAAATAATCCCCAAGAAATTAAAGATCCAAAATAACAAATCAAAATTCAATTTAAATACCATTAAAGAATGGAAATTAGACTAAAATATTTGTAAAGGACTTTATTTCCACCAAAGGCTTTCTTCTGGGGCCTTGGTTAGCATGAAACCATATATAAGTCCATCTAAACAATTGTGTTAATACGTCGTGTTCCTCTATCAATGTTTATATTTAGTAAACCGTATCACTATCCAACTAGTAGATCAAGCCAGAAGCCTGGATTTCAGGTTGACTTCTTTCCTCCTTCCAACAGACCTCCAAATCTTGCTGGTTGCACTTCTTAAATACCTATTAGGAGCAAGTGTCCTGCTGATATCACTATTGTACTAACCTCCAATACCCGGCCATATACCCAATGGCCTTCTTACACTCCTCTGACCCTGTCCCTTCCACTGAAACCCTTTATTAATTTGCCCTTCGGACAAACGTTAACCCCTTAAATGTATGTCAAGACTCTCCATGACTGATTCCACTACCTCCCTGCATGTTTTGATCTTTGTCTCAACCTGTCCTCTCTTTTCTCACACCAGCTACACTGGAGCTCCAATAGCTTGCTTACTTACCTGCCTTCCCAGAAACTGCTATCACTTCCTCCAATGTTGTCCCCTCTTTCTCTGCCTTATTATCTCCTATTCATCCTCCAGGTCCTAGTTTAAATGCCATTTCCTCAGAGAAGCCTTTGTTGACCCCTAATCTAAATTCATTAAATGTAGTAACCACCTTGTTCACATGCTTAGATTCTGGATTGGCCTACATTTGCAGCTGTGTGAAAGGAGATGCCAATGGTTTTTAAAAATTCACAAATTTTAAAATGAGAAAATGCTATATCCATTATTTATGAAAAGTGAGAAAAACTCAATTATCAATTTCAATTACACATTTTGGAATAGCTAACAAAACATTAATGAGAGGTCTAAAATTTGCTGCGATTTCCATTTTTTGTCATATTATAAAATGATCATGCTGTGGCCTCAATTTTTTGCAGTGTTAAAACATAATCACTACTTGAGTGGAATTCCTTACTTATACCTTTAATTCAGATGAATTAATTTCTGGTTAAATTACTTAGGTGTAACAAAATTTAACATGTAGTTCTAAAACCTACCCAAAGGTTCACATCAGTTTTTTCATATTTATATAAGTGACCAACAACCAACAATATTTACAGGAGAAGAGAGAAATAGAATTTGAGATATCCAAGGGATAGCCTTTGACCAAACATTTTTACATACTGCTTTTTTTCTCAAGTGTATTATATATAGTACCTTAATACAATCTTATTTCATTCTCAAAACAACCGTAAGAGGTAGGCAAAAGAGGTATCATCAACCCCTTTGCAAAGACAGTTTAAATGGCTCACTCAAAGCCATCACCTATTAAGTTACTGACCCAGAGTTAGAATCCAGTACTTTTGACTGCATACACAACTCTTTGCTCCGTGGTTGCTCACTTAGTGCCATAATTTTGAAAATTCAAAGTATTAATTCCTTTAGGATAACAATGCTCTCTCCAGCTATTGCTATTTTTAAATGCAAATTATCCTATAAAAATTATATGTTAAAACACACTTACATGTGAATTAATTTGTCACATCATTTTCCCTTAAGTCAGAGGGACTCTCAGCTAAAAAGATTTATGACCAGTGATGGATAGCAGGAAAAAAAAAAAAAGCTATCACAAAAATAGCAGTAAGGGACATATTAAGGAAACTTTGTCTCTTTATCACTTTGTTGACCACCTTCATAGAAGAAAGTTTCTTTCTAACCTAATATGCTCTATCTTTAAAAGTAGCTCTTTTCTAACCATGTTTAACTGGCAGTGATAGAAATGAATTAGTAGTTTAACCTGTGTGCACCTTCCAATTACCACAACTTACATTTGCATAGCACCACACAATGTATAATATGTATTTATATACATTATTCGATTTGATCCTTACACCAAATATATGATTTACTTATTTATAGATGAGAATCTAATTCTCAGTGGCCTTAAAGGACAAGTCAGGGACAGGGTCGCTTTCTTCAAACTCTAAAGTCTTCCTCCTTCCCAAACCCCACAATGGTCCCCTCATAGAGCATCATTCTCAGTGGATACTTACATTTCATCACACCTTGAATCTCATAAACAGGCTTTAGAACCAGAGCACCATAAAAGCCTTTAGGGAATGGATTTGTTAAGTCCCACTTATTTGAAAAACCTGTAAGCTTCACAGTTCGTGTTCTGTTCTTTGGGATCTTCCATTCAACAATCTCCTTTAGGGTATAAATATGTTCATCTTCACACTCATAGAATTCTCCTTCTTGTGACAAAGGCAAAGTAAACGAGTGATTCTGATGATTCCTTACCACTCCACAATTCACCATTACTTCGCCATTGATCTCTTCAACTGAGTTGAGCATGATTTGCTCACCGTGTTTTACAGTGAGATTCTCTAGTTTTAGGTCCTTCTGATGATAGAAGCAAGGATGCCCTAGTCTACTTGATCCAATATGAATGGTCCTTGTTATTTCTTCCATGGTGAGGTATGGCATTTTATCAGCCACAATCTTAAAAAGACCTAAGAACAAAAGAATTATGTAAATTAAAGAGAGTTCTTACAATGGAAGTTCTCATAAGAAAATCACAGTGAGAGTTATAAAACAAGTACAATGTAGTTTTTAAAAAGTAATGTATTTGTTTTAATCCTGAATTTGTCTAGGTCAAATTGTAACGTATCACTTGTAGATACTGGATCATCGGATCCAGGCAACACCAACGGAAACAACGGGAAAATACCTTGAAATAGAAAAGCCCCTGTTCTTGGAAGTGGGAAATATGAATGAGATACTGATGGGCTGTATCCCAACGACCTGTGTAATCTTGAGCAAGGCATTTAACCTCTCAAAATCACATTTTCTATTTTTAATTTTTAAATTGAGAGGATTGGATTAGATCGGTGTTTCTATAACTGTATTTTCTGGACATACCAAAATTAAAAGATATTCCAGAAGAAAACAGTTTCCTGGTCAAATTAACAAAGTTATATACCTGGAAGGAGACAGTGGTGATGGTTATACAACTTTGTAAATGTACTTAATGACATTGGATTGTACATTTTTAAATGTAAATTTTATGTTATGTGCATTTTACCACAGTAAGAAATACCTACATATTTCCAACTAAATACTTCTCAGAAACTTTAGATGCATTGCAACTTACAAAAAGAGAATATAATATGTAGAATGTTGAAAATTTGATTATAAACTCTTGGGGAAACATCCATTGATAAATTACACCATACCAAGATATATTGGTGCCCCATGTAACTCTCCTTGGAAAATGCTAGGTTAGGTAGCTGTTCTGGATTGAATACTCTTGGTGATATATCATTCTTCTCATTGCTTCTCTAGTTTTCCCATATTTCACTCAAATTTTTTCCTCTAATACTATTGGGATAAGTACAAATATAATGAATTTTTACCGTTTAAGATACAGCTTTTTAGGTTTGCATGTTTAATTCTCCTCTTTAAATTACTTTTATTTTATGGGCACATCTGCTTTGTTGTATTTTCAGAAATGAATTTATTGAAGAGGTTTTAATAAATTCCAGAGAAAATAAGAACAAAGAAAAAAATTAGGTAATTGCTTTCTTAACACAAAAGTAAATGAATAATATTATATACTAGCATGAACTAAGATAGATTATCTTGCTAGATATTCATTAGACAATGAGACAATCTTACTAGAATTCAATATAACTTGAAAAATCATTTATTAGTTTACTCAACAAATATATTCCAATTAAATTCATCTATATATCAAATCATTATTAAACAGATTATAATGCCTTATATCTATTATGGGTTACTACACAAAGATTTATGATCAGTTATTATTGTAGCTGATCTTTGCTCAAACAAAAAAAAAGGATTTGGGTCATTTTTATTCATAAACATCCTGAAAAAGTGCGTGTGATGCATTCCTGGCAAAAAGTAAGGTAACATGTGCAATCTGTCCTGAAAAGCTTCAGAAATTGACTAGTGTCCACTCACTGTATGGTGTGTCTGAAGACAATAAGGCAAAGAAACCATTTACTTTGAAGGAACTTCTTATTTTATTAGATCTCGTATCAGGGAAAATCCAATAAAAGAATATTCTTAAGCTCCGCACAGTAAATGAATTTGTCTGTATGTGTGCATGTGCATACATATGTTTAATCTCATTTGTACATAAAAATTTGTCTCTAGGAGTCCACAGTTATTATCAGGGTATACAAAATTCAGCAATTTTTGTGAAATGTTAAAAAAAATAGCTACCTAGAATCTCATAAATGGTAGAGACACATAGTTTTATTTCTGTTCTAGATATATTGATGACATAAGTCACAGAAGAATTAATTCAGCATCTTCTTTCTTGGGGAATTAGGTTCACCTAAGGTAATAACAGACCTAAAATATTGTGAAATAGAAAAAGCCTGAAACCCTAAGGGCCACCATTATTTCAAGTTAATCACATACTTCAGAGCTGTCTTGTTGTATGTCTCTATTGCAAGAAAAATCTATCTATGAATCTGTGTGTTTTCCCTTGGAAGATGATTACGTACACAGTTTAGCATGCTAAGTGGTAGACACAGGAAAATATCTTTGATTAACTTATTTCTTCATCTACTATTGCAGTCAATCCAGAGTCCCTCCTTATAAATAGCCACTTGATACTATGCAAACTAGGGTAAGTTCATATATATATAATGCCATATTGAAACTTCAATTTCACAATAAACTAAAGTACCATAAGCCTGATTGGCTTTACATCTCATCAATTTTTCCTCCATCTTTTCACAAAGAGTACAATAGTTTTACACTGGAGAAAATATAATTTGCTATTCTTCAAAAAAAACACACACACACACACATTTCAGGAGTTGAGAGATCATAGGGTGATTATAAAATAAGGCAATATGTAAACTTCATAAAGTAAGCTAAGAAGCAGAAAGAAAATGAAGAAAATATACTTCAATTTCCAAATTTGATTGTCACCTATTAAAATGGATATTATTACTTTTAAATTAGGAGAAATTATTCATAGAGAGTATGCACTTGAGAAACAAAAATTATAAGGAAATGCAATTAATTGAGCTATTGAAAATTAACTGATGAGTGAATCTAGTCTTTAAGATCTTATCTCTGAATCTTAAGTTTTTGGAGAGCTTATAATTTTAACCAGTTCTTAGTGATCTGCAATTATTAGTAGCAATAACAACTGAAATTTGTTTGGAAATTTAAAAGTTTGAAAGATTTTTTTCATGAATCATAAATAATCTTTTAAGGATAATAAAACAAATGTTATTACTGAAGGATATAAAAATGGTCATGATTTTTATCGTTATGGCTCTAGAATTTCAAATCAGACCTTTGACACCCATATCTTACGTTCTTGCGACCATACTAGGCTGTCTCCCCATCCTACATATAATTTACAAGGACATTGCCCAGGAAAACATGTCTATTCTAGTTCACAAAATATGTATATGGGTCTCATTAGCCAGTTCTCCCTTTGCATGACTCAGCCTTTCCAGAGCCTCCAGTGTAAGAACAAGAGTAATTTCCTGGTTCACTGTGCATAATTTATGCTTATCAGATTTTTTCTACTTTTTAAAATCTCATCAAACCCACCCAAATGGGGAGTAATTTTAAAAATTAAAATTTCTAATGTATAGCACAATATTCTTTTTAAATTATTTTTATTTTTAAAAAGTTTTTTTAAGTAGTCTCCATGCCTAATGTGGGGCTTGAACTCATGACCCAGAGATCAAGTGTTGCATGCTCTACCAACTGAGTCAGCCAAGCATCCCCACAATATTCTTTAATATATATAATATAAGATCATTATGAAGATTTCACAATCTTTTTCATAGGCTAATCTCTAGCTTGCTTTCCCAGTTTCAACTAAATATATTCCCGCCATCTCTGAGATAAGGAATCTTAGAGTGAATTTTGCCTACTAATTCTTTGAAAGTAATGGTCCAACATAGTGTAAATAATCAGATAGTCTGTTCTGTAAAAGCTTGGATGTGTCCTTAATTGCCACATGCCCAATTCCAAATCCTATGGTTCCCTCTTCCCTGGAATATTTAAGAGATGAAAAATTAGCATCCAGTAACAGTCATAAATTTTTCCCCATTCACTCAAAAACAGTATTTATTTTGTTAAAGTTAAGCCAGATGATCTGTTGAGAGGTAAGTGGTAAGTGTCAAGTATGAACTATGTACACATTTTCCACAGTGGATGGCAGGATAAAAGCCACAGGCAATACCACTGACTGAAATCTCACTATACAAAGCATAACACAACTGAGCTATGACAGAGCGGAGGAATCAGGCACCACCTAAGAATGCCAAGAGCACAACAGTAGCACCAGATTGTTGTTGTATACAGTAATATAGCTATGTTTTGTACAAAATTATGTACATTGACACACTGGAATATTTGGGTCCCCACTAATCAGACATTTAAGAAGTAGAAAGGGGAATGCACAGAACAGTGGTGATTATATGTGCTTTGCTGAAAGGATGAAGAGCAATATATATTGCCACATATGAGAAAGTTCTCAAAAGACTGCATACAGACACATAAATTCAATTATTCACATTTTACACATATATCATCAAAATGATCACAACACTGTATTTGAGGGGAAAGAAAGGTAACCAAAGAGGTGAAAGACCTATAATCCAGAAACTATAAAACACTGATGAAAGAAATTCAAGATGATGCAAAGAAATGGAAAAACATTCTATGCTCATGGGTTGGAAGAACAAATATTGTTAAAATCTCTATACTACCCAAAGCAATCTGCACATTTAATGCAATCCCTATCAAAATACCAACAGCATTTTTCACAGAACTGGAACAAAATCCTAAAATTGGCATGGAACAACAAAAGACCTCAAATAGCCAAAGCAATCTTGAAAAAGAAAAGCAAAACTGGAGGTATCACAATTCCAGACTTCAAGTTACATTAAGAAGCAGTAATAATTAAAACAATATGTTACTAGCATAAAAATAGACACATAGATCAATGGAACAGAATAGAAAACGCAGAAATAAAACCACAGTTATATGGTCAATTAATCTTCAACAAAAGAGGAATGAATATACAGTGGGAAAAAGACAGTCTCTTCAATAAATGGTTTTGGGAAAACTGGACGGCAACATGCAGAAGAATGAAACTTGACCACTTTCTTACACGATACACAAAAATAAACTCAAAATGGATTAAAGACTTAAAAGTGAGACTTGACACCATAAAAGCCCTTGACAAGTGCACAGGCAGTAATGTCTCTGACATCGGCTGTACCAATGTTTTTCTACCTATGTCTCCTGAGGCAAGGGAAATAAATGCAAAAATAAACTATTGGGACTACATCAAAATCAGAAGTTTCTGCACAGCAGAGGAAATATTCAACATAACTAAAAGGCAACCTACTGAATGGGAGAAAAACATTTGGAAATGACATATCTGATAAAGGGTTAGTATCTAAAATACAATTTAAAAAAACCTTATACAACTCAACACCCAAAAAACAAATAATCCAATTAAAAATAGGCAGAAGACATGAACAGACACTTTTCCAAAGAAGACATACAGATGGTCAAAACACACATGAAAAGATGCTCAATATCACTCATCATCAGGGAAATGCAAATCAAAACTACAGTGAGCTGTCACACCTGTCAGAATGGCTAAAATTAAAAACACAAGAAACGAAAGTGTTGGGAGGATACGGAGAAAGAGGAACTTTCTTTCATTGTTGATGGGAATGCAAACTGGTGCGTCCACTATGGAAGACAATACGGAGGTTCCTCGAAAATTAAAAATGGAACTACCTTATGATCCAGGAATGTACTACTGTGTATTTACCTCAAAAATACAAAAATACTCACTCAAAGGGATACATGCATCCCTATGTTTATAGCAGCATTATTTATAATAGCCAAATTATGAAAGCAGCCCAAGTGTCCATTGATAGATGAATAGATAAAGAAGGTGTGGTATGGTGTGTTGTGTGTGTGTGTGTGTGTGTGTGTGTGTAGGAATATTATTTAGCCATAAAAAGAGTGAAATCTTGCCATCTGCAGCAAGAGGGACAGAGCTAGAGAGTATAAGGCTAAGCAAAATAAGCCAGTCAGAGAAAGACAAATACCATATGATTTTACTCATATGCGGAATTTAAGAAACAAAACAAAAGAGCAAAGGAAAAAAGAAAAAGAGAGAGATCATTGAACAGACTCTTAATCATGGAGAACAAACTGATGGTTACCTGAGGGGAGGTCGGTGGGGGGATGGGAGAAACAGGTGATGGGGATTGAATAGTACACTTATCATGATGAAAAAAATAATAAAATAATGAAAAAACAAAAATAAGATTATTAAAATATGCAGCTTAGAATATGCTGGAAATGTACATGTATGATATTTAATTTTCATAGTTGCAGCATGAGGTAGCTACAAACAAAACACAAACATTTCACAGATAAAAGGACATGAAAGTTTGAAGAGCTGCCATAAATCCTCTATCACCCCATAGCTCACAAGATACAGAGTAGGTTTTTGTGTCTCTGAAGTTCAAGGACTTAATCACAGAGTAACACGTTTCAATCTTTCATTATTATTATAAATCATAAACTGTCCGGCCTTTCATTAGCTAATGAAGAAGGTTCCCTCTTTCAGGTGCAGAAAGTCTTAGACCTTTTTAAATCAAGCAACATAAGAAAATGAACTTCACTGATATTTAAGATATCGATTGGCACTAGTCTCATCTGTCCGTGTGTCAGATGGCCAGGTGCCTGCAGATGTAGGTGAGGCCTCTGAGGGAGGCTTGGGACTACACAAAGTGAAGGGGTTGACTTTGCTGCCCGCACAGGCTCACGTACTCCCAGTGTGCTGCAGGTCACGCGGCCATATATAAGTGGGTTTTCATAATACATTATCATAGTTTTTAAAGAAAGTAATTCTCACAAAACGGATAAATGCCTTTAAACATTTCCTGCAAAGAAACCACGTATTGAAAATAAAACTAATATAAACACAGGTGAGCAACAGAGAATGAAAACAAAGAAATGAACACAGATGAGCAACAAAGAAATGAAAGAGTTGACATTTCTACTCTCACTCAAACTTTTCTTCAGCCATATTATGAGGTAAAACAATGATACTCTAGTCTAATGATATACAAAAAGTGGCTGAAACTTCTTTAATATCTCAAAGTTATCAAAATGTGGATTCATTTCCACGATCATTAGAAAGAAATTTGCCTTTAAAATGCAGGTAAAGATATGTCAAAGATGCACACACACACAATTTTGAATAAATACATAGACATTTGAGATGTGTGTTCAAAAATTTCTAACTGAGCCATCTGAAGAAGAACTGAAGACGAATCAGACCTACATATTTTAATCACGTGTCTTGTCTCTCTGCCAATGATGCAAAGTGCATCCCACTTATTTTTGTGGATGTGTGCCTCTGCTTTTTTAAAAATTTTAACTGCACTCTGTTCTGCAGTCAAATTCCTAAACATCCTTGTTATTTTGTACTTGTCTAAATAGATTTCCCATTTCACATGCTTCCTGTGGCTTTTCTATCATTTTGTTATGTTTCCAAGACATTTTTTAGGTCAGCATGTCCTACAAAAACTACCTTTTTTCAAGACTACCCCAAATCCAACATTTCCATGAGAAATTCTAGCTCGAGCATCTTCATCCAACTTCAGATTGAAATGGGGTGCATGAAATATCTTACCAAAGCAAAAAATCACAATCCTTGAACAAAGTATTGAGATATAATAATAATAATAATTAATAATAATAATAATAATAAATGTCCAAACTGTGAGAAAGTGCTCCAGATTTCTCAGAGTCAATTATAGGATTATTAAACATCATCAACAAAGGAGTGACTCCAAAAATCTTGATAGAAGACAGAAGAGTCTTGATAGAATAGCAGAAACAAGAAATGTTAAGGAAAGTGAAAGTTCATGATAAGAAAATTTTGCATATTAATTTACTGAGTATTTGGGAGGGCAGGAGCCTTATCAAAGATGGTGTCGCATTTGTTAAACGTTAGATGAGATTAAGTGAGACTGTAGAATTCCTGTGTTTGAATGCCTTTACATTTACAATAGGATCAAAACCGTCTATAATAGCTATTAGCAGATTTTAATAGTTCTTTTACCTGGAGATAAAAAGAATAAGTCATAAAACCTTTCAATTCATCTTTACCTTTTTGGTTCAAACTTTGCATTAAAAAAAAAAAGCAAACAAGCAAAAAACGTCTTTTCCCAATAACATTTAGACTCCTTGAAAGGAGTGACTACGTAATATTTAGCACATTTCATTTGGGTTGTTTAACAAATAATTTACATTGGTTAGGTCTTGAAATCAAATGATATAACTTGGTTTCTATGCCTAAAGCTCTGTAACAATCTTAGGTTACTAACAAAGGTGTCATAGCTACTTGTGCATGTTAAAGCTTTCTCTCCCCCGAGCAGTGGGGATGAGTAACAGACTAGGAGGAGGAGAGAGAGTGAGAGAACTTCTCATAAACCTTGGCAAGAGCACAGCTCCCTGGACTATACAGAGCTCTGCCCCTTGTATTCTAGGGAGACACAGAGAGGCATTGGCACTGGAAAGAACCGCCACAAACCTCAGTCACCCCAAAATCTCTCACTAGGCTTTTTTAGGAGTTCTTCAAAAATACTACACATTTATTATTCCTGGCCTGGGGTGACTTTAGGCAACAGAATTTTCAGGACGAGCAATACACAACTATCCTAATAGTAAAATGAAGTGGTTTTAAAAATGTTAATTATTCATTTCAACAGTCTGGGTTTAATTCTGGCTTCAGTCCTTTCATCACTGTGTGAACTCAAGAACTTACACCCCCCAGGGCCACAATTAATTTCCCTTTCTGCGTAATGGGGAAAATTGTATCATCTACCTCATAAAGTCATTGTGATGTTTAAATGAGTTGATACGTGTAATATGCTTAGACAATACTTCACACACACAGCAAGCACCAAAAAAGCAAAATAATAAGTTATTCTTTCTCCTTATTTTCTTTTACTCTGGAATTCTAAACCTTTGTGGAATGGTTATAAGGTCAGAGAGATTAGTATTTACAGGGCCAAAGAGGACAAAGTAAATATTCCAATCTGGATCAAATCAGATGAGACAAAATATATAGAATCTACAATTTAGCATCTGACACAGACTGAACAAAAAATCCTAGCAATAATTATTTCTACAGATTTTGCCAGGGTGTTAGAATATGGAAATGAGCCTTAGGTGACCTCTTAAGGTGGACTGCCTTTGCTCTGAAGAGTCTGTCTGACCCCATGCTTTGATAAATTGCTTAGAATTTAACCATCATAATTTTATGCCCATAATGAGCAGATTATAGGGAGATGTAAGCACATTTTAAATGCAAATATTGTGCTGCTTGTAGTTATTCACAAGGTATACATTATACACAGTTGTGGAAGTTGCCTTGAACAAAAGAAACAGCAAAATGCCAAGGCATTTTCGAAAATGTGTTTTATTCATGGCCCTGAAAGGTGGTTGAAGCCAACTGACTGAGGAGTATACCCTCCCTCTTTTTAATGATCTTAATTTTGCTAATGGAATGTTAGTGGAAGGAGTTGGGGAGCCATGTGGTGCTGATTGCGTTTTTCAGTATTGCTGTTGCCTGCAAATTAAATGTACCTAAGTAGCCACCTGTTTATGCTTACGATTATGTAAAACCCCATATGTTTCCCTCTCTACACATGGGAGGTAAATATTGAAAAAATTATTCTGGTGTGAAGGGTGAAAACAGCGGCAATTCTTCTATAACTGTCAACATATGCTGTGATATTTCCTTTAATGTTTTGCTTTGTCTGACATATTTGCTGATTTTTACCATGCAGTGTTCAAAAATATCTGTTACTCATGGTTATACGAAACAATTAAAAATAAGTTTACATTAAATTCAAATTAGGAAGAGATATAATCTCCTGATGTAACCATAAGTTTTAAATGGATTTCAGAGCTTATGATTTAAATAGATTTTGATTTGCATGATAAAGAAAACTGAACTTTTTTTTCTAAATTCGCCAGCATGTAAAAAGGAACATCTTCTTCCTAGGCACATCCTTTTGCTTCCATATTACTAGGCCACAAAAAGCCAACTTGAATGACGTGAATTTGAAAACTGGCAATGGGTTCTTCAGATGGTTAGCCCACCTCTATGCCCACTGGATCTGCTCTGGAGAGTAGCTTGCTGGATCCCCTACAGAAGATCTGACCTGGTACCTAGTCAGCAGGAGTTTCTGAGAAGCTCTGAAATGAGTTTCCTTAGAGTATTGGGAGGTCTGGTGCAGGAAATTCCTGTGGAACAGCCTCAGACTACTCAGAGATTGGCCCAGTTGGTAGCTTGCTGGAAAGACCAGAGAGACTGGACTTGCTATTGTTGATCACTGTAGACAGTGAAGATAAACGAATTAGAGTTTTATATGGTTTATATGAGATCAAGAGGAATTTAAATATCACTGTCTAGCAGCCTAGACATGAAAATCCTTAATTTCTTTTTCTTTTGCAAAGAGACACAGAATGTGAGAGAAAAAGATGAAAACTAACCACACCATCAAAAGCTAAGAATAATAGACTAAATGCTCCCCAAAGCCAGAAGCATTACTTTCATAATAAGGAAAATAGAGCTGAGTAAGAACCCCATACTGGGTCTCATGAAACAGAGGAGCCCCTCTAAATTTTTAAAAGTTAAGAAGATTAACAACAAAAAGAATTAAAATCATAGAGTAGTTTCTATAGACCAATATTTGTAGTACACACTTAATGATCACCTCATTTCATTTATTTATTTCTTGGGAGAATTTTATGATGTAAAGAACATTGGTATTTCCTAACTTTATAAATAAGGAAATTAACAAACTGATGCACTAAAACACGTCAAGGAAATCATCCAGTCTTAAAATTTTGATTTTTTTTCGATCATAATACATACATAATGATAGAGACAGAAATGTTTTAACAACATTGAAACTATATCATATATATTTATTTGGATTTCACTTGTTTCATTAAACATTGAACTATGATTAAACCTCTGTTTTAAAATATTTGTCATAATATTTCAAAATATTTTTCATAAATATGATTTCCAATGGCTGTAATAATGCCAAGGAATGTATTTTTCTGCACTATGGGGCATCTAAATTGATTCCATTATTTTGCTATTACAAATAATTAAGATGATTATTACCTTAGAGTTTATTTTAATATGTGGAACCACTGAATAAAAGGCCGTTTTGCAGGCAGACTACTTGTTCCTGGAGACCAGGGATCAAGACATAAGTGTATCTCTGTCATCAATCACTATCTTTGTACATGCACAAAAGAAACATTTGCCAACTGAGTGGCAGATGGCTCTCAAAACAGAACATCAAATTTATGTTCAGAAAGGTTGTAACATTCTATACACCCTTCAGTTGGGTTTGAGAGTTACCATTTGACAGTATCCTTCTCAGTTTTATTATCATAATTATAAGGCTTAGTTAATAAATACATGGAAAAGTTGTCACTGTTGTTTTAATTTACACTGAATCCAAACTAATTTCGATGCAGTTAAAAGCCACCTGAGTTTCTTCTGTCCTTTCTCCAATCAGTGTTTACCAATTAGTGTTCTACTAGACTATTTAATTGATTTTTTTTGTTTTATATTTTAGTGCTATCTAGTCTGAAAAATTGTGTCAGTTTATTATTAACTTTTTTTTTTACTGTTTTTACTTTTCTGATATGCAGAAAGTCCCATTTTATATAATAAAATATATTGTTTCTTTATGGTTTTTCATTATATTTATAATCTGAAACTCATTTCAAATAAAATAGTTTTACTTAAAATGTAACTTTTCATCTACTTCAACTTTCTTTTGCTATGTGGTATTAAGATGATGATCCAATTTCATTTATTGTTTTCTAAATTGATAACCTTACTGCAATAATTTACTAAACAACTCTTAACCTCAGCTGTGCAGTACCAACCTCATCAAACAGAAGGTAATACTCTATGTTAAGGTTTATCTCAGAGCTATAAACGAATGCTTAAGTTCAGAGTCACTGGAGTCAAATTCGAAGCACTGCTTTGATTTTCTGTAACCAGTACCACTGCTATTAATTCATTAATTAAACTTTTGATTTTCTATAAGTAACATTCAGTGTAATTTACTATAACTTCATAATAGGCTTTAATATTGGCAGGAAAAATATCCCCTCATTTTTTAAAAATATTTTCTTGGATATTTTCACTTGTTCGTTCTCCTAAATGAACCTTAGAATTACTTTCTTAAGGGCCAACATAATAATAATTATGATTATAATAATTATGATTATAATATGGGAATTATGTTTACCATTGTGTTAATCTCAAATTAATTCATGTACAATTGATACATACACACACACACACAATATTCAGTTTTCTGATTCAAGCACCTAAAATGTCTTTTTATTTTTAATAAATAGGTAAGCTTTTACAATATTTTTAAGTAAATAAGTAAATCATAAGTTTAAGTTTTCTAATATTTCTTACACTAGGTTATAAAGACATCAAGCCTAGTTGTTCTATGCTTTTACCTTGTTATTATAAATAGATTATCCTTACAAATTCTAAATGGTTATAATTGGGAAGTTATGACTGTGTTTATATATTCTTCTATATATAAATATATATTGCATATTTTATATATTCTTGTTTTCTGTACATTTTTACTCTGTCATCCTGCTAAATTCACTTGCACTGCTGACAGTATGACCTTCTGCCACCCTATGTCAGGCCCTCCATTTTCTAGGATTTTAAAGGTTTTTAAACTCATGTTCCTAAAAACAAACAAAAAAGCTGGATACTAAAAACTACTGAATTATACACTTTAAACAGCTGGATTTTATGTTATATAAATTATAGCTCAATAAAGCCATTAATTTTTAAAAATCAGAGGGGGAAGGGATAAATAAGTAGTAGATTCAAAAAAGCAGTTAGATTGGTTCTTTCATTAGGTCCTGGTGGCATGAAAACTAGCAGAGTATTTACAGAATGTGATTTGGCAATACACATCAAAACCTTTAAAAACATTTTTATTTCTGAAGTCATAATTTCGTCTATATGAAATTATTATAATAGGCAGAAGTGCAGACAAAACTTCAGTTAAAAGGCTGCTCATAATAGCATAAATTGCATAAGTGAATATGTTTGGGATGATTTATTAATTACGGTATATGCATACAAAAAACTATTTGACAGAAAATTAAAATTATGTTCTAAAAAATATTTAATGACATGGACAAGTCCTCTGAAACAGGCTTATTTCCCATTATATTAGAACATATATCTTTATGTAAATACATATGTACAATGTACTCAAAAACAAAGGATGGAAATGTACCAAATATTACTGCTAGATAGCTCTGGGGATGAGATTATAGGGAGCTTTAATTCACTTCCCTGCATTTTCTTCCATTTTCTAATGTTCTACAAGACACACGTGGTATTTAATTTAAAATTGAAAGAATATATATATGCATAATTTTAAAAAGTTATGTTCCTTATGTCCATACAAAAAACTTGCACATGGATGTTTACAGCAGCTTTATTCAATTGCCAAAACTTAGACATAACCAAGATGTCCTTCAGTGGGTGAATGGATAAATAAACTATAGTACACCCAGACAATGCAATATTATTCAGCCCTAAAAAGAAGTGGGCTATTAAGCCCATGAAAAGACATGGGGGAAACTTGAATGCATAATACTAAGTTCAAGAAGCAATCTGTAAAAGGCTACATACTCCATGATTCCAACTGTATGACATTTCGGAAAAGGCAAAATTATGGAAACTGTAAAAGATCAGTGGTTGCCAGGGGTTGTCGGGGAGGAAGGATGAACAGGAGAGGCACAGAGGGTTGCTAGGACAATGAAAATACTCCGTAATATTTCTGTAATGATGGATATGTGTCATTACACATTTGTCTGAGCCCATAGAATGTACAACACCAAGAGTGAACCATAATGTAAACCGTGAACTTTGGGTATGTCTGATGTAACTGAAGGTAGTCTGGTACGGGGTGTTGATAATAAGGGATGTTAGGTATACATGGGGGCAATGGCATATGGGAAATCTGTGTACCTTCTATTCAACTTTGCTGTGAACCTAAAGCTGTTCCTCAAAATAAAGTCTATTTTAAAATAGCTTTTGTTCCAATGGCAGAACCTCTAAATCATTAATATGTAATTTTGTATAAAAATGGTCATGTGCTTTATCAGTGTTCAGTTAAGAGAGTTAAGAAACTGAAGACCTGGGTAGACAACGTTCTGAGGACAACCTGATTGCTCTCATGAGAGTCCCTCTACGATGATACCATTGAGATAACATCATAAAGACCTTTAGAGGAATTACGCATGTAGAAAAGGGGGACGGTAAGAGCAAAATGTGATAAGACAGATTTTTAGAAGATGTACATAAAATAGTAATACTATGAAAACTTACAGACAGTGCCAGTTGTAGAAAAGCCTATTTTAAAATAACCTTTCTGACAAACTCTGGTCTGATGCTGAAGTGTACAAAGATAAGTGAAAAGAATGTTTTAACCTAAAACTGCAAATCTCCATGTCTTCAGATAACATACACTTTAGTTACCCAAAGACCAAGGACTTAGAGAAATAATTTGATCACATGCTAAAGAATAAAAGAAAAATAGCCTTCCCCCAAAGGAACTGAAAATTAATGTAAAATTCTGAATTTCTTGTGTATTTAGATTACTTCAAATTTTCTTGCACAGTATATGCAGAATACCCCGTTTTGTTTAGGAAAATATTTTGTATAAAAGACATAGCTCAGTTTATTTTGCCTAACTGAGCACAGTGGGAAGAGATGCCTTAAAAGAAGTTGACCCAGAAAATTTGGAAGAATACTCCATGATTCCCTGAATAGCAAATTATCCAAAAGGCAAGAAGCCCTATTTAGGGCTTCTCTGAATCATATGTCATCATAACATCCAGATGGAAAAATAGGAGCAATTTGTGCCTTATATCTTGCTTCTTTTAACAAAAGTCCTTCACACACACACACACACACACACACACACACACAAAAGATAACAAGGTTATTCAACTATAAAGCTACTATATTTTAAATATTTTTAAATATATTTAAATATAAAGCTATTAAATATATTTTACATATTTAAATACTTAAAAATTTTAAAACTTTTCCTAGCAGGTCCTTTTAGAAACTGATATTTTAGTCAAATAAAATACCTACAATCATAAGATGGCTAAACATAAAATAGCTAAACATGAAAGATTTAATCATTTCAATGGTACATAAAACACAAAATGAATGACCAGTGAATGTATTATATGTTGTCTAGCAATTAAATATACAGTTTCCCAAATGAAACAAGGGGAAAATTCATTTCGAAAAAAGTGAATGTATTAAGTACTTTTCATAAGGCATAAAAGAATAGGTTTCATAAATTTTAGTCATTCAATCTTAATAGATTTCTTGAAGAAATAATTCTATCATTAATCCAATCTTTGCCTCTATTATTCTTAGTGCTTTTCTGTATTTTTCACATTTATATTTAAAATGATTTTGAAAAGAATCTTACTGTTCAAAAGAGATAGAGATATTTTGGGAGCTAATTCTCTGTGGCATGTCTACATGCTTCAGAAGCTGGAGATTTTGTTTCCTGACCAGGATAAACAGAGAATATCTCTCTCCTGAGAGACATTCTAAGATAGCAAATTCTTCTTCCTTCTCCCTCAAGGAGAGTTTCTTACATTCCAGGATAATAAAAGCAACAAAGATTGGCAGGTTTGCCAACAGCCCCTCATGTCTCTGTTGTGCATTTAGCACCCACCTGGTCCTACTCTAACATCACTCCCATGAGACATGGGGCTCAAGGGACACTAAGACATGAAGACAATGCCGTCTGTTATGCCATGAGAACTAACCTGCTGCATTCATTCGGGCTCACTGTTTCATCACCGACCGTATTTATAGAAGAGTGGCGATTCAGTACGGCAGCTACATGGCTGCTTAGGAATGGACTGTCCACTTGACCAGATAAAATTCATTTATCCCTTTATCTGACAGAAATTCTTTTAAGTAGGAAGCACTGCCTGAAGCTTGTCTTTAAAACATGATTTAAATCCATTAAACGTATGAGGGAAATTTTATAGTTAATGAATTTTTCTAACAGTCATCTAAAAATTCCTATTTCATATTATTTTAGGGCAGTGATCAATTTAGATCATTTTAATGTTACAGTATTTACTGTATACAACAGAAAAATTAGAAAGGATGCCACATATCCAAGGGATCTGTGGATCTCCACCCTAACACTGACATTGGTTGACAAAAAGACCATTTCACACTTTTTCTACAATTAAGCAAGAAGTGCTTCAGAGCACAGGCTCTGGAGCCACACTGCTTACATCTATATTGGTGCTCTCCAATACAATTTCACTGTTAGAGGCATGGCACTGAGCATTTGAAATATGGCTACTTGAAGTTAGCATAGATAGAACTGAGATGTACTATGGGGGTTTCCACATCTGGATTTTAAAGATTTGGCATGAGAAAAATGCAAAATATCTCAATAATTTTTATATTGATTACATGATAAAAGGATAATATTTTAGTTATATATTTTTAATAAAATGTTTTATTAAAAATAATTTCATCTCTCCCTCGCTTTGTGTTTTTGTCTTGTTTTGCTGTTTTTTTGCTTATTTAAATATCTGTGCCAGGTAGCCTCCAAGATAGCCTCCAGAGACTCCTGCCTTCTTGTAGTCACACGCTTGTTCAGTCCCTTCCTAGAGTGTACCAGCATTTGTCTGGGTAATCAAAAGAATATAGCAGACGTGATGGTATGTCATTTCTGAGATAAGGTTTTAGAAGACTATGATTTCCATCTTGGGCTTTCTCTCATTCTCAGATCATTCACTAAGGAGGAATGGGAGTGGGCATATGTCAAAGAACTGAAGCCTCCTACGATAGCCACATAAATCAACTTGAATGATATGAATGTAGAGTCTCACATTATATTTTATATTATACTAGACAGTGCTAGCATAGATTCAATGCAACCACTTACCCACTATTTGGTCTTGGGCAAGTTCCTTATTTTCTCATATGTAAATGTGAATTCAGCTCATTATCTATTATATATATATATATATATATATATATATATATACACACACATATATACACATATTATGAATAATATATAACATATACATAAACGTGTTTAGAATAGTTTTATATGTAAAAGTATTTAGAACAGTGTTCAGCATATCATCAGGATTCTAATTTGAGTGTGTGTAGGGTAGGAGAGAATGTTCCATCTCTAAGCATTACATCCCATTTCTTACATGCTTCCTCTCTCCAGCAATATTATTCTTATACAGTAATAAAGTTCACAGGATTTTAAAATTCAAACAGAAAACTTCAACGTGGCTCTGTAACTTTAACAGTGGTTTTATGGATGCAACCGCAGCCTTTCTTGGACATGGTTTAGAGACACTTATGTAAACTTACTGTTGGTGGGAGGGGATGGGGATTCTTATTATCAGAAAAATGTATTTCTTCTTTGTAACACTTACTTCCAGGAAATGAATTATGTCTAAAGACAAGGCAGTTAGTATTCATGCTTCATAAGGATCCTTCCAGGAAGCAATCCATGAATTTGGAACTTCGCTACAACCCAAACATTACATGAATTACCAATCTATGGGGATAACGTAATCCACTACCAAATATCGGAATGTATTTTTGTTGTACTTGGCAAAAATGGCACATTTTCTAGCTCAGAAAAAGACTCAGTCAAAAGGGCTGTCTTCTAAAAGAACGAATTATACTTCTAAAGTAGTATGTTTATGTCCATAAAGAACTTAAATAATTGCTTTTTATGTTTTTAATATACTAAACAGTTATTCAGTGACAAAATAGAGACATATGGAAATATAACATTAACATAGAATGCAATCCGCGATATATATTGCAAGTTTAGTATCCCATTCACATTTTGGCAAAAATCGACTTTCCATTTTGTCCCCTAAAAGTATCCTCACCAAATCTCTACAAAGCTTTCCCTTCTTGACTGTTGCTTGAGCTTCCACTTGCTGAAGCTGCATCTATAAAGCCCTATTTACTGACCAAAGTCTGGGTATCTTTTTTCAGTAGACATCTTTATTTGCAAAGAAATCATTATGGGCACCCTTGCCAAGGTTATGACCATCTTCTTTAAAACTTCTAAATTACAGTGAGAAATTAAGGATCTCTGTTAATATACTTCACTTTAACATAGTAAGGCGGATGATTCAGCAACTATGATAGAATGGTAGAACAAGGACCTCTGAAAATTACCATCTCCTTTATGAAAGCAATGGAGAAACTGGTTAAAAATAAACGATCAGAATTAATTTTTCCAGAACTCTGGAAATTAGCCAAAAGATTGCAGTAATCTAGGGAGCATTTATTAAAGAAAAAATGGCTAAATCTTGGTAAGATGAGCAAATTTTTTGACATTTTAACTTTCAGTATTCCACTTCTCCTACCCTCTTCAACTGCATACTAAAAACTAACGGCTTGCAACCATGGCAAAATCAAGACTGCTGCAGTCATAAGAGGGGGCAGAAAGGAGCTGGAATTCTATCAAATTTCATTCTCAGAGAACTGTTGTTTCTTGACATGTCTGGTGACTTCCTTGAAGATTCCACTTGCAACATTGTCTTTATCTGATCTCACTTTGAGCTCAAGTCAGTAGGAAAAGACTTTTCCTAGGGAGTATTTGTCAAAAACAATAAGAGATAATTATTTAATTTTTGTGCCTGCCTGCAATCGTGTGAAACAGCTGGGGGGAAAAATAGGCTAACCAAAACAGTTTAAAAAGAAAAAGTGAGGGGCGCCTGGGTGGCACAGGGTTGAGCGTCTGCCTTCGGCTCAGGGCGTGATCCCAGCGTTCTGGGATCGAGCCCCGCATCAGGCTCCTCTGCTGGGAGCCTGCTTCTTCCTCTCCCACTCCCCCCTGCTTGTGTTCCCTCTCTCGCTGGCTGTCTCTGTCAAATAAATAAATAAAATCTTTAAAAAAAAAATAAAAAAAAAATAAAAAGAAAAAGTGAGAATTGAGATATCCATAAGAATATTGAAAAGTTTCAATATATTCCGGGTAATCTATAAGACCACATACATGTGTAGGACTGTGCATATGCCTCTGACTGTGTGTATGTTTAGGAAAGACCTGAGAAGGTTGTAAACTCTCAATTTTGGCTGAGTTTGAGGCTTCACATGAGCAAACAAGTAAGAATGTTTACCTGCTTGATTGAATGTTGAAGGCGTGCCCCCAAATGAACATTGAGTCCCTCAACAAAGACTGGGAGACCTCCTGGTTCCAGTTGTTCAAGGAAATCTGTGTCCAGGCATTACTTGCCCACTAAGCTAACTGAGCAGAGACTTCAATGGCCCCACATGACAAAGAATATAGATTTTACAGATACAGTTTAGAAAAGTCACTCAACAACTAGCAATAACAACAAGCCCAGAGGAGGGGAGAAAATTAAATTTCTAGAGTTGCCACATTATATTGTTTAAAATATCCAGCTTTCAGCGACAAATTATGAGACAGGCAAAGGAACAAGAAAGTGTGATCCATCCACCAGGGGGTCGGGTGTTAGGGGAAGAAACAATCAATAAAAACTGTTCCTGAGGGAAAGCCCAGATATTAGATTTCCTAGAGAAAAGAATTAAAATAAGTTATTTTAAATGTGTTCAAAAAACTAAAGAAAACGATGTTTAAAGAACTAAAAAGAGTATGGAAATGAAGTCTTACCTAATAGAGAATATAAATCAAGTTTAAAGATAAACCAGTTGAGATTATCTGAGAAGCAGAAATAAAAAAGTATAAAGAGAAATGAACAGAGTCCCAAAAATGTGACACTATCAAGCATAATCAATATGTTAATAATATGTGTTCCAGAAGAAGAAGAAAGGCGTAGAAAGAATAAAGAAATAATGACCAAAGCTTCCAAAATTTGATGAAAAACATTAATCTACACATTCAAAAAACTCAACATATTCCAAGTAGGATAAATTTGGAGATTCATGTCATTCTGATCAAGCTATAAATTTGGAGATTCATGTCATTCTGATCAAGCTACTGAAAACCAAACACAAATAGGGAATTTTAAAAACAGCAAAAGAGAAGAGATTCAAATACAAGCATTTCTCAATAAGATTAAAAGCTAATTTCTACTCTGAAACCATGAAAGCCAGAAATCACAGGGATGACATATTTAAAGTATTGAAATAAAAGAATTGTGAACTAATTCTCTATCCAGGAAATTTATCCTTTAAAAATGAAAGCTTCTCAAAAAATTAAAAATAGAAATACCATATGATCCAATAATTTCACTACTATTTATTCAAAGAAAATGAAAACACTAATTCAAAAAGATGTATGCACCCTTATGTTTATTGCAGCATTATTTACAATAGCCAAGATATGGAAGTATCCTAAGAGTTCATCAACAGATGAATGGATAAGGCAGATGTGGGATGGATCTATCTATATATATAGCTATATCTGTATTCTACATGTATGTATGAATATTATGCAGCCATATGAGATTGTGCCATTTGCAACAACATGTATGGACCTAGAGGGTATTATGCTAAGTGAAATAAATCAGATTGAGAAAGGCAGATACCATATGATATTGCTCATATGTGGAATCTAAAAAACAAACAAACAAAAAGCAGAATCAGACCTGTAAATACAGAGAACAAATGGATGGTTGCCAGAGGGGAGGAGTGTGTGGGCGGGGGGTGGGTAAAATGAGTGAAGGGGAGTGGGAAATACAGGCTTGCAGTTATGGAATGAATAAGTCACAGAAATAAAAGGAACAGCATAAAGAATATAGTCAATGATATTGATAGCTATAGTTGTAAGTACAGCATAATGTGTGAAATTGTGGAGTTACTATGTTGTACACTTGAAACTAATGTAACATTGTGAGTTAAACACACTCAAATAAATAAATAAATAAATAATAAAATGGTGGAGAAATTAAGACATCTCCATACAAAAACTGAGAGAGCTTATTACTATCAAACCTGCCACATAAGAAATCTTAAAGGGAATCCTTTGGGCTGAAGGACATAAGACAGTAACTTTATTCTGTGTCAAGAAATAAAAATAACAGCAAAAGGAACTATAGAGGTACATATAAAAGAAAGTTTACATGTACTTTTTAAATTTTCAAATATTTTTTCCTATCTAATTTAGAAGAATTGCATAAAGAATAATCATAGGGGTGCCTGGGTGGCTCAGTCAGTTAAGCGTCTGCCTTCATCAGGGGTCATGATCCCAGGGTCCTGGGATCGAGTCCCACATCAGACTCCCTGCTTGGCGGGCAGCCTTCTTCTCTTCCCTCTCCCTCTGCCTGCTGCTCCCTCTGCTTGTGCGCTCTCTCTCTCTCTTTGTGCTAAATAAATAGATAAAATCTTTATAAAAAATCATAAATCTATGTTGATGGGCACATAATGTATAAACACATAATTTTTATGATAATAACAACTAGAAAGATAGGATAGGGAATAGAACTACAAAGAAACCAAATTTTATATACTATTGAAATTAAATTAGGTAATCCAAACTAGATTGTTATAAATTAAGACAGTAATTGTAATTCCCAGACAACCACTAAAAAAACCCCTAAAAAATGTATATACTAAAAAAAAAAAAAAAAAAAAAGCATTAGACTTCTAATTTCTGACCTAGCATATAAAAAGTTTGGAAGTTGTCACTCTGTCCTACAAAAAGTAAAAAGCCAAACAAACTGAAAATTCAACAACTATTCTTAGATCCATTAGAGAAGTGAGATCAGAGGATAAACCGATGCCTCCAAAATTGGAGACACAGATAAGCAAGTACAGAGAACCACAACTTACCAGAGAAGAAACCTCTACAGGAACCAGTACCAGGCTATGAAAACCTAAATTATAATTGCTGAATTGCTAGAAGCTCAGAATGGACAAGTCTGAGGGGAAAAAGATCCAGGGTCCCAGTCATAATGGAGCTTCCATAATTTTGTTAAGTTTTACCTCTAGGTCTTGACCAGGCTCTCACAGTAAATATCATAGAAAAATCTCTTCATACTTCTGTCAGGGGGGAGGGTAAAAAAAAAAGTTTCAAAATACTTCCTATTAGAACATTCTATTATTCTAAATAAGGCCTGCCCTTACTATTGGTGTTTTATTAGGACTAACTGACCTGGGGGAAGAAAAATATATAATTAACACCCACTCTAACCTTCCACTCAGAGAAAATGGGCAACTAAAGCCCACTCTAGTCTTTCCATTTAAAGAAATGGAAATACCCAAATCTGGCCTGCTCTAGTCTTCCACATGTGAGAAGGGAAATTCTCAACCCACTATAGCCACACTTTCCCACATAAGGGTGGGGAACAAGACTGAGAACCACTTGTGAAGTTCGTGGTTCAGTGGCACAGGCCTGTAAAAATACTGACACCTAATCAAGGGCTATGGAATGCTTCCCCCCCCCCCACCACCACAACTTACTGTTAGATTACTAAAGTCCTATTAACTACAGTGTCTTTCTACCCAGTACATCCTGCCTGGCTATCAAGAAAAAATAAAAGACATACTAAAAGGCAAAAAAAAAGACAATTGATGAGACAGAGCAAGCATCAGAAGCAGGCTCAGATACGGCAGGGATGTTGGAATAATCAGACCAGGAACTTAAAACAATCATGATTAAGAAGCTAGGGTCCAAATAGATAAAGCAGAAAAGGTGAGCAATGTAAGGAGAGTTAGAGAGACCTAAGAAAGAACCAAAAAGAAATGCTGAAGTTAAAAAACATAATAACAGAAATAAAGAATGCCTTTATTTGATGGGCTCATTAGTAGACTGCACATAGCTGAAGAAAGAATTCCTGAGCTTTAGAATATATCAACAGAAATTTCCAAAACAGAAAAGAGAAAGCAAAAGCAAAAATACAGAACAGAATATTCAAATACTGTGGAACAAAAACAAAAGGTGTAACTTATGCATAATGGGAATACCAGAAGGAAAAGAAAGAGAAATAAGAATGGAAGAAATAGCTGAAGCAATGCCTGAGAATTTCCCCAAATTAATCTCAGATGACAAATGACAGTTCCAGGACGCTTGGGAGACACTACACTAGATAAATGAAAACAAACAAAAAAACGCCAGCTATACACGAATACCATATTTAAACTGCAAAAACCAAAGATAAAGAAAAAAATCATGAAAGAAGCCAGAAGAATAAAACCCCATACCTAAAAAGGAACAAAGAATTATACCCAACTACTCAGAAATCATGCAAACAAGAAAGTGGAGTGAAATATTTGAAGTGTTAAGAGAAAAAAAAAAAGTCAACCTAGAATTCTGTATCCTGAGAAATAATCCATCAAACATGAAGGAGAATTTAAGAGTTTCTCAGACAAACAACAACTAGGAATTTGTTGCCAGTAGACCTGCTTTGCAAGAAATTCTGTGGAGCACAGAGAAATTATACAGGTCAGAAACTTGGATCTACATAAAGAAAAGAAGAACATCAGAGAAGGAATAAGTGAGGGCAAAATAAAAACTTTTATTTTCTCATTATTAATTGATCTAACAGATAAAAGCTTGTTTGTAATGATAATATCAACAATGTATTTAATTATGTATGCTTAAGTATAGGTATATGCTTGTGTGTGTTTATGTGTAAGTGAAGTAAATGACAGGATTGATACAAGAGATAGGAGGAATGACTTAGGAATATTTTGTTATGTTAAAGTACTTAGACTACCTGTGAAAGAATATGGTGTTATTCTAAACTAGACTTGGCTTAATTGTAAATGTGTATTGCAAACCCTATGGCAACCACTAAAAAAGTTAATTTAAGTATAATATGTATAATGGATATGCTAAGAAAAGAGAGAAAATGGAATCACACAAAATGCTCAATTAAATTCACAAAAGGCAGAAAATAAATGGAAGACAAAAATAAGAACAAAGAACAAAGGCAACAAATAGTAACAAATACTATAGACATTAATGCAACTATAGCTGACCCTTGAACAACATGGGTGTGAACTATGTAGGTCTATTTATACACAGATTTTTTAATAACAATTTATTTTAGCTTACTTTATTGTAAGAATGCAGTACATAATACATATAACCTACAAAATATGTGTTAATTAACTATCTATGTTATTGGTAAGACTTCCAGTCAACTATAGGCTATTAGCAGTTAAGTTTTTAGGGAGTCAAAAGTTATATGCAGATTTTCAACTGTGTGGGGGAAATCACTGCTCCTAACCTCTGTATTGTTCAAGGGTCGACTACATAGCAATAATCACTTTAAATGTCAGTGGTCTAAAAACAACAACTAAGAGACAGAGATTATCAGAATCAATCAAATAACAAGACCTAACAATATATTTTCTATAGGAAATCCATTTTAAATGCAAAGACACAGGGATGCCTTGGTGGCTCAGTTGGTTAGGCATCCGACTCTGGGTTTCAGCTTAGATCATGATCTCAGGGTGGTGAGATTGAGCCCCACATCAGCTCCAGGCTCAACACGGAGTCTGCTTGAGATTCTCTCTCCCTTTCCCTCTCAATCTATGAGAGGAGCATTACTCTAATACCAAACCAGACAAAGATATTATAAGAAAAAACTACACACCAACATTTCTCATAAATGTAGATGCAAAATCTTTACAAATATTAATAAATCAAACTCAACAATGTATAAAAACTATTAGAAACCACAACCAAGTGTCTAATCCCATAACACAAGGATGGTTCAACATCTGAGAGACAACTAATGTAATCCATCACATTAATAGGGCTAAGAAGAATATATGATCATATCAGTAGACACAGGGAAAAAATGACAAAATCCAACATCCATTCAGTTTAAAAACAAACAAAAACAACAACAACAAACTTCTCAGTAAATTAGGAATAGAGCAAAACTACCTCAGCTCAATAAAGAAAATCTTTAGAAAACATACAGATAACATCAAATGTAATGCTAAAAATTAGTTTTCCCACTAGGATCAGGAACAAGGCTGTGATGTCCCCTCTCTCTACTCCTTTTCAACATTGTACCATAAGTTCTAGCTAATGTGATAAGGCAAGAAAGGAAATAAAAAGTGTGGGAAGAACAAAATAAAACTATGTTCACAGACAACATGGTTGTCTATGTATAAAACCTGAAAGAGCCGACAAAAAAACTCTCCAAATTAATAACTGAGTATAGCAAGATTATAGGATAAAAGGTTAATATGCAAAAGCAATCACTTTTCCTATATACTAGCAATGAACAAGAGGATTTTAAAATTAAAAACATAATATCATCTACATTAGCATCCCAAAAATGAAATACTTAGGTATAGATGTAACAAAATATGTACAAGGTCTATGTGAGGAAGCTTATAAAATTATGATGAAAGAAATCAAAGAACTAAATAGATGGATATTACATGTTCATAAATAGGAAAATTTAATATTATTAAGATGTCAGTTTTTCCCAACTGAATCTACAGATTCAATGCAATGCCAATCAAAATCACAGCAAGTAATTTTGTGGATATTGAAATTGATGCTGTAATTTATACAAAGAGGCAAAAGACCCAGAATAGCCAACACAATATTGAAGAAGAACAAAATCAGAGAACTGACACTACTCTACATCAAAACTTAAAATAAAGCTACAGTGATCAAGATAGTGTGGTATTGGTGAAAGAATAAACAAACAGATCAACAGAACAGAATACAGAACACAGAAATAGAGCCATATAAATACAATCAAATGATCCTTGACTAAGGAGTAAAGGCAGTACAATGGAGCAAAGAAAGGTTTTCATTAAATGATGCTAGAAAAACTGGACATCTAAAGAAAACAAATGAATATGCACACAGATTTTACACCCTTCACAAAAATTAATTCAACATGGATCACAGACCTAAATGTAAAATGCAAATCTATAAAACTTGGAGAAAATTACAGGAGAAAATCTAGGTGACTTTGGGTTTGATGATGACTTTTTAGTTATGACACCAAAGGCACAATCTATGAAAGAAATAATTGATAAGCTAGACCAAATTAAAAAAAAAAGTTCTGTTCTGTAATTAATATTGAATGAAAGGACAAGCCACAGGATGGGAGAAAATATCTGCAAAAGACATATTTGAAAAAGGACTTATATCCAAAATATACAAAGAACTCTTAAAATTCAACCATAAGGAAACAAACAACCTGATTAAAAAGTGGGCAAAACCCGAACAACCATTTGACCCAAGAATATATACAGATGGCAAATAAACATATGAAAAGATGCTCAATATCAGATGTCATTAAGGAATTGAAAATTAAAACAATAATGAGATACCATAGGTATATATGTATTCGAATAGACAAAATCCAAAACACTAACCACACAAAATACTGATGAGGATGTAGAACACAAGAAACTCCCATTCACTGCTAGTGCGAATGCAAAATGGCACAGCCATTTTGGAAGACAGTTTGGCAGTTTTTTTAAACTAAATATATTCTGGGGCACCTGGGTGACGCAGTCGTTAAATGTCTGCCTTCGGCTCAGGGCGTGATCCCCGAGTTCTGGGATCGAGCCCCACATCAGGCTCTTCCACTGGGAGCCTGCTTCTTCCTCTCCCACTCCCCCTGCTTGTGTGCCCTCTCCCACTGGCTGTCTCTCTGTCAAATAAATAAAATCTTAAAAAAAAAAAAAAAACTAGGGGCGCCTGGGTGGCACAGTGGTTAAGCATCTGCCTTGGCTCAGGGCATGATCCTGGCATTATGGAATTGAGCCTCACATCAGGCTCCTCCGCTATGAGCCTGCTTCTTCCGCTCCCACTCCCCCTGCTTGTGTTCCCTCTCTCGCTGGCTGTCTCAATCTCTGTCAAATAAATAAATAAAATCTTTAAAAAAAAACCAACTAAATATATTCTTACCATATGGTCTAGTAACTATGTTCGTTTGTACTTAGCCAAATGAGTTGAAAACTTATATCCATACAACCACCTGCACATGAGTGCTTATACTATCTCTATTTATAATTGCCAAAATATAAAAGCAACCAACTTGTTCTTCAGCAGGTGAATGGCTAAATGAACCATGGCAATGAAATATTATTTAGCACTAAAAAGAAATGGCTATAAAGCCATAAGAAGACATTATGGTATTTTGATATTGGAGAAGCATATTTGGGGGCAGAAAATCTCTGTACCGTCTGCTTGATTTTGCCGAATCTATGTTGCTCTATAAAATGGAGTTTTAAGTTTTAAAAAGGCAAGGAAGGGGATTAAAATGGTACACTAGAAAATATTGATTTAACAAAAAACACCAAAAAGCCTAAGACATATGGAAAATAAATAGCAAAATGGTAGATGTAATCCTACTTTAGCAGTAATTACATTAAGTATAAGTGGATTAAACACTCCAATTGAAAGGCAGAGATTGGCAGAACAGATTTAAAAACATCATCTGTTTGCTGCCCACAAGAGATATACTTTAAATTCAAAGATACAAATAGTCTGAAAGTAAAAGAATGTAAGAATATAGATCAGGGGTTAGGCAAGATGGCAGAAGAGGAGGGGACCTTGTTTCATCTGGTCCCTTGGATTTAGCTGGATATCTATCAAACCATTCTGAACACCCATACATTCAGCCTGAGATGTAAGAAAATGTATCTGGAACACTACAAGTAGAAAAGCAACTGCTTTTTGCAAGACAGGAGGTGCAAAGTCATATATCTACGGGGAGATGCTGGAAGATAAATGGCGGGGGGGAGGAACCTCCATAAGCTGGCTACTGGAAAGTTATATAACACTGGAGCGCAAAATCAGAACCCTTAGAAATCTGCTCCAGTGAGAGACATCCCTTTCTGAAAGGGGCTCAGGGGATGAAAAGGGCAGAATTCCAGGCTGGTCATTGCATTCTCAGGGTCCCAGGAGACATAGAATTAACAGGCGTGCCTGAACTGGTAGAGTGCCCAAGGAGCGCAGCAGGAAAAGTGGTTATGATCAGTGAGCCTGAGAGGGACTCTAAGCTCAGGTCGCCATAAACCGAGAGCCAGGCTGATCGGGTGACCACTCTTTGCATGAGCACCCTGAAAAGGACTGGAATGTGCAGGCTGTTTACCATACCCTGGGAAGGGTGAAGTGGCTGCACCCACGACCAGGCAATAGTTCTCAAGGCAGTGGCAGCCCCTGGAAAGGACAGTAGGGCAGCACCCAGCTGTGACCCAGGAGCAGTGGAACAGGGTGTGTGCACAAGCCCACAATTACTTGCAGTCCAAGGACACAAAGGGCAGTGGCACTCGGGGATCCCTGTGACTCTCCTGAGGAGGACTGCAATGGGCTTGCACTGAATTTTGTACATACAAAAGTGAAAACTGTTTGTCCCAGAGGGTTTATTGAAGAGGGATGACCACAATCTTTTAGTTCTGGGCCAGATATCCGGCACAGCCATTTTTGCTCCGATCCTCTGAAGACGTGTGGAAAGCCTCCAGGGAACAAGAGCCACACAGACAACTAGCTTACACCGAGCCCAGACCCCTGACAGGGGGTGGGGCAACTCCACCCAGCAATTCACACAGCAAGCCCCTCCCCCAGAAGACAGACTGGAAGAACAGGTGGATTACAACTTTATGGATCCTACAAGACTATAAAACTCCAGCGCCAGGGGAAAATAGTATATTGAGCTCCAGGTGTTCCCTCATGACTCATTTATCTTTCAATCTAAAATTTTCCTTTTTTTTTTTTTTTACCTTATTCCCATTGCAACTAGATTCTTATTTTACCAACTTATGTTTTTAAGTCACTTTTTAACTTTTATTTTTTACATCTATATTTTATAGATATATGCTTCACTTTAGTCCTTTATTCACTCTATTCCAATATATATATATTTTTTTCCTTTTTTTGCAATTTTGGGATGTTGTGTCTTCTAACACACAGATCAAAATTCAATCAGGAACAAGTGGATCACACTGCTTTATCCACCCTGCAAGATTATAGTCTCTCTTCCCCCTACCCCTTTTTTGTTTTGTTTTGTTTTGGTTTTGTTTGCTTTTCTGTAGGGCTTCTGACCACTTTGGATTTGTCGAAAGTGTATTTTGCTTGGGTCGTGGTTGATATTTTGGACTCTGCTCATTCACTCACCCATCCTTCTCTAGGCAAAATGACTAGATGGAGGAATTCACAACAAAAGAAAGAACCAGAGGCAATGTTCTCTGCCACAGAGCTTAATCAATAGGGATATAGATAAGATGTCAGAGATGGAATTCAGGATAGCAATTATAAAATAAATAACGAGTCTTGAAAAAAGCATAAATGACAGTACAGAATCTCTAAGGGTGGAAATGAGATTTAATTAAGTCAAACTTAAAAATGCTATGAATAAGATGAATTCTAAATTGTGTGCTCTAACAACTGGATAAATGAGGCAGAAGAGAGAATAAGTGATCTAGAGGACAGGCTGATGGAAAGGAAGGCAGTTGAGGAAAAGAGAGAAAGGTAATAGCCCATAAAGAAAGGCTTGAGAAATTAATTATGCCCAGAAATGAAATAATATCAGAATTGTTGAGGTGCCCAAGGGAGTGGGAAGAGAGAGGATCAGAAGGTATATTTGAGCAAATCATAGCGGAGAACTTTCCTAATCTGGGGAAGGAAACATGTTCTGAGAAGAACATGCAGCCAAGGATACTTTATCCAGCAAGGCTGTCATTCAGAATGAAAGGAGAGATAAAGAGCTTCCAGGACAGACAGAAATGGAAAGAATTTGTGACAACCAACCCAGCCCTGCAAGAAATTTTCAGGGGAATACTGTAAGTGAAAAGAGACCCCAAAATTAACATAGGTGAGAAAGAAACAGAGACAATCTACAGAAACAGGGACTTTACAGGCAATATAATGGCACTAAATGCATATCTTTCAATAGTTACCCTGAATGTAAATGGGCTAAATGCTCCAACCAAAAGACCCAGAGTATCAGAATGGATAAAAAAGCAAGACCCATCTATATGCTGTCTACAAGAGACTCATTTTAGATCTAAAGACACCAGCAGGCTGAAAATAAGGGGGTGGAGAACAATTTATCACACTAGTGGACCTCAAAAGAAAGCTGGGGTAGCAATCCTCATATCAGACAAATTAAACTTTAAACCAAAGACTGTAGTAAGAGATGTAGAGAGACACTATATAATACTTAAAGTGTCTATTCATCCAGAAATCTATCAATTGTAAATATTTATGCCCCCAACATGGGAGTAGCCAATTATATAAACCAATTAATAACCAAAGTAAAGAAACAGATTGATAATAATAAATTAATAGTAGGGGACTTTAACATCCCACTCACAACAATGGACAGATCATCTAAGCAGAAGATCAACAAAGAAACAAGGGCTTTGAATGACACACTGGACCAGATGTACTTCACAGATTTGTACAGAACATTACATCCTAAAACAACAGAATACTCATTCTTCTCAAGTGCACATGGAACATTCTCCAGAATAGAGCACATACTGGGTCACAAATCAGGTCTCAACTGATATCAAAAGACTGAGATTATTCCCTGCATATTTTCAGACCACTATGCTTTGAAACTTGAACACGATCACATGAGGAAATTTGGTATAAACTCAAACACTTGGAGGTTAAAGAGTATCCTGCTAAAGAATGAATGGGTCAACCAGTAAATTAAGGAAGAAATTAAAAATTCCTGGAAACTAATGAGAATGAAAACACATTGGTTCAAAACCTCTGGGATACAGCAAAGGCGGTTCTAAGAGGGAAGTACATAGCAGTACAACCCTCACTCAGAAAATTAGAAAAAATCCCAAATACACAAGCTAACCTTACTCCTAAAGGAGCTGGAGAAAGAACAGCAAGTGAAGCCTAAGCCAAGCAGGAGAAGAGAAATAATAAAAATTAGAACAGAAATCAATGAAATAGAAACCAGAAGAACAGTAGAACAGATCAATGAAACTAGAAGTGGTTCTTTGAAAGAATTAATAAGATCAATAAACCTCTGGCCAGGCTTATCCAAAAGAAAAGAGAAAGGACCCAAATTAATAAAATCATGAATGAAAGGGAAAAGATCAAAACCAATACCAAGGAAATACAGACAATTTAAAAAACATATTATGAGCAGCTATATGCCAACAAATTAGGCAATCTGGAAGAAATGGATGCATTCCTGGAAACTTATTAACTACCAAGACTGAGATAGGAAGAGGTAGAAAATCTGAACAGACCCATAACCAGCAAGGAAATTGAAGCAATGATCAAAAACCTCCCATAAAACAAGAGTCCAGGGCCATATGAGTTCTCAGGGGAATTCTACCAAACATTTAAAGAAGAAATCATATCCTTTCTACAGAAGCTATTCCAAAAAAATATAAATGGAAGAAAAACTTCCAAACTCGTTCTATGAGGCCAGCCTTACCTTGATCCCATAACCAGACAAAGACCCCATCAAAAAGGAGAAAGACAGACTAATATCCCTGATGAACATGGATGCCAAAATACTCACCAAGATACTAGCCAATAGTATCTAACAGTACATTAAAAAGATTATTCACCATGACCAGGTGAGATTTATTCCTGGGATGAAAGGGTGGTTCAACACTCTCAAATCAATCAATGTGATAGATCATATTAATAAAAGACAAGAATCATATGATCCTCTCAATTGATGCAGAAAAAGTATTTGACAAAATACAGCATCTTTTCTTTATTAAAACTCTTCAAAGTATAGGGATAGAAGGAACATACCTCAATATAATAAAACCCATCTGTGAAAAGCCCACAGCATCATTCTCAATGGGGGAAAATGGAGAGCTTTTCCTTAAAGTCAGGAATATGACAGAGATGGGCACTCTCACCACTTCAACCTAGTACTAGAAGTCCTAGCCTCAGGAATCAGACAGCAGAAAGAAATAAAAGGCATTCAAATTGGCAAAGACGAAGTCAAACTCTCTCTCTTAGCAGATGACATGATACTTTATGTGGAAAACCCAAAAGACTCCACCCCAAAATTGCCAGAACTCATACAGGAATTCAGCAGTGTGGCAGGATACAAAATCAATGTACAGAAATCAGTTGCATTTCTATACACCAATGAGACAGAAGAAAGAAAAATTAAGGAGTTGATCCCATTTATAATTGCACCAAAAACATAAGATACCTAGGAATAAACCTAACCAAAGAGGCAAAGGATCTGTACTCTAGAAACTACAGAACACTTATGAAAGAAATTGAGGAAGACACAAAGAAATGGAAAAACATTCCATGCTCATGGATTGGAATAATAAACATTGATAAAATGTCTATACTGCCCAGAGCAATCTACACATTCATTGCAATCCTTATCAAAATACCATCTACATTCTTCACAGAGCTGGAACAAATAACCCTAAAATTTGTATGGAACCAGAAAAGACCCTGAATAGCCAAAGGAATGTTGAAAAAGAAAACCAAAGCTGGGGGCATCACAATGATTTTGGATGTGCCAATCTCCATAATCATGTGAGCTAATTCCCTATAATAAATGTATGATAGATATTCCAAAAAAAGCTAAGTGTTTTCACTACTCTCATAAGAAACACTCCTACTAGAAGATTCTAGTCATTTTAACTTACTAAATATTTATTATACACATCTTCTCTTAAACACTGTGGGGATTATAGCAGTAAAAGAGATTCAGATTCTGTTGTCAGCAATGTTGTAATCTGTTAAGCAGTTGGTCCTCATAAGAGAAGCACACAAATAACTTCAATTACATTCAAAATGTGATAAATTGCATTTATCATGAAAGACTATAGTTATTCAAAAAGGGAATTGTTACATTCAATTAGAATACTCAGGGAAAGCTTCTCATAAAGCAATGGTTTGTAACCTTGACTGCTCATTAGCATTACCCTGGTCGCTTCAGGAAACTTTGGTAACCAGACTTCATTCCAGACTAAATAAATCAAAATATCTCAGGAAAGTGGCCTGAGCATCAGGATATTTTAAATCTCCCTAGGTGATTTCCAGTGTGCAGCCAAGTTTGAGAATCATTGCTATAAAGGATGGTGGTAAGCAAGAAGTAAATAGAATTGAAAAACAGGTAAGATTCCAGTTGAACGGAAGAATCCTCTCCTCATGTAGCTAATTTATCTTCATTCTCCAAATCTGAGCTCAAGTATAACATTCTTTTAAAAGCTTTGAAAAACTTGACTCCAATTGATAATAATGGTAATAAAACCTGACACTTTTTTATAGCCCTTACTATATGACAAGTACCATTCTGAACACTTTAAATATATTTCAATATTCAATCCTCCCCAAAACACTAGGAGATCAATAGTATTATTATTCTCATTTTACATAAGAGTAAGTAAGTTGGCAAGGTTATACAACTAACAAGTGGCACAGCTGGAATTCAAATAATGACTCCAAAATCCATGCTCTGAAATATGACCAACTGGAGTTAGATATTCCTTATCAAGACTCTCATGGAACTCCCCATGCATATCTCTTCTCTTTTTTTTTTTTTTGAACCCATGGATATTTCAATTGTACCATGAATGACATCATATTGTAAGGGTTTACTAGATTTTTCTCCTACACTAATCATTTATTCACTCATTCATCCATTCACTAAACGACTACTGAAAAAGGGCCTGGTATTAGATATAAAGTCATATATGTCATACTTTATTTGTCATGAAGTTTTAGTTGAGAGGTCAGCAAACTGTAGTTCACAGGCCAAATTCTGCTGGCCACCTATTTTTGTAAATACATTTTTATTGAACCACAGCCACGTCCGTTGGTTTATGTATCATCTATAGCTTCCCTCATGTTACAGCATCAGAGTGGAATGGTTGTGACAGAGATCATCTGGTGGCAAAGTCTAAAATATTTACTATCTGGTTCTTTATAAAAAAAAACATTTGCCAGCCCCTGGTCTGGAAAATAAGACAAATAAGAAAATCATCCATGATTACCCAATGCTATTGGTGAACAAGATATTGTGGGAATATAAAAGAGAGATACCTAGAATAGGTTATGGCATCAGCAAAAGTATTCCAGAAGATACGATATTTGAGCTAATTTTGGAAGGGTGAGTAGAGTTAACTAGAAAAAGAAGAGCAACCAGATGTGTCAGTAGGATCAGACTGGGAAGTTTAGCAATGATCCAGGGATCTAGATTCTACTTATAATAGGAATAAAGAAAGTAAATATATTTAAGGGATATTAGTCCTACATAACTTTGTAAAATATCTTTGATTTCTTCATTCTTACTAGCATAGCAAGTAATACATACAGTTAGAACTCATGAAGTATTTAACAGAAAATATTAAGTCCTAAGTGAAGAATATTTATTAAAAAGGGAGAAATAATTTGCCTTCTATTAGTCCTTTAAAAGCACTGATGTGGAGAAAAATGAACCCTCATGCACTATTGGTGGGAATGCAAATTGGTGCAGCTATTGTGGAAAATAGTATGGAGATCCCTCAAAAAATTAAAAATAGAACTTCTGTATGATCCAGTAATTCCACTGCTGGATATTTATCCAAAGAATACAAAAATACTAATTCAAAAAGATACATGCACCCCTATGTTTACTGAAGCATTATTTATAATAGCCAAATTATGGGGACAAGGGAATCGGCCCAAGTGTCCATTGACAGATGAATGGAGAAAGAAGATGTGGTGTATATATATATATATATATATACACATATATATAGGGATATTATTCAGCCATAAAAAAGGATGAAATCTTATCATTTGCAACAACATGGATGGATCTAGAAAGTATAATGCTAAATCAGTCATAGAAAGACAAATACCATATGATTTTACTTATATGTGGAATTTAAAAAACAAAACAAATGAAACAAAGATAAAAGAGACAAACCAAAAACAGACGCTTAACTATAGAGAATAAACTGATAGTTACCAGAGGGGAGGTAGAGGTGGGGGGATGGGTGAAACAGGTGAAGAGGATTAAGAGTATACTTACCAAGATGAGCACTGAGTAATGTATGGAACTATTGAATAGGTATATTGTACACCTGAAACTCATATAACACTGTATATAAAAAAATTAAAAAGAATTCTAATTTTTTCACCCACTGCCCTAGAATGAAAAAAAGCTACCACTTGTTTTCAATTGCATAGACGTATATTAACAATAGTTTTATAAATGTGAAATGGCTGCAATATACTGTACCCGGAAAGTTCATAGGCAGCTCAAATGGTTGTAGAGACTCGCAACCCTCAATGTGCTCACAAATTTCAGCTATGATCTTCTTAATTTTGAGACCAGTAATTTTAATCACTTCTCCTGTTGACAAACAGCATTCATTTCCAAACATTTCATAAATGGAACCTAAAAAAAAAAAAGAGTTAAAACAGCTTTTAAAAAAAGAATTAAATAAGGATGAACAAAGTAGGAGTCTAAAGATTCATATAAAGTGTTTTTATTCAGTTCCTTTCCTAGCTACCTACTCAACAGGAATTTAATCAAGCTTGACAAAATGTACAGCATGTACCAAGAAAAATATTAGATTTTCACTTCATCCACTGGGCAAAGAATAAACAACCTTATTTTTGTTATTATTGTAAATTAGATTTATGGTTTCCCCAGCACCTTTAGCTCATCATTCCAAGGTCAAACGACAAACATGTCTTCAATTGCTGGGACTTATGATCTATTTTTGCTGGGTCACAGAATTAGGCTCATATGAGTCAACAGTGATCTAAGTATGTATTGCAAACAAAGTTGTAATACAATCCAAGATTCAAAGACAGAGTCTATATACCAAGGCCTTATATTAAGAGAATCATATCTATTTATTAAACCTGTTTCTCTTCATCATCATGAATATAAGAGTTTCTGTCCATTTTATCTCTTAATTTTTGACAAGTTGGAAATACCTCTTGGTATACTTATGGCAACAGGGGGCAGACCAGCCCAGATAAACTGAAAAACTTCATTTTAGTTCAGAATTTCCTAAACAAACCTCTTATAGATACTAAAGCTAAGCTTTTCATCCATTTATTTTCCTCTTACATCTCCTGGTAGAAGTAGAGTGAGCAGTGAAATAACCAGAAAATGAGCAACAGAAAAGAGGAGAGGCAAAAATTCTGGATAATCTACCCCAAGTAGAAAGGTAACAACCCAAAATTACATCTCTAAGATATTATTACTTTACAACTGAACAGTAAATGAAAGGTTGATGTAAAAAAAACTACAGAGCTGTGGGGACTTTAAACATATCAATTCTTCCCTACTTCCAATATGATTTATATTCTCTTTACCACACTAAAATGTGAACAATAGAAGTATGAGATTTCAGGTTGGTTTATTCTCCAAATTCTTCTCTATTGAACCCCCTCCTCATAGAATCTTACCTGATATATAGCACCTAAAACATTTTTGTAGCATTAATGGTTATCATAAAAGTCATTAAGCCTGGCATCCAATCTAGAATTAAGCAACTCCATTGTATCAGAGCGTCAACAGGGAACGGGGGCACACCCAAATTATAGTAATTTAAGATTTTAACCAAGGGACAATTTACACAGAGGCACAGCCAGTTCTAGGTAACATGAGAAAATAAATATCCTGACCTCACTCTTCTCCCTCCATTTGATCTACTGCCAGGGTACCCTCCTTTGGCCAAATTCAGCCAGAAGCCAGAGGACAAGAGAGCTACTGATGGCACCACAAAAATCAGACTCCAAGGTAGACAGTGGAAATAGAAGTCCAGCACACCACCCTTACTGCCCATTATTGAACGAGGACCATTTTTGCCAATATGCTAGTATATCTGCTCCTCAAGTTCGGCGTATGTACTTCCATAACTCCCTCCTTTTCTAATACTATTCCCTTAACTATGCATGTGTTCATACCTCTCATTAACTCCCATACATAGTGTTGTCGGCTACCTCAAATCTTTTGTGGAACAACTGCGATATTAAAGACATAACAATAAATCTATAGTGACATTTTCCTCCAATGAACTTAGAACAGTTATTTTCTATGATCCTCATTTGGCAATTAATTACATACTAACATTTTATGTCTTCAGTATTATCTCATTCTATACTTCACTTTTTATGACTTTTGTTTTTATTACTCCCAATTCAAGTTAAACTTGATGAAAGAAAATATTGCATTATTTATTGCATAACTACAACACATCAATTGCCCTTCCTCATTCATTCACCAAACCTTAATGGAAACCTACTATGTGTCAGGCATTGTGATGGGCAGTAGGTAACAGATAAAATGCATAATCTCTTCCTTGTAAGAAGTGCTGTCTTGACAAGCAGACAAGTAAGCAGACACCATGCTAGATTACGAGAAAGTCATAACATAGGAAATATGGGACACTGTGGGAGAATACTGGAAGCATTTTAATTAAACGATTGCAACGTAAAGAGATTAGGGAAGGATTCCTGGAGGAGACTACAGCTGAGCTGAGGGTTTTTTTTTCCTTTTTTAAGATTTATTTATTTATTTGAGAAAGAGAGAGAACATGGGTGGGGGGGGGAAGGGCAGAGGGAGAGGGAGAGAGAATCTCAAGCAGACTACGTGCCAAGCATGGAGCCCACCATGGGGCTTGATTCCATGACCCTGAGATCACAACCTGAGCTGAAACCAAGAGTCAGACACTTAACTGACTATGCCACCCAGATGCCCCTAGCTGAGCTGAATTTTAAAGGAAGCAACACAAGATGTTGGGACAGGCAGAGGAAATAGTATCTGCAAAGGTACCGAGATGTGAAAGAGCTTGACACATTCTGGAAATTTCAAGTAGTCTCTTATGGCTCAAATGTAAAGTAAGAACGGGATAAGAAAGGAGACGAGAGAACAAAAAGAAGTCCAGATCACGCAGCATCTTTATGAGAGTACCAATAAACAAAAAGGTCAAAGTCTGAGCAACCTCAAAGTCAGAAAATCTAAATTTTCAGTTATCATGGTCCAGGAACGAATACCAATTTAATAAGAGATTGTATGTATCTACGTGCTTGCTATCCAAATGTGGTCTACTGTATCATCTGGGAGCTTGTTAGACTCTTGGCCAGACCCCAGACCTGCTGAATCAGAACCTGCATTTTTAGTGAGATCTCCAGATGATACATAAATACATTAACGTTTGGAAAGCAGTGATCTGGGCTATAACTGTATAACTGAAAAAGTCGCTGTCCCAAGACTTGTAAAACTAACCAGAAAAAGGACATGCCATACAAAAGCATTCAGTGTCATTAAGGTGGAAGATGTTGTAAGTGGGGACAGGGAAAAAGAAAGATTTTAAGTAGGGAAGTGACATGGTAAGATTTTTCTTTGTCACATGAAATAGAATATTTCATGAAGTCCATTGGGCTTAATTTCAATGCAATGAGTGTCTAATTGTAGATGTAATGTGTATCAAATTGACTGACTTGGAATGCCATCCTTCTCTCAAAGTTTCCACTGGAATTCAAAATTAAAACTTTGAATTTATGTGAGATTACATATCAATTTATAAGAATAGAAGCCAGAGAATTCTATGAAGAGAAAACTGAGTTTTAGTCACCACACAAGCTTTTGACTCTTCAGGTCTCTTTCCAAGAATCTCTCTTTTAAAAAAAGTCACTTCTTTCAGACATCAGGAAAAGAACATGATGCAAATACTAATCTTTTACATTTTTTTTAAATTATTTGTGACTCTCAATTTTCTCTACCCAAGAACGGTGTTTATTCATTTTTAATAAAGAAAGTGGTCACTGACACACAACACTAGAAAGCTACGTCCATGAAAGGAGACAAGAACATACAGGAAATTTATCCCTGAAACTTGAAGGGTTCCTGTCCTTTGTTATCACCAATATAATGTCTTCTACAATATATTTTTTCCTCAGTGGAAATATAAAATGGATAATTTTTAAAACAGCCAACTTTTATAATCTCAGAACGAGCAAATATAACATATGTAATTGCCTTTTAAAAATTTGCTGAGATATGCCTGAACTACATATTTATGTATAATACAGATATAGATATTAAAATAGTTTTCATTTCATTTTAACCATGACATGTATTTTGAATATGCAAATCTCAAATCTATTAAATCTTTATAGACTGATTCTTTCCAAGCCAGAGCATATGTATTCAGGAGAATGCCAAACATCAGAGAAAGCTGGAACAAAGCAGGCTGTTTTCAGTGATCAAACATCGCCCCTGAAGGCTGTAATGAAAGAGCCATGTGCCTTTGAAATCACCTTTTCTGTAATGCTACTTTGCTCAATAAAAACGACACATTAATATCCTTTTATGAGCTCATCCCTTATTTGACGATCCATACAAGCAACGCTATGATCACACTGGAACAGCCAAAACAGTTGGTTCAATAGATTTTCTTCCATTTCCTATAGAAAGTTAAAAACTTACATTGTTTAGAGGCTATTTTTCCCTTTACTCAAGATGTACCCATTCCCTCCATTCTCCACTTCCTTTACCAGGCCACTCGCTCAACCTCTTACCTCCTCACCTTTCAAAGTTCCACCAATCCTGAATATTCAGCTCCTATCCACCATCTTCTTCAAAGTGTTTCTTGATTCCTACACCTAGGTGAGAATTAATTCTCTCCTCTGTACTGTAAAGCAGTTTGCATGTATTTTCATTATAACCCCTATGTAATTATTATCCCAGCCTGCTATTGGAATACCATTTTCTACCCACTGATACTATGTATATTTTAGAATTTATCATGAGTTCCTAGAGATATCTCTTAACTATATTTATACCCATCCTCACATTACACACAACTAGTAGTACAGTTTTTGACACTTAGTTTTTGATCCTTTGTGAATGTTGAATTATATATACCTTAACTTTACTGTAAAATGACAATAAATTATTGTGAATGTAGTAGAAAACATGGTCAACCAAAGCTTTGGCATGGGTTATATTTTCATTTGCTATGTTTAATAGCAAATGTACAAGCATATATGAGATTAGCTAGACAAGGCATACTAGAATGGATAATTCTATAATATGAATCTCTTACTTGTTAAGTTTCTTACTTTACCATTAGGTTTACCATTTTTATATTGCTGAACTTGAGGGTGGTGCTCATGAAATAATCTGAGATAGGTTTAGAAGAATTAAGAAATTACACGTGCAAAGTTTGATTGATATTGTATGATAGTGTATATAGAGGCATGTCAGATTGGGATTGCCAGTGAAGATGTGTCTTTGCTCCTCATAAACAGGTGTGACTATTCTTTCTTTGTAAAGATTGTGCAAATTACCAAGAAGAAGCATTCCCACAAAGGAAACATGTAAGTGTGAAATAATTTTATTAGCAATGCTGTCCCTAGACTTGGTGGTTGACAAGGCATTCAGAGACCATTAGAGTAATTAGTTCAATTTTCCAAATGAATCTCTAGATAATTTACCATAGGCATAAAGCTTGAAGTGGCCTATGGTTGTAACAGACATTTACATAGCCAGTCAGTCTTCCATAAAAAGACTTTCTCTATCCCCTGTAGAGCAAAGTTATTCCCACTGTATGAAGAATATGCCTAAAAATAGATGAGCATGATATTGGAATGCAGTGTGGAAACAAGTAGGCATGAACAACAAGCTTGCAGTTTTACTAGGGCTGGATTCTACCAGCTGACACTGGATATACCACAGAGAGGTATATAAATCTGAACACTGACAGGAAATGATCTTGCAAGGTTATACGGACTCTCTTAAATTTGAAACTTTCCATTGCCAAAATATCAATATAAAGAGGGCAAAACGTTGGCATCAGGAAGTAAGAAAAATGATGGTCACATTAAGAAAAATTAAGGTATAATACTCTCTCTCACCTGTAAGAATATGGGGTTCTTCTTGTGAGGTGGGAATATAGGTGTTATGCAGGAAGTCAAGTCTAAAGACAGAAATATGCTAGAAACTTTTGTGAATGTTGGTGAGTCTTAAAAACTATAAACATGGAGGGACACCTGGCTGGGGCAGCAGGTTAAGTATCCAACTCTTGGTTTCAGCTAAGGTTGTGATCTCAGGGTCCTGAGACAGAGCCCCACTTTGTGCACCCACTCAGTGGGGAGTCCGCTTGAGATTCTCTCACTCTCCCTCTACCCCTGCCACCCCCCATGCTCTCTCTCTCTAAAAATAAATAATTTTTTAAAAAAAGTACAAACATTGAAAAGCAATGAAAACCACAACAGGTTGGAAAGGCTGAGGCCTGAGAGCCAATATAGCAGATTAAAATAGTAGTAAAACCAGAAACCGGAAAATGTCCACTTTTCAGCAGTCTGTGTGATATGTGTGGCATTTAAATGACTAAGTTTTAGGGGCTGAGGAACAAAAATGCATAGTTTCATATGCTAGCTAAAAACATGATGTTTGTTTAATGGCAGAATCAATTCAATAGATTCAGTAAAACTGTAATGGGAGTTTGCAAGTTGGGTATTAGGATAGAAGTCATCATTGTGTCTCTGTGTTTACAATTATCAGAGCAAAGGGATTTGGGATGTGTATATATGAAATGACTATTCCCCCCTCACATCAATGAAACATTTCCCTATAATGATGGAACAAATCAGTGTTTCTACATCTCCTGACACTACTACTGACCAAATATTCCCCACATTTTACCCAAGTTTCAACCCTCAAAATGATATCATAAATAGCATTATAATTTTTTTATATGAACAATTTTGCATTGGGAACTGTCTTATTATTTTAAGAAGAACTTGGTTTCAAATACATTTTATGTACTTTAGTATAATTGCCTATGCTTTATATCCTAAATATTAAATATAGCTACTACAAACCTCTATAGCCTTTTAAAATAATAAACCTGTTCTCTTATCTCATTTAATGAATATAAATGTACTGATTGAATTGATTATACATGGGCTCCAATGCACTGTAATGTGTTCATCCAATGCATAAAAATTAAGCTCCACTGTATTATAAATTTTCCTTAAGTTCATTAGTATTGAATACCTCATTAAGTATTCTGCTTATGAAATACGGTTTAGACATTGAGAGTAATGGTTCTGAAACTTTTATAAGAACTTTGAAGTTATTTTATGCCCACTGACGTAAATAATAAAAAAATATGCTTGTATTTTGTATGTTTTTCATTTTTCATTTTATTTTTATAATAACTCATTCATATTGCATTTTATTAAGTTACCAGTCCATAATGGGTTGGGAAAACAAAAGAAATTGAACCTTCACCACAGTAGGTTGACCCTAAGCCATTAAGTACAAATGTATGCCCACAGTCAGTGCAGGGAACCAGGATGTAGTCTGAGGAAGTTAGAAAGTTAGAGTGAAATTTGAACACACTGGAAAAAGAAAGTTATAAACTAATACACTAAGTCTTAAGCAGTATTATTAACTCATCTATCTCAATGTCACCAGCAGCCTGAGTGCCCTGACTAAAAAACACAGGAATTTTAATCAACTTGACAGTAATAGTTCTAATTGAAAATTATTACATTGGCATTCTAATTTGTACATTATAATCTTCTGATTGTATGAGGCAGTGCTTGAACCTAATTGACCCTGGATGCTTTTGAGTTTTTAGACCTACACAGCTAAGCTCCAAAACCTGGAGCAGGTGAAATTCCCTAAGAGATGAATTCCATGAATTGTATGTGAGTGCCAAGTACTCTGCATGAGAGAGATAGCAAATATCTAGACTATATTCTACCATTTACCCTTCCCAGCACTAATTACCCATGGCACATTTCCAGCTGAATCCAGATGAGGCCTAATCCTCCTCATCATGAAGTCCCAGGTGACTATCCATCAATTGAAGATGGCATGCCACGTATGAATTACTTCCAGCCCAGTCCTGCACTATGACTTATCTTGCCTTAAGCCCCACTGGCTGATATTTATTTATTTATTTATTTATTTATTTATTTATTTATTTATCCATCCATCCACCCATTTTTATTTTTAAAGATTTTTAATCCTCAGATTGAGCTAATTTTTAAAAGGATTTTATTTCTTTATTTGTCGGGGCAGGGGGGGCGAGAGAGAGAGAGAGAGAGAGAGAGAGAGAGAGAGAGAGAGAGAGAGAGAGAATGAGCACAGCTGGGGGAGTGGCAGGCAGAAGGAGAAGGAGGCTTCCCTCTGAGCAGGGAGCCTTATGTGGGACTCGATCCCAGGACTTTGGGATCATGACCTGAGCGGAAGCAGACACTTAACCAAGTGAGCCACCCAGACTGAGCTAATTTACTCACACAGGTTTAGTTATATGAAATCTGGCAGAACAATGCAGATTCCCTGAATCCATCTTTTTTTTTTTTTTTCCAGGGCAGCTGTCTGAATTGAGGCATAAAACACTTAACTTGGTAACAATCACAACTTTGTATAGCCCGATGGCAGCCATAAGATGAGTTTCAGTTTCATTTACATCTCTAAGCACAGTGCTGCTAATTCTAATGATCTCTTGAATCACTGAGTTTCAGTGTCAGACAGGAGCTTAAATACAATCTTATCCTACCAATGTTTTTACAATGACTGAGTCTCTGTACAGTATCTCTACCAAGTAGTTGTCCAAACTATATTTGAACGCTTTCACTGATTGAATTCCAATTATTTCAAGGTAAACTACTCCACTTTTGAGCAATTCTGACTGTAAAAAATCCTCTGCATTTTTTTAAGTGCAATATGTGCTCCTATAGGATATACACATTAGAACGATTTTTTAGCCATTGGAATCATACAGAAAACATTTTTTAAAGATTTTATTAATTAATTAATTTATTTATTTATTTGAAAGAGAGAGAGAGAACAAGAGAGAACATGAGCAGGGGCAGAGGGAGAAGTGGACTCCTCTCGGAGCAGGGAGCCCGATGTGGGGCTCGATCCCAGGACCTGAGATCATGACCTAAGCCAAAGGCAGATGCTTAACCGACTGAGCCACCCAGGTGCCCCTTAATTCTTTTTTTTAAAGTTTTATTTATTTAAGTAATCTCTACACTCAGTGGCACTCAAACTCATGACTCAGAGATCAAGAGTCACACGCTCTTCGGATTGAGTCAGCCAGGCATCCCCCATTTAATTCTTCTACAAAGCAGCCTTAAATGTTTGAAGATAGCTTCCAAGGTTGTCCTTTCTAACAAATTAATCTGTCCAACAACTGAAATATGTTCAGGGCCACTCCCTACAGCATAGGTTGCCTGATTATAAAACTACTTATAGTACAACTTATATGGATGTAAATAGCATTCTCAGAGTTGTGTAACATGGTATCATGCCTCTCAAAAATCGTGCCCTTGAGTGTTCCAGGGGAGGGTCAATAGTGCCTATCGAGGATGAAACTTGTCATGAAACTAAAAATCTTTGTATGAGCAATAAGGCAGCCATTTCACACTAGCAACATTTGGCTTTGCCAACCAGTGAGTCAAAATAATTTCTATAAAAGAAAAAGTAAAAATGTCCTAAAGCTGAGTAGTAAATTTAAGGAAATAATACATCATCAGTAACTGGATTCTTCTCTGCATTTCTTTCACCATTAAAGCCAAGACATTAAGTTTATTTTCCCCGGTCAAGGAGAGAGATTTAGTCATTATTTAGTTCTGAGATGCAAAGAATTTTTCAATACTTGGGGAGATTATAATCCTGAAAAGATAGATTTTACTGGAAGGGGACAATGTTTTTTTTCACTATTGCCAAAATCTTTTTATGTGAATATAAGAATCAAATAATAAGATTATCATATTGTAGACTGTAGACAAGGGAGACTCAGTGCATGACATAAAGGAATTGTCTGTCTGGCTGCAAAAAAATTAGGTTTTTTTTTTTAATTGCAAAGATGAAAAAAAATCCAATACTCTATTTTTTATTTCCAAAATTTTCTCTTTGTGCCATACCAGGAAAAATATTAGTTTTATAAATCAAAGCTTTTGATTTACAAGAGCTGTTTCTTATTGAGAGGAGTAAAAGCCAGGTCCTAAAGAAGAAGGTCATAGAATTCATACATTGAAGTTAGTTTATAAAGAGAAGAGAGGAATCCCAGGCTATCTTTTGGGAGGCCAGCTGGGAAGGAGAAAGGTGAGTTCAATGGAGAGTCATCTTGGAGAAGATTAATTGGGGAGAGGTACAGAGATGGCCATAAATAGCCTACCCAATGTCCTCTATGATCAACTCCAGGTATCTGTGACTGCAGTCTCAGACAAATGGCCATTCTAATAAATATTACATTAACATGAAAAACAAGCCCAGTTTCTCAGCTTCTCACTTCTATCTTTTAAAGGCCTCCAACAATGAGGCCTGACTGCCCAGTAAAAATGAAGTCTATCCATATTTATCAGAGTTCCTTATGTCCACCTTCAGGTCTGATGACTTACTAGAACTCATGGAATTCAGAAAAGCTGTTATACTTACAGTTTATTATAGACAAATGTTACAGATTAAAATCAGCAAAGGAAAAAGGCACAGAGGGCAAAGTCCAGGAGACAAGTTTCAGACATTCTGCCAATGGCGTCACATGAACAGAATTTAATTCTACCAGCAATGGTGGATGACAGCATTTACAAATTACTGCCAACCAAGGAAGTTCACCTGAGCCTTGGTGTCCAGTTAAATAGGCATGGAATGTCCATATGACCTTAACTACTCAGTGTTCAACAATCCAGAGGTCAAAGTAATACAGCATGGCCCAGGACCCCAGTCAAACAAGAACTGGCATTTACCGTAAGTCATATCACCAATATGAGCTATCTAGAATAGCCCAAGTTCCAAAGTATGCACTCTTATCAGGCAGGATATTCCAAAGGAATCAGTCAAAGGCAAACCCTTTCTTTAGATTGTGCAGAGTTTGAACATCCAAAGGCTGCTGAGTTAACCCTTTACTATATACCATGTATCAAGATTTTGTTAAAGCTTGTCAGAAAAAAGCTGTCCTGGGCGCCTGGGTGGCTCAGTCGTTAAGCGTCTGCCTTCAGCTCAGGTCATGATCCCAGGGTCCTGGGATTGAGCCCTGCATCGGGCTCCTTGCTCAGCTGGAGCTTCTCCCTCTCCCTCTCCCTCTGCCACTTGCCCTGCTTGTGTTCCCTCTAAAGAGAGAGGGAAATAAATAAATAAATAAATAAATAAATAAATAAATAAAATCTTTTAAAAAAAATGAAAAAAAGAAAAGAAAAGAAAAAAAGAAAAGAAAAAAGCTGTCCAAGACTTGTATAGAGTAAAAAAGAATAACAGCCATCCTTTTAGTGGAGAGCTGAATATCATCTAGCAGACCTTTTAGAAATTGTCTGATTCTATAGATATATGCAGCTTTGAATGACATTAAATTGACTTACAGAAAATTGATAGAAATGTAAATGATATTTAGCCAAGCAATGCAAGTGATTATTTTCCACTGAAATAAAAATAAATTTTTCCACTACACATACAATTGACCTATGCCTCGTAGAAAAGATAACCCTAAATATTACATATTCAAGGACGATTATCAGGTATCAGGTTTGAATACCAGAAAATCCATTTCAGCATTTTTGACTATATTTTTGCATGTGTGTATGTGTGTGTTTGAACTGGTTTGAACTGGTTCTCTCATTTAGTGAGCTTAATAAAATTTTTCATGTGTTCATTTTATATTTATATGGGAGTAATGTTTTTATCTTTGTGAAAAAAATTTATTTTATCAACCTCACATTAGCTGCACAGTGTTTGCATTCTCTTTTCAGTATGTCTAGTCATTTGTAACAGAGTGGGATCCTTGATTCCCAGAAATGCATTGATAATCTGTTAAGGAGAACAGTCAATGTCTATATTTGGGTGGAAATTCAGCATTGAAACTCATCCCCCCTTACATATGTAAAGTGTTGTATATGGCTTATACTGCAAATTTCCTTTCCTTTTCTTTCTTCTTTTCTTTCTTTCTTTTTTCTTTTCTCTTTTTTTTTTTTTTTTTTGTTTTCCCNTTTTGGTTTGCCCTGCTTTCCCTTCCCGTTTTTCTGATTTACTAAGGAATTTTTTTTAAAGGTTTTATTTATTTATTTGACAGAGAGAAAACCAGCAAGAGAGGGAATACAAGCAGGGGGAGTGGGAGAGGAAGAAGCAGGCTCCCCAGCAGAGGATCCTGATGTGGGGCTAGATTCCAGAATGCCGGGATCACGCCCTGAGCCGAAGGCAGACGCTTAACGACTGAGCCACCCAGGCGCCCCGTACTAAAGAATTTTAAAAATATAATTGATAGGTGAAGAGAGAAGATTAAAGATCTATATCGTCTTCAAAATATATTAAACATACTCTAACCCTTCCATAAAGTACAATATTCATTATAAGGTACCTACCCGAGATGTCAATAGTTTTATTCAATGAATAAAAGTTTTATTTTTTTTAATTCCAGTTAGTTAGCATACAGTGTTATATTAATTTCACATGTACAAATAGTAGTTCAATACTTGCATACATCACCCTGGGCTCATCTGAACAAGTGTACTCCTTAATCCCCATCACCTATTTGACCCATCCCCCACCCACCTCCCCTCTGGTAACCAAGGGTTTGTTCTATATAATTAAGAGTCTGTTTCTTGATTTGTTTCTCTCTCTTATTTTTTCCCTGTGTTTATTTGTAAAAATTTTAAAATAAACACTGATTAACATTATTATATAGTTATGTGACTTAATAATATAATTCATATTTGCAGATCAAATTATTTTTCTTATAAGTCTTTTCTCATTAAAACAAGTCTGCAACAGATAAAATTTCAATATCATTTTTTAAGAATGATGTTTTTTTAATTTTATGTTCAAAAGAGTCAGATTGAGAAATTTTAAAACACAATAAAATTCTTAAGTGCACTCTAAATATTAAGTTGCCCTATGTTAAAGAGCTCAATATCCTCATAATCCCATGAAGTTTTGAAAACAATGAGGATGGTTTCATAGTTAATTGATATGACGGGCATAATATTTAAAGAATTTCCAGTATTCAATCTTACAATTCAGTAACTATTATCCACTGAGATCCTATACAATTCAGAGCACAATACCAGAAACTAAAAAAACAAAAAGCCAACCAACCAACCAACCAAATAAACAAAAACAAAAGATTCCTTTTCTTTGAGAAGTTTGTGTTCTAGGTAACTCGAAATGGAAGGCACACAGAAATGGTAAAGAATGAAAACAAGTAAGCTAGTAGACACTAGTGCTAGGCTCAAAGAATTGTGGCTAAGCTTACTAAAGTTTTTTGATATTTAATAGAACGGATAGCAGCCAAGGAAAAAAAAAAAGGGGTTTCTGTACTGTAGAAAAGGAAATGTGACTACTCTTTCTGAAGACTGTTCCTTTCCTCTGGGTGGAAAAAAAACAAAACAAAACAAAACGAAGAGCTCCTTTGCTTATATAAACCATTATTGTTGGAAAAACTCTGAGGCAACCACTGACTTCCATGCAGCTGTGCTTAGCCAAATGAATTCTCTGTAATATTAATTGATATGTTTGAGCCAAAAGTCTTTCTCTACACTGAGAAACAAAATAATGAATGGTTGTGAACCCACTGCAAGAAGCTCAATTCAGCTACTGAAACAAACTGCAAAACAGTTGCTTAAACAAACAAACAAACAAAAAATTTATTTCTCTCAAGTAACAATTCAGTGGTAACTTGTCAGGATTTACATGAAGTCTTTACTGGTTCCAGCTTTTCTCTATGATGCTATTCTCACCTCTTCAACATGAGACTTCCCTGTTAGGTTCTAACGTGGCTACTCTTGCTCCTACTAACATGTCTAAATTTTCAGTTAGTGAGAAATAAAAAATGAGAAAGTGATGGAGAAGAGGAGGAAACATTTCCTTTGTTTTACTGGCTTGCAACAGAAATTTCACACATCAAATACTTTCACTACCCATTGGCCAAAACTTAATCAAAGGGCCAAAATAAGTTTCAGGAGAGCTGTGCAATGCCATCTTTAACTGGGCAGTTGTGTTCACAGCTGAAACCTTTGTTACTACAATAGAAGGAGAGAATGGATATAGTTAGGAGGACAGTTAATAGACTCTCTCATCCAAAGGTGAGGGAAAGGTATATATATTTCATGCTTTAAATTAAGCTGCACTGTGCCTGTAAATCTTACATTGCAGGGGTGGAGAGACATATATTTTTCTCTGAAACACCAAAGCCAGGAGGTCTGTTGCTGAGGTGAGAGTGCAGGTTGGAATTTCAGGGCTGATCTTTATCTCTGCAGAAGAGATACAACTATCAAACCTCCCCACACACACACACACAGACACCAACACATGCATAAAATTCCTCTCTCCATTCATGCCTAGGCATTTAACTAGGTAAAAATCACAGATAAGAATGCCTCTCTAGAGTTAGGCTCAAATCCAGGATCTATATTTAATAGATATATGACCTCCAGCAATATCTTCATCTGTAAAATGGAGATAGTATCTCAATTTCCTTATCTTTAAAATGAGAATAGTAACATTACTTTAAATAGTTACTTCGAGGATCAAAGAAGGTAATTTTTAAATGCATATGAATCAGCACCTGTCATCTATACAGGGCTTAACAAATATTAGCTATCACTGACGTCATCATTATTATTCCCTATGATGTTGAAATCAAACAAATCAGTATAATGTTATATTATTATAAACTGGTGTGATTTTCTTGGCCAAGATGAAAGATAAGTGTGCTCTTATGGATGAGGGTAGGGCTTTCCCTGAATAAAAAATTGATATTTCCTTTGTCAATCATCCTAGGAAAAAGAAGATCATGGAAGAGAAAATAGAAACTTGAGAATGGCAATGAACTTTATTTCCAATTTGTATCAGTGAAACTTGGTATGCCACAAGTGGGTTACAAGGGCACCAACATACTGAACTTCTCATTCCTTGAAGTGACCAACGGAGGTGGGTCTAAGATGACTAGTGGCTTTGGCTGGTAACCTCTGGCTGTAAGTTGCCTTATCTATTTACCCCATGTCCCAAATAAATATTCCTATTATGTATATGTGTCTGACAGAATTTAAAGAGTTGGGAGGAATGGTCAAAGAGCACTCCTAATGGAAAAGGTTAAGTGCCTTCTTTCATATGGAAGTTGGCTGAGAAGTAACTGTTATGCCAGGGAAGGTTACAGCTCTAGAGCCATTCAGAAAAGTACCTTGAAAGACACTTTATTTGCGTATTTATCAAATTATTCATTTTTTTTCATTTTTTAATCTATTCAACAAATTAATTGAATACATGCTATGTGCCAAACAAAAGAATTATGATAAGTTTTACTGATATGGTGAGCAAATGACATGTGGACTCAACCTTCATGAAATTTTTAATATATTGTAATAAAAGATGTTAATCAAAAAATCATACAAATACACGATTACAAAATGATAATTACTATGAAAGAAAATTGCATAATACTAGGAGAAAGGGCCTGGGCTTCTGGGCTCCATGAATAGTACATCTGTATTACATTTATTTATTAAACTATTCAACAAATATTTATTGAGTGTCAAGCATACCAATCTCAAGGTTACAGTAAAGGTTTATTAAAAGATTGCACCTGGAACTTCTGTTTCTGGGAAGATGAAGTAGACATAAATTTTCCTAACCTCATGTATTCCAGTCTTGAAGGTGAAGAAGCTGTCAACCTAGAAATGCCAATGGGCACAGACAAAAACAAAACAAAACAAAACCTCCAACCAATCCTCTTCTCTCTAGCTAAAGAAATCAGGAAAGGAACAGCCCGGGAAGAAAGAAAATCTTTTGACAATTACCATTATATCATAGAAAAGAATTTGGTTCCACACCAGGAAAGGATGAGTGGAGATCTTAGAATCCCACCCCTGATGAGTGTAATTAGACACTCACCCACCCATTGCTGGGATGGTATCAAAAAAGGCAGAGTTGAGATGGGAATTACATATTTGTGAATCATTAAAAAGCCCCCAACCCCTGTCAGGTAGAGAGAGTCGGGACTTTCACTGTCACCCAGGAGTACTGAGGTGCCCTATCCCCTTGCCGCTGGGGTGATGTCAAAAGATGTCTAGTGAAAGACCAGGACTTTCACTACTGTCTGATGCAATGAGGCACCTCCCAAGCATAAAGCCCGTGAGTAATAGTAATAAGGCACTACCATCCCTCCCATCAAGAGTGGTCCTGGGGTGCCTGGGTGGAGCAGTCGTTAAGTGTCTGCCTTCAGCTCGGGGCATGATCCCGGCGTTATGGGATCGAGCCCCACATTGGGCTCCTCCGCTAAGAGCCTGCTTCTTCCTCTCCCACTCCCCCTGCTTGTGTTCCCTCTCTCGCTGGCTGTCTCTATCTCTGTCAAATAAATAAATAAAATCTTAAAAAAAAAAAAAAGAGTGGTCCAGTGAAGGCCAAATGAGGAGTCAGTGCTTCCACTCCAGCCAGCAGTAAGGAGGATCCGTTCCCCTTCACGTGTCAGTAGATGATAAAGGGGGAGCATGAACTTATATGCCACCTGACAATAATGAAGCAGTGCACCTCATCCCCTGCTGGAGAAATGAAAATCAGAAACCAAATGGAAAACTAGAGATATAATGGTAGATTTGAGCCTTGATATATCAATAGTCACATTAAATGTAAATGGTCTCAATATATCAATAAAAAGATAGAGACCAACAGAGTAGATTTAGAAACATGACCTGATTATATGCTATCTACAACAGACTCACTTCAAATATAACAATATAGACAGGTTGAAAAAAAATAGATGAAAAAAAAGATAGACAATGCAAACATTTATCAAAGGAAAGCAGAAATAGCTATATTAACAAAAGGTACAGTAACCTTCAGAGCAAAGAAAATTACTAGGAATAGAAAGAGACATTACATAATAATAAAAAGGTCAATCTAACAGGAAACTATAGCAATCCTAAATGTGTATATGCCAAATAACAGAGCTGTAACTATGTAAAGCAAAAATGAATATAACTGAAAGGAGAAAGAGACAAATCTACAATTATAGTTGGAGACTTCAACATCAACCTCTCAATAATTGATAGACACACTAGACAGATTATCAGTAAGGATACAGAAGAACAACATATCATCAAACAGAATTTAATCTACATTTAAAAAACACTATACCTAAAAACAGCAAATACACATGGTTTTCATAATTTTCTCTTTTTTAAAAATATTTATTTATTTATTTATTTATTTGAGAGAGAGAGAGAGAGAGAGGGAGAAAGAGAGAGAATCATCAAGCAGATTCCCCACTGAGCATGGAGCATGGACTCAATCCCAGGATCCTGAGATCATGACCTGAGCCAAAATCAAGAATCTGATGCTAAAGCTACTGAGCCACCCAGATGCCCCGACACGTTGTTCTCAAGTGCCCACCAGAACATATACTGAGATATCCTGTGCCATAAAACAAATCCCAATAAATTTAAAGAACTAAATCATAATATTCCCTAAGAACAATGAATCAAATTAAAAATCAATAACAGAAAGATAACAGGAAATTCTCCAAAGACTTGAAAACTAAATGCCATACCTCCAAATTATCTGTAGACCAAAAAAGATCTTTTTCAAGAGAAATTTTAATTTTATATATATTAAATTTTAAACTGTGTATATGTGTATATATGTGTATGTGTGTATATATTTATATACATAGACAGAACTGAATGAAATGAAAATGAAAATACAACACATCAAAGTTTGTGGAACACAGATAAGGAAGTACTAAGCAGGAAATATACAGTACCAAATACTTATATACTAAAAAGGGGCACCTGGCTGGCTGAGTCAGAACACATGCCACTCTTGATATCGGGGTTGTGAGTTCAAGCTCCATGTTGGGTGTAGAGATACTAAAAAGTAAGTATACTTTAAATAAATGAATGAATAAATAAAATAAATAAAAATTTAAAAGGGCAAACAGTCTCAAATCAATAACATAAGCTCTTTAGGAACTTGTTAAGAAAAACAACAACAACAAAAAAGAGAAAAATCAATTAACCAAAGAGAAGATTCTTTGAAAAGATCAATAAAATTGACAAATTAACAGTTCTGAAAAAGAAAGAGACAAGATACAAATTACCAATAAGAACACTAAAACAGAGGAGATAGATACATACCTTCCATCAATGTGCAGAAATCTGTTGTATTTCTATACACCAATAACAGCAGCAGAAAAAGAAATCAAGGAATCGATCCCATTTGCAACTGCACCAAAAACAGTAAGATATCTAGGAATAAACCTAACTAAAGAGGTAAAAGATCTGTACTCTGAAAATTATAGAACACTTATGAAAGAAATGGAAGAGGACACAAAGAAATGGAAAAGCATTCCATGTTCATGGATTGGAAGAACAAACTTTGTTAAAATGTTTATACTACCAAAGCAATCTACACATTTAATGCAATCCCTATCAAAATACCACCAACATTTTTCACAGAGCTAGAACAAACCTTCCCAAAATTTGAATGGAACCACAAAAGACCTCAAATAGCCAAAGCATTCTGAAAAAGAAAGACAAAACTGGAGGCATCACGAGTCTATATTTCAAGCTCTATTATGAAGCTGTAATCATCAAGACAGTATGATACTGGCACAAAAACAGACACACATAGATCAATGGAACAGAACAGAGAAATGAGAAATGGACCCACAACTATACGGTCAACTAATCTTTGACAAAGCAGGAAAGAAGACCCAATGGTAAAAAGACAGTATCTTCAACAAATGGTGTTGGGAAAACTGGGCACCAACATGCAGAAGAATGAAACTGGACCATTTTCTTACACCATACACAAAAACAAATTCAAAATGGATGAAAGACCTACATGTGAGACAGGAAACCATCAAAATCTTAGAGAACACAGACAGCAATCTCTTTGACCTTGGCCATAGCAACTTCTTACTAGACACATCACCAGAGGCAAGGGAAACAAAAGCAAAAATGAACTACTGGGACATCAAGATAAAAAGCTTCTGCACAGCAAAGGAAACACTCAACAAAACTAAAAGGCAAGCTATGGAATGGGAAAAGATACTTACAAATGACATAGCTGATAAAGAGTTAGTATCCAAAATCTATAAAGAACTTACCAAACTCATCACCCAAGAAACAAACAATCCAGTTAAGAAATGGGCAGAAGACTTAAACAGACATTTTTCCAAAGAAGACATACAAATGGCCAACAGACACATGAAAAGTTGCTCAACATCACTCATCATCAGGGAAATACAAATCAAAACCATGATGAGATACCACCTCACACCTGGCAGACTGTCTAAAATTAACAACTCCGGAAACAACAGATATTGGTAAGCATACAGAGATGGGAACCCTCTTGCACTGTTGGTGGGAATGCAAAGTGATGCAGCCATTCTGGAAAACAGTATGGCAGTTCCTCATAAAGTTAAAAAGAGAACTACCCTGCAATCCAGCAATTGTACTACTAGGTATTTACCTAAAGGATACAAAAATACAGATTTGAAGGGGTACATGAATCCCAATGTTTATAGCAGCATTATCAACAATAGCCAAACTATTGAAAGACCCCAAATATCTACTGACTGATGAATAAAGAAGAAGTGGTACAGACACACACACACACACACACACACACACAAGAATATTACTCAGCCATCAAAAGGAATGAAATCTTGCCATTTGCAATGATGTGGATGGAGCTAGAGTGAATTATGCTAAGCAAAATAAGTCAGTCAGAGAAAGACAAATCCCATATGGTTTCACTCATATGTGGAATTTAAGAAACAAAACAGGTACATATGGAAAACAAACCATACGAGACTCTTAATGATAGAGAACAAACTGAGGGTTGCTGGAGGGGAGGTGGGGAGGTGGGGGGGTGGGATGATGGGTGATAGGTATGAAGGAGGGCACTTGTTCTGATGAGCACTGAGCATTGTATGTAAGTGATGAACCACTGAATGCTACTCCCGAAACCAATATTACACTGTATGTTAACTAACTAGACTTCAAATAAAAATGTGAAAAAAAAAAACAGAAAAAAATTTGAAATCACAAAACTATAAAAATGCTTAACAGATTAATGGTTGAAAGGGGTTAAGGAGGGATGGGGGAAGTAGGAAGGAAGTAGGTGTGGCTATAAAAGGGCAACATGAGTGATGATAGAAATGTTCTGTATATTGAAGAGATCAATATCAATATCCCCAATGTGATAGTGTACAATCATTTTGTAAGATACTACAGTTGAGGGAAACTGTGAAGGATACATGGGCTCTCTGTATCATTGCTTCTAGTTGCATGTGAATCCACAATGATCTCAAAATAAAGAGTTTAACTTAGTGTGTGTGTATCTGCAATCATCTCAAAATAGTTCAATTTAAGTGTGTGTGTGTGTGTGTGTGTGTACTACGCATGTGCTGCAGTGCAACTTTGCACCTTAGTGACAGACTGAGAAAGCCTAAATCAAACACAAACAAATTCAGACAACGTAAAATAGTAGAAGCTGCCAAGAAAATTTGTAACGACAAAACTGTGTTAAGTCCTTAGGAGAGTGATGGCAGAGGTAGTGGCAGTGGGTTATATTAATATAGAAAACATGTGAGCCTCTTTCGCCTTTGGGCTTCCGTGAGAAACTCCAGAGCAGCAACGTCCATTAGAACTTGATGCAGTGATGGACATAGTATAATGTAAGCTATCCAACAGTGCAGCTAATAGCCACATGAAGTTCATGAGCACCTGAAATGAAACTAACATGACTAAGAAACTTAATTTTTAAATTTTTTTAATTTATTTTAAATGTAAATAGCACCATATGGCTAGTGGCTACTAAACAGAATTTTCTTTTTCTACTAAAAAAGGGGGGGGGGCTTAGATGAGAGCCTAGGTTTTGTCATGGGTAAAGTGCTTCAGAGCTTTGGTAATTTGGGCATCCTTATAGCGCCTTGATTGTCCTCTCGAGTTAATGAAGTCAGCAACAAACAAAGTACAATCTCTTATATATGTAAGTAGTTAGCATATGATTATAGCCAAAATGAGTCAATCTGGATGGCTGGTTATTAATAATGATGGAAATGGCATTCAGGGGAAAAAAATATCACTTTTCAGCTTTCAATTAACATGTGTTAAAGGATTATCTGACATCAAGTATCTTTCCAAGATGATCTGATTACAAAATAAAAAGTCAGTGGTTGGAGAAAACTTGACAGTAGATTTGACCGCAGGCAATACAGTGCTATGCCTCTAAGGTAGTTCTCCAAAGAGATGCTTGCAGAGTCACAAAAGACAGGAGCAATGAGATGTGTTACCAGGTACCACTGAACCAGAGCCTGAATACAACGGCAGCTGCAAACCTGAAATGGCCCTCCAAGAACTGGTAAAAGTAGAAAAATGAGCCAAAATGACTTCCAGACTAAGAAGCTGAGGCACTGAGTGAATGATGACTAACAGAAAGAAAAAAACTGGGAAGAGACCAAGGAGCTCAATTCTTGATATATTGTTTCTATTGTCAAATGCTCTTCCTCAAACAAAGATGGCCCCATCTAGTTCCTCTTACACAAATAATTACCAACAGGCTGCACAAAAATTAATTGGGAAAAAATTTTAAATCCAGATTCTTGTGCTATACTTAGGAAATTCTAAATCTGATTCTCCATGGTGAAGACCAGGAATACGTAATTTTTTTTTTAAGTTCCCGAGTAGATTCCAAAGTTTACTTAGGTTTGAGAAACACTGTTACAAATCATTAACTAGGTAAAGAGGAATCTGGACTACATATGTCAGCCTGAGAAATCCTACAAATTTAGGACTTAGATAAAACTCTAAGAACAAAAACAAAACAAAAGCAACTCTAAGGATAAATCTCCACTGAGGGCTAGAAAAATAGAGTATCTGGGACATGTATGAAGATAAGTTTTAATATTACTATCACGTGCATGTAATTGATTTCAAATACTTCAGGACAGACAGTGAGATACATATGTGTATGCTCATTAGTTTTAACCTATAGCCCCCCTAGTGAAGAGATGAGGAACATGTTAATATTTAAAGTACAATAATCAGAAATATAAACCCAAGGTGACTAGTTAATACACAAAAGATTAATCCAAAATCCATATTCTTTGAACAACTGCCACAGGTCTCACCTATATTTATTGCCAATTAACACAGAAGTTTCTTAATTAGAATAATGAATATTAGTAAGACTGCTTCATTGGCGAAATAAGATGTTCAAACTATGTTGATTAATTGTAAAGGTAACGTGGACATGCCTGCCTTGCAAAGGGGTATAAGAATCTAGTAAGTTCAACATTGGCTCTATGTCTCACAGCCCTGATTCAGTGGCTGATTCAAAGCAGTTTTGACATTAATTAGAAAGGTAGCTAGATTCTACTTCTGGAATATTGCTGACATCGCTAATGAACCATCCCTGCAAGGTGCTATCAGAGCTTATAAAAAGACAAACAACCAGGACTACATCAGGCTGACATCCAGGTCATATAACTGTTTTTATGCCTGGCTACAAATAAGAGCTTCACATTTCACAAAATTTGATCTTAAGTTTTATTTTACAGTATGCAACCCTGTGTTTCCAAGGATTGAGGGCAACGCACATCTATCAAAAATAACCTAATAATGGTGAATGACCAAATCAGTTCTGGTCAGTTTGCAGCAAAAGTCATATTCTCCAGCAGGTTTGGCATGCTTTTTTAAATTTTTATTACATAGCATGAAATTAATATTCATCACTGGGTTACTTTAATAATAAGAGCTGCTGAATTTTAACTGAGCAGTGAGCCTGTGTGTTTTTTTTTAAATCATGATGTTTTCATAATAATTCTCCTTTTTTTTATTCAAAGGAACATAAATTAGAAAAGCAACTAGCATGAAGCACAACAGTAAAAACACAATGCCACAGGTCACTTGTTAGATGAATGGCATCTATCAGTAGTTAATTTCACCGTCAAATATTTAATGAGAATTTGCGCATGAATGGCTTAGTATTCCAAGTAAGAAGAAAATGTTCTTAGTAGCAGAAATTAAAATTTCCATTCTTCTCTCTTTAGGTTATTTTTTTTAATCACTCATTTAAGTTTTAAAGCATGTGTTACAATAAGAAGGAGTTTATTAAATGTCGACTTAAAAAAGTCTACTTCAAGATAATGTTATTTCTATACTGAAAAAAGAAACTTCCCTTGGGCATATTATCTGAAAGCTCAGATGGTCTAACAGTTGACAAAAACTGTATCAATCCTGGAGCGATCACAAAACCTGCTGAGCATATGTTACAACAGAGCATGTCATGACATGGAAAAATTGCACAAAAACATAACGTTGGATAGGTCTCTGCCTCTATAAAACAAGGGTAATTCCGTTGCTCTAGAATGCTGTCTCATTCTAAAAGGAGTAGATTTACTAGAAATGTAGAAAATTACTTTTTAAAAAATGCTCACATTATTTGGGGGCAGGTTGTAGGGGGAAAAAAAGAAAATGGATCCTTAGGGCTATTAGGGAAGGAGGGTGAGTAAGAGGCTTCAGTCTGGTGTTGCGGCTCTGCTTGCGGCACCAGAAGAGGCCTGGCAGGTGGGAGCTGGGCGACAGGGGCGGGGGCATCCGCATCACTTCCGCACAGCCTACGGCTAGTATTTCAGGAGCTGGAGCTGCCTGCTCCGTGCTCCGTTTCCGACCTGACAAGTCTCGCTGAGCTGGTCTTCCAGGATTTACAATCTGCCCTCCCCCATCTTCTGTTTCAGATTTTCCCCGCGGGGCTACGGTGGTACACCTCCATTAACCCTCCCCCAGAGGCCCTAATTTATGACCCCTGACCCACTCCTGTTCCAACTCCTGGCCGGGTCTAATTCATTCACTAGGGTCACAGCCACCTTGTTCTCCTTATCTTTTAAAGAACGCAATGCCTGTATAGTTGATCCGGAATATACATATATATTGGATACATTTACAGATGCTCTTTGACAGTAAGGTACCTTGAGTACATGTTATGTACTGTAGTAAAACACGAGGTGGGGGGAGGTGTATAAAATAAAACCCAGTGCCATCAAGTTCTTCATTCAAAGAAAGGACAAATTAAGAGAATAATAATGGAGATGATACCTAATATATATATATTATACAATACAGTACATTACCGTTAAAGAGCATCTGTAAATGTGTCCAATCTCATTTGACTAAGGTACAAAGGGGAATGGAAGGAAGAGAGAACAGGAAGAGTAAGGGTCAGCCTGTTTCTGACCTACGACAAATTCAAATTTCCATTATTTTCAGGATTCTATAAATTCTTTTCACATGCTAAATCGCTGCAGATTTTTTTAACTTCTGTAATAAATATATATACTATATTTAAATAGAAATATGTTTCAATTACTATGTTATTAATGTTCAAAAGCAGAGTGGTCTCTGACAATGACCAGTTAATCCAAAACTCACATGATGTGATTTCAGGAGTTCTGGGAAAAAAATTGTTTAAGTATGTTTTAAGCTTTTCCTGATGTCAGTTGAGAAGTCAAAAAAAATGTACTTGTGTTTGTGGTTACAGTTCAAACATTGTTTATGGGTCAGGTGTTCTTTTCCTAACTGACACAAATGCTGAATCACTAAAACAAACTCTTCTAACCTAGAGTAAAACTCTTTCAATCTAATTACCATTTATAAGAATCAGAAAATTGGATAGCCAATTTCATTACATAGATTGGTAGAAAACTTGCTCCATTTTCCAAAAAGTTATTTTTCTTTAAAATAACAAAATCTTGCTAAATAATGGCTGTTCATTACCATTTAAAAAGCATTATTTCATTTAAAAAAGGCATGGTTCTCATTTAAGTAAATTTCATCTCATGGCTTTTGCTAAAATCTTAGTTTTAAAAAAGTGTAGTGGTTCCAAACATTAGGAGTAAACAAGGTAGTGTCCCAATTAAAACGTAAAGTTTTTAAATTCAAGAATTTTTATATTGCATCAAAGAAACTTCTAAAACTAATTTTTCAGGTTGTTTTACACATTACTTGAAGTTACTTTCTCAATACTTACTTACTAGTCATTTTAGCAGTGCCTAAAAAAAATTAATCAGTATCATAATACAAAAACATAAACTACTACACGTAAGGCAAAGTTAGATATTATTTTCCTTTTGTAAATCTTGTTCAATGTGAAATAATTGACCAATAATTTGTATCTATTAAAATGAATTTAGGTAATTAATATCCCAAACCAAAATGCCCATTTCACAGCATCTAAAAATCTAGCAGACACACCACTTTTACTTAACCTCTTGCTCAGTCATCTTTTTATACTTATAAAATGAAGCATATGAATAATCTATATTTATATGATTATATGCAAAACATATGCCAGCATTCCATTTTTTAACTTTGTATTGCATAGTCAAGGTTGGTACTTATCAATAAATAGGTTAGAAACGTTTAAGTGTGAACACTCCACTACAGATGTGAATAATGCACTCCATTGTACAAAAATGTCCACACTTTGGAACATCTCCACTTAAGTAAACAACACAAAAAAATTTCTGGCAGTTATTTTGCTCTACAGCTTTTGTATATAATACAACCAAAATTACTCTTTTCTGAGTTGCTTTTGTTTGTTGTTAATGTACCTATTTTAGGACTTTTTCCTACACGGCCTGTTTGAGCTAAATTTTGGGGAAAAAAGTATTCCATTCAAGCACACAAAAAAAAGCATTGAACTTTAAAAATTCTTTTACATTTTTAAACTTCAAATATTTTGATTATTTTTTTTAATGTAATGCTTAATTTACACTGAAAGGGTAACTTCTCATTGATCCATTGTGTCTGGCCTGAAGGCATTCTAGGAGCCAAATTATACAGCAACTGAAGTGTCAAGTCTGTGATAACAAAACATGGTTCCAAAGTTTTCATAGAAAAAAAAAATTGAACATAATTTCAAACAATATTATGCCCTAAAAGAATGTAGCTACAAATGTAATTTTTGCATATTATCAATATAATTTCAATATATATTTTTAAATGAAATAGAATATTTAAGTTTTCTGAATTCTATTCTGTAGTCATTTTAGTGTCCAACCATATGCTGCTGACAGAAACAGAGCAAATTTCTATTTATTTAATAAATCATTATCAATTTTAAATTTGGAGATATAACAAGATTTACTTCATTTTAAAGCTCAGATATAGGGGCTCCTGGGTGGCTCAGGTTGGTTAAGCTGCTGCCTTTAGCTCAGATCATGATCCCAGGGTCCTGGGATTGAGCCCCATGTCAGGCTCTCTGCTCAACGGGGAGCCTGCTTCTCCCTCTCCTCCCCACTAATGCTCTCTCTCACTACCTCTGTCTCTCTCTCTCTCAAATAAATAAAATCTTTAAAAAAAAGCTCAGATATAAAAAGTTTTCAATTTTCAACATCTGTTAACTTCGGCTGTCCTAAATCTCAACAGCAGTTTCATAACTGTGAAGCTCAACAGAACATGCTACAAACATGCAGAAAAATCCTACTTTAAAAATGCAATTCTTGTCTTTAATAAATATTTATAAATATACTGGGATGCCCAGGTGGCTCAGTCTGTTAAGCGTCTGACTCAGTTTCAGCTCAGGTTATGGTCTTAGGGTCATGAGATCATGAGATTGACCCCCACATTGGGCTCCTGGTCAGCGGGGAGTTTGCTTGAGATTCTTTCACTCTCCCTTTCCCCCAGCCCCTCCCCTTACTCTGGCGTGCACGTGTGCGCTCTCTCTCTAAAATAAACAAATAAATCTATTTAAAATATACAAATAAATAAATATATAAATAAGTATAAGTTCATGTAGATAAATACTGGTATTCTGTTTTCATTTAGCTAAAATTCTTTTTTAAAAATGTGGCAGGCCATATTTCATTAGATTTTTACATCATTCCATTCCTCTTAAGTCCACATGAACCACTATCAATGTTGTGAATACATATTAAAAAGAGAAAAAAAGGTTTTTCTTATCTGAATACATAAAGCCTATGAAATATGAATAAATGCAAGTTGAAGGCAATGCTATAATTTTCAAATTTGCCCTGATTTTACTACCATGTCCTTAGCTCAGTAAGCCTGAAGAAAATTAAGTTCAATTAGCCATAAAATAATTATGTTGGCATTAAGACAGGTGTAATTTTTTGCCATGTGAACTCTCATATATGCATCAAATCCATAAAAATCATGTTCATATAATGCACAATTCACTAAGTATCATTATTCAGTGTACTTATTCAACCATTTTTAGAGTTAATTATTTAATGTCATACTTACCAAATTACAATCACAGTCATTATCAGTAATAAGTTATTAAAAACATGAGTGATCTATAATGATAGGATTTACTACAGAATTTCATAAACTCTTCAGATGGGCAGAGCAAGAAAAAACTCTAAGTTTTATCCTTGGGCCAGAGGTAAGTGATATGGCAAATAGGTGACCTTGAAAATGGAAATAATAATACTGATCTCACAAAATACCTCCAGGGATTAAATGTCTTTATAAATATAACGAATTAAATCATTTAAATAAGATTGTATGTGTACATTCATACATATGAACACTAAATTTGTGTACAGATGAGCATATATAAAGTTTCATTTATTTATCTATGTTGTGTTAGATACATTTAGATATATTTATGTATAGACACACACATATATAAAATATATTTATATATGAATTATATACAATTACACACCCAAATCTATATACAAAGGGCATAGCACAGTACCTGGCCCATAATAAGCCTTTAGTATATAGGGCTACAATTATTAATAACCTACCATAAACCATGTGCTGAAAGCAAACATTTATCCCTGACACTCTTTTAATCTAGTGTTTTATGTCATTTCTTTTCATCAACGAACTACCTTACTTTTCCTGTTTCTCCAGGAAGATTTGAGGGTTTGGGGGTTTTTGTTGTTGTTTGGCTCGACAGGCTCCTCCTCTGTCCACACCTCCAATGCTGGTGTTCACTGAGACCCACATATTTCTTTGGACCTGACATATGGACTATAGGACAATCCCTGAAAAAAACAAGTCTTCTTTCATCCACTTACAAATTTGTAATGATAAACCTGACAAGTCTACTACTCCCTTTAAGTCAGACATACGTTTTTGATGGTCCAATGTTCATTTGCACCCGAATTTTCTGTACGAGCTTTAAACTCAACTGGACTATAACTGAATCATGCCTCCATCTCTAAAACCACTGCTGCTCTTGTAATAACTCTTTAAAGTAATAATTTTTAATCATCTACTACATTTACTCAGTCCAGGAACCTCAGGTCTATCATCAACTCCTCCCACTTTCTCACTGCTTCTCATGTACTTCAAAGTTCAGAAGATTTTACCCAAAAAGGCCATGGATTCTGTCTAGTCCCTCTATCTATAGCTGCTTTTAATTTGATGTTTGTCTCACATCTAGACAAACTAGCATGGATGTGAGGTTTGGGGGGGTTGCCTTTCTGACTTCTTTTAAATCAGAAAAACACACTATAAAGGAACATCTTTTTATAGATTCCTATTGATTACAGAATAAATTCAATATCCTTATTACAGTTCAGAAGCCATTCAAAATACATCCACAAATTATCCGGTTTACCTACTATTTCCTGAGCTATTCTTGGACCATATTTTGAATGTTCAAACTTGTATAACATTCTAAGTACTTTTCTTTTCTCTCATTCTGAGAACTTCTTATTTACCTGCTCATCTTCCATATAGGCTTCAGGGCGGAGCAAAAAATACCACCACCTCTTATCGAGCTTTCTCTGACTTCTTGGGTGGTAAGTTGTGCTCTCCCCAGTGTTCTCAAAACAGTACTTGTCTCATAGAGCACCTTTTGCATTGTTTCATAAATACTGATTTTAAAAAATCAATCTCCTTTTACTGACCTATGGAGTTCTTAAGGACAAGAACCATACTTTACTTATAGAAGGAAGAAAGGAAGAAAGAACAGAAGAAGAAATGAAGGGAGATAGATATGTAATTTTAAGAAACAATTTCCATGATTTAACACATTTTGGAAGGAGAAAGAAATATAATATTTAATATATTCAAAATACAGTACTTAAAATTTTTATCTCCCAAAAGGGGAGAAACATCTTCACAGTATTTAAAATTTGCCATAAGGAACACTTTTGAGCACTATATTTATGGACTCATTGAAGCGGAACTATGCTGACTTCTGCAAATGTGTGGTTTCATCAGCATTGTCCTTCTTGATAAGCAGTGAAAAAAATGAGTGATGGTGTCTAAATTAATTGTGAAGAGGAGAATTCAAGCATTGTTTTAGTTGTTTTTCTAATTTAGACTGGTATCTCCACGTTCCCAATTCTTTCAAGAGTAAACTGCAATGTCCAAAATGCCCTTATATGGTTCTGCACAATTTCCTCTCTGATATGATTTCTGATCACTCGCCCCTTCCTTCCAGTCTCGCTGGTTTCTCACTTTTTCTGAAATATGCAAATACATTCTTGCTATAACACTTTGCTGAAGATGTTCCCTCAGCCTGGAAAGTCATTCACCCAGAAATCTGTTTGAATAACTCTTTTCCCTCTCTCAACTAGAGAGAGCCTTTTTTTACCTGAGTTGTTCCTGGGTAGAAATTTGGTTAGTTTTTCCATTACTTGAATTTAAGGCTTTAGAAAATTCTGGCTAACTCAATTGGATCTTAGATGCAGAGACAAAACCTTTCTAAAAGAAAACTATGCAGTAAAGGGCTGAAATGCTCAAGCCCTGCAGATGCCAAAGAAGGGACTAGCCCTTTGACAAGCTTCTAAGAGATAAAATCTAAGCCCTTGGAATATCCTGCCAGAAAATAATATTTCTGTATATCTGGGTTCTTGGACTACACCAGATAGTATATGATAACACTGTGATTTATGATGAATGCCTGTTTTTACTCACATGGGTCCTGGATCATTCTGTATCACTTGACCTCTGGAGAGGCTAGAGACTCAGTAGCTAGGGTCTGTTACACAAATACTCCATGCCTACGTGACTGCTCCAATAAAAACCCTGGACATGAAGGCACAGATGAACTTCCCTAAATTGGAAATACTTCGTGTTGTGACACATTAGTGCTAAGAGAATTAAGCACTTTCCATATATCTCCACTAGGAAAGGACAACTGGCAGCTTGTGCCTGTTTTCTCATGAACTCTGCCTTATATTATCCCTTTTTCCTTTGCAGACTTTAATCTGTATCCCTTCCCTGCAATATACCATAACTCTCAGTATAACAGCTTTACTGAGTTCTGTATTTCTAAAAAAAAAAAAAAAAAAAAAACAAAAAAGGGGGGGCATNAAAAAATCATCAGAACAGGGGGTCATCTGGGGAACTCCCTCAATACAAAGCGTAGGAAGAAGCTTTTGTGATCTTGGGTTAGTAACATGAGAATAAAAGCATGAGTCCTAAAGAAAAAAAAATTGACAAATTAGACTTCATCAAAATTTAAAATTTTTTTGTTTCAAAAGATAACTTTAAGAAAATGAGAAGATAGGGGCGCCTGGGTAGCGCAGTCGTTGGGCGTCTGCCTTCGGCTCAGGGCGTGATCACGGCATTCCGGGATCGAGTCCCACATCAGGCTCCTCCGCTGGGAGCCTGCTTCTTCCTCTCCCACTCCCCCTGCTTGTGTTCCCTCTCTCACTGGCTGTCCTCTCTGTCACATAAATAAATAAAATCTTTAAAAAAAAAAAAAAAGAAAAGAAAATGTGAAGACAAGCCACAGAAAGGAAGAAAATATTTGCAATTGTATACCCAGAATACAGAATTAATTTTTATGCAAAATTTATATAAAAAATAATTTTGCATACAGAAATAACTCAATAACAAGAAGACAAACAAAGATGGGCAAACAATTTGAAGAGCTATTTCATTTAAAAAAGGACAAATTGCTATTAAGCACAGGAAAAAAACTGTTCAACACCACTTGTCATAGGAAAATTCAAATTAAAACTACAATGAGATACTATTGAGCAAAATATAAAAGATAATACCAAGCTTTGGTAAGGATTTGGAGAAACTGAAATCCTAAAACATTGTAAATGTATTGTATTGAAATGTAAAATGATACATTATTTATAGTATCTCCAAAAGGGAATAAAACAAGTGTCCTTTAACTGGGTGTTAGATAAACAAAGTGGTATATCCATACAATAAAATAGTATTTAGCAGTAACAAGGAACAAAATATCTATACATGCTACAACATGGGTGAACCTCAAAAACATTAAGCTGAGTAAAAAGAGCTAAATGCAAAAGACTATACATCTTATATGAAATGTTAAGGAAAGGCAAATTTAGAGACAGAAAGCAGATCAGTGTTTGCCTGGGGCTGGAAATGGAAGTGACCATTATTGGCAGAGTCCAAGAAACTTCTTTGAGGAGATGGAAATAGTCTACAATTGATGGTTGCACAACTCTATAAATTTTACTAAAAATCATTTAATTGTACACTTACAATGGATGAATTTTATAGTTTAGAAAATTATACCTCAATTAAACCGTACGAAAAATCTTGTAGGAAAAGACAGAAAAATAAACAACAAATAACTTACATGGGTTGTAAGAAAAAGATAGGTGTTTTGCTACAAACAAAATGAAGAACATAATAAGAACAGGGAATATAGGAAGGAAGGTGGAAAATTTGCAGTATCAAATAGGGTGCTCAGGGTAAGCCTCATAGATAAAGGAATTAGCCAAGGTGACATCTGGTAGAAGAGCTTGCCAGGCCAAGGGAAGAGCATGAGCAAAGCTTTAAGTCAGGAGCACATCCCCAAGTTTGGGGAACACTGAAGAGGCTGGCATGGCTGGAAGGAGATTGGTAAACAAGGAATCCATATAACTAATGGGAGCAAGGAGAAAAAAATATAGGGCCTTACTACCCATTGTGAAGTTTTTATTTAAAAATAAATGGAGAGCGACTGGAGGATTTTTAACAGGAGTGGTATAATCAGATGTACAGTTTCAAAAAGTGTGACTCTGGATGCTATGTTGAGAATAAATTTTAGGTATGAATGAGTTGAAGCAGGGAGGCCAATTCAGTGTATATTTTGATAATCCTGGCAATAAATTATGGTGGCCTGAACCAAGGAGTTTGTGGGGAAAAAAACAAAACATGGGGAAAGGAATTTCGGCATCAATTTTCCTCTTTTTAAAAGTTAACTCAGAATTTCATAAAAATTAGAAGTGAATACATCAAAATATTAATAGTAATTCTGTTTGATGAATTTATTGATAAGTTTGTGTTCCTGCATTTTCCAATTTGCCAGTCGTGTGTGCATTATTTCTATAAAGCAGAAAAAAGAAATTGTCTTAATATCTAGTTCACTGAATATGATCATAATGCAGACAGACTTTCTTTTTTGCCAAATTTTCAAGTCAAAATGGTTACATACATGAACCAAATAGTGATAAACGGTAATGTTAGCAATATGGAGAGTAGTTAAAGAAGCAACAGATAATGTTTCCTGACCACAGAGTGGTGAACTCACTTTCCCATGAACATGCAGTAGCACTATTATCAAGTAATTTCCTGGCTTTATAAGCTCTCTTCCAGTGTATGTCTGATGTGTAATTTTTTAAATTGATAATAAGTACAGTTCTAATTGTAATAAATATAACTTGTATTAGTCAGGAAAGCTAAGGTTATGCTCATATAACAAATAATCTCAGTCTTAGAGATTTAAACAATAAAAGTATATTTCTTATCCCACTACAGGTGGATGAGGGCAAGCTACCTAATAATTGTAGTCATTTAGGGATCCAAAATGTCAAAGGCTCCACTGTGACATGGTCTTCCACAATGAAATATGTAAAATTATGAACTGGTTTGTAAAGCATCTCCCTCCAAATGATACACATTACTTCTGCTCTCTTTCCATCGGCCAATGCAAGGCCTATGGCTACAAAAGTCAGGAACTGCAATCCTATGATGTACTCCAAAGGGAAAATTGGAATAAATGAACACCAATTTTTTTTTATTCTTCAAATTTGTTCCTTGGTGATAAACTATTCTTTTAAAGAATTGAAAATGATAGAATGGCACAAGTCAAGTAATCTACAATTATAATTATTCATGAACTAGCTTACCCAGTGCTTTAATCTGGGATTTGTGATGGCAATTATGTTATCTCCTAAAGAAGGCTACATACTCCATAGAGTATTAAAGATGTGAGGTAAGAGAAGAAAATATGAGCTTCAATTCATGTTCATTTCTACATAAAACAAATAAGAAAATTAAGCTACACTAGTCGTTCATATAAATGTTTTCTAATATTTAACTTTTTTTTAAAGTTTTATTTATTTAAGTAATCTCTACACCCAGTGTGGGGCTCAAACTCACACACCCGAGATCAAGAGCCACATGCTTTTCTGACTGAGCCAGGCAGACACCCCTCTAATATTTAATTTTTAACTTTACTAATATTTACTACTAAAAAATCCTAGTTTATTCCTACATCAAATGGTCAAATGATATATATAGCCCACTTTATACTAAGTAAGATTGAGAATTTCAAAAAATGAGAGTTAAAAGAATTGTCCTAATCAAGAAAAAGGAATCTTTGTGCACTGTTCGTGGGAATGCAAACTGGTGCAGCCACTGTGGAAAACAGTATGGAAGTTCCTCAAAATATTAAAAATAGAACTACCCTATGATCCAGTAATTGCACTACTGGGTATTAACCCAAAGAATACAAAAACACTAATTCGAAGGGTTATATATGCACACACTATGTTTATGGCAGCATTATTTACAATGACGAAGATATGGAAGCAGCCCAAGTGTCCATCAATAGGTGAATGTGGTATAAAGAAGATGTGATATATGTACAATGGAATACTATTCAGATTTCAAGGATGAAATCTTGCCATTTGCAACAACATGGATGGATCTAGAGAGTAAAATAAGCCAGTCAGAGAAAGACAAATACCATATGATTTCACTTATGTGGAATTTAAGAAACTAAACAAATGAACAAAGGGGAGGGGCGGGTGGAGAGAGAGAAACCCAAAAACAGACTCTTAACTCTAAAGAACAAACTGATGGTTATCAGACGGGAGGTGGGTTGGGGGCTGGGTGAAATAGGCGATAGAGATTAAGAGTACACTTATCTTGATGGGCACTGAGTAATATATGAAACTGCTGAATCAGTACATTGTACCCTGAAACTAATGTAACATTGTATGTTAACTACACTGGAACTAAAGTAAAAATAATAATTGTCCTAATCATTCATTTACTTGCAATACTTCCATATGATGGAGTTTATATGCATCAAGTTAGGGTGATTTAAGAATTGTTATAATCTAATTTTAACTATACTTTCACAAAAGAGACAATAACTTTACAAGATGCTCACAAAGACACTTGAGAATTGAAGACTGCAGAGCCTATCAAGAAGAAAATGGCAGAGTGACACATCTATTCCTAGTACAAACCTGTCATCAGCTGCATACAATTGCTGTCTAAAGAAACTGCCAAAATCAGATTTATGAAGATTATTTCACATATAGATTGATAGCCACCAACATCAATGAAAATCTAAGTATATATTATATATAGTGCATATTGTTAATTTTATCTTTACTTTATTCTCTTACAATTTTTATTACTGTGTATGTTTTAGAATGATCACAAATATCAATAAAGAAATACATATAATAAGGGTACATGCTCATTTTTTTTAACTGATGAAGTTTGTGATCAAATAAAGTCCTGATCAATTAAGTCACAGGTGGGGCATTCCAGCCATGAGCTCACTCTGTGGCCAAAACTGGCTTTTCAATTGTCTACTTGAAATTTCTACTTGGATGAATAACAGATATTTATATGTCACATGACCAATACAGAACTTTTGCATTCTCCACTGAAGCTCTCTTCCCCTGGTCTCCACAAGCACTCTGTCGAATGCACAAACATCTATCTTCTCTTGTGACTTTCCTTTCTGCTTTCTTCTATATGTTCTTGGTGACAGGAATATTTTTCTCTTCCTCAGACTAAGCTTTTTGGTCTCCAGATGCTTACACTAGCTTTTCACTCCGTCTGGAACACTCAACTCCTAGATCTTTTCTTGGCTAATTGCTTCCTAACACTCAGGCCTCTGCTCCTAAATCAGTTCTTTAGAGTGGCCTTTCCTGATCACCTTATGTTACAGCCCCCCCACCAGCTTCCCCACCCAGCAGTAGATTATGTACAGCTAGAGCCTTTAAGGCCTACAAAATCTATCTCTCCCCACATCCTGAGCCTCATCTCACATCATCCTCAGCTGTTCTGCTTCTTTCTCACTGGCTTCCTCCGAGTTGCCCAATTAGATGAAGAAAGCCGTTATGTGGTTTGCACTTGCTCTGTCCTTTGCAGGAATGTTCTTCCAGATATGTGCAAAGGCTTATTTCTTCAGTTTATTCCGGCCCCTGCTCAAATTTCATTTCATCAGAGATACCTGCCTTAATCATCCTATCAAAAATTCATCCCTCTGTCTGCCTCAGTTTACTTTCTATCTAGTTTTTCATGGCACTTGTAAATATTTTAAATCGATCGTTTGTCATTTGTCCCATTCGCTGGAATATAGGCTCCAATAGGATAGGGGCTTTGAGTTTTTCCCCCACTGTAATTCTAGCATGTTTAACAATACCTGATCAACGTCATTATAACTTATGTATGCTATTCCATGCTGAGGCTCACTTGATGTTTCTCTGTAAAACATGCTGTTATGATCACTGTAGTAGAATCATTATTCTTGCTTTTTGTAATTATATTTTAAGTTAATTTCCAGAAGTCAGATGTTTGTACGTGTTATATGTTGACACATATTGCTCAATTGATTCCTAGAAAGTCTATAATGGTTTACATGCCCACTGATCATGCCTCCTCTCATTTCTGTATACTCATGCCTACAAGTTTTGTGAATCTTTTTAATATCTGTGATCTAAGAGGTGATTGAGAATGATTTATTACTTATTTTCATTTTATGGTTAATAAATTTGAAAAATTTTTATATGATTTCTGGCATGTGAATTGCCTTTTACATATTTTTCCATTTTAAAATTGTTATTAATTTTTCTTTAATGTTATTTAATGATTTTTATACATATTTATGTATTTTTTTAATAAGGAAGTTTCCTATTTCACAAGTCGAACTTCTAATTTTTTAAAATCCCTAGTTTAATACATTCTTCTGTGGTTTCTCTGAGTGTTTTTACTGTTAATGTTTTAACTTTTAATATTTTTTCCCAATATTTAATTTATGTGGTACATGTAAGAGCAGTGGACTTCAAATTAATTTTATTTTACTTTTTAGAAATTGTTGATCAGTTTTCCACATTATATACCAACATTATGGTAATCATAATAATAGTTAAGATTTCCTGTAAGATTTCTATGGGCCAGTCATTTGCTAAATATTTTACATACAATAGCCCAATTAATCTCCATATCAATCTTCAGGGTTATGATGAAGCTTATTTTTCTTGAGAGAGGGACGAAGCAAATGTTGAACGCTGTTGACTATGAAATCATCTCTCATTTGTAACAACCAGGAGGCAGAGTCTTGAATTTTTAACCCAGTTTTATGCTTCAAATCAATAGGCAATTTAATATAAGCAACATGTTATTAGAGTATCATCCTGCCTATTATTACTGTGGTTAAGTCGGGAGCATTCAAACCAGTACCACAGAACTTCATGTCAGCCTTTCTCAAGTTCCCTCAAACTTCCATTCCCCCAAAATCTCCTGTCATAGAGTCATAACCATAGGATGGGCAAAACATGGTTCCACTTTCTATACTATTAGTAGAAGCAAAAAGAAGATAAAGAATATGTTTCCTTGCACTAAAAAGAAGAGACACCAAAATATTGAAAGTATATGCTTAGAAAAAGATATTCCAAAAGAAAACTGGAGAAGTAATATTATTACCTAATAAAACAAAATAGAACTTAATAAAAAAATCACATAGGAAAAAGAATGATAAAAATAGAGTAAGAAGATATAACCCTCATTAACATAAGCACATGCAACAACTCAACCTTAAAAATAAAAGACAGAAATGAGGAACGAACTAGATAAATGAACAACAAAAGGATTTCTTTTATATAATCCTTTCAGAAAATGATGGATAAAGCAGGTGAAAAATACGCAGTGAGAGCAAGATCCAAACAAAACAATTAAAAACTCAACCTACTTGGTATATATGGAGAAATGCGATACCAAACAACAAAACATATGCTTTTTTTGAGCACTACTTCCAAAGTAGGATATGATTCATACCATAAAGTAATGGAAGCCTTAATCAACTTCAAAGAAACAATATAATACAGACTATTGTTTTCTAACAACGTACAACAAAATTATTAGTTAAAAACAAAAGAAAAGCTAAGAATAGCTAAATAGCCAAAGAAATCCCATATTATGAGTAAATGAATAGAACAGTCATTGGAATAAACCATGAACTACATAATAGAGAAAATACTTCCTGACAAAATTCACAAGAAATATTTAAAGAAGTACTTAGAGGAAAAATTACAGTTTTAAACTATAATCAAGAGAATCATGAAATGTCTTTAAAATTCAACCTAGAAGATTAGAGAATAAGCAAGGGAGCAAAAAAAACCCGATAGAATATGAAAATCATGTCAGAAATCAGTGAAAGAAGCAAAAGAAGAGGGCATACTAACAAAACCAAATTCTGCTTTTCCTCCAAAAATTCTGTCATCGGTCAATAGTTCTTATAGGAGAATTCTACCAAATTTTAAGGAAAAATTCAAAAGCTTTTTTTTTTAATTACCCAGAAAATAGAAAACAACAAAAATCTCTATAGCTAATTTTAGGAAGCTAGTGTTACCTTGAACTGAAAACAGATGAATTTATTGGCTCATTTCAAATATAATTAAATGCAAAAATCTTAACTATCAAACTTCTACAATTATATTTTAAAATGTATATATAATATGAAAGGATTCTTCAACTCAAAAATTCTTTTTTTTTTTTAGATTTTATTTATTTATTTATTTATTTATTTATTTATTTATTTATTTATTTGTCAGAGAGAGAGAGAAAGAGCATGAGTGCAGGGAGGGGCAGAAGGAGAAGCAGGCTCCCGGCTAAGGTAGGAGCCTGACGGGGAGCTCATTTTCAGGACACCCAGATCATGACCTGAGCCAAAGGCAGATGCTTAACCAACTGAGCCACCCAGGCATCCCAAAAATTCTCTTTTTTTTTTTTTTTAGATTTATTTTTTTTATTTATTNATTTATTTTTAGATTATATTTATTTATTTATTTGACAGAGAGAGAGAACACATGCATAAGCAGGCAGAGTGGCAGTTGGAAGGAGAGGGAGAAGCTGGCTCCCCACTGAGCAGAGCCCACCGTGGGGCAGAGTTCAATCCCAGGACCCTGAAATCATGACCTGAGCCAGAAGCAGATGCTTAACCCGCTGAGCCACCCTGGGGCTCCAGATTTATTTTACTTTTTAGAGAGAGAGATAGCATGTGCTCCTGAATGGGCATACAAGTGGAAGGGGGGCAGAGAGAGAGAATCTTCAAGCAGACTCCTTGCTGAGCATGGAGCCCCATGCAGGGCTTGATCCCAGGACCCTGAGCTCATGACTTGAGTGGAAACCAAGAGTTGGACACTTAACTGCCTGAGCCGCCCAAGCACCTCTCAACTCAGAAATTCTTTAAACGTAATGTACATTAACAGACTAAAGAAACTAAAGTACATTATTAACTTAATCAATGAAGAAAAAATACTCATTGGGTTCAATATCTATTTTTTGTGTAAATACCTAGAAAGCAAGGAATAGATGAAAACTTCCTTAACTTAGTGAAGATTAAATTCCAATTTTAGAACATTATGCTTAAAGAAAGAATTTTTGATGTATTTCCTTTATGATTAGTAATTAGACAAGGATTTCCATTATTGCTTATATAGTATTGGAGGCTCTGGCCTACACTATAAAGGTAAGGGGGAAAAAAGGTTGTAAAACATAGTAGGAAAGAGATGCAACTCTTGATACTTTCTAATGATACCAATATCTATTAGTTTTAGGAAAACCAATGAAATAAAAAAGATAAACTATTAGAATTAATAAGAGAGTTCATCAGTACTACTGATATTTACTTGATTCCTCTATGTCAGTGATAGTCAATGAGAAAACAGAAGAAATATGATTATCAGTCAATATAGCAATACAAATACATGCTTATATGTGTGCATTCTAGGAACTAGTCTAGGAGACATTTTATTGAACACTAATACCTTATCTAGATGGCTTTTGTTTTTGTTTTAATAAGAGAGAAACTATGCTCATAGATAGGAAGAACTTACTATTAAAAATCTGAAGTCATTGGGGCACCTGGGTGGCACAGCGGTTAAGCGTCTGCCTTCGGCTCAGGGCGTGATCCTGGCGTTATGGGATCGAGCCCCACNAATTAGAAGATCTCTATATTAGAAATCCCAGCTCAGAACTGCTTCATTTGGAAGTCTACTAAATATTTAAATGGGAAATAACACTAAATTTGCATATTTTTAGAAGACTAGAAAAAGACTCTATCCAAGAAGTTCTATTAAGTTCAGCATAACTCAGTACAAAAACATGGCTAGGACATTATAAGAAATAAAAATTATAAGCTAATTTCATTCTCTAAAAGAGATACAAAAATCCTAAAGGAAAAAAAAAATAATAAACCAAATTTAGTGTTATAGGACCAAATTGGTTTTATTCCACAAGGAAAAGGCTTATTCAACATCTTAAAAATCAATCAATACAAAAAACCACATAATCATCACAAAAGTCAAAGAAAGAATATATGATAAATTAAGCATACATTCATGATTTTAAAAAATTATCAGAAAATTAGAAACGTATTTAACTTCAAGATGAATTACTGAAATCTCTTTGTGGTTGTGAATGTGATAGGGAGGTTTTTTTTATCCTTACTCCTATTCAGTATTATAATTGAAGCTCTAGTTAGTTCTTTGAAGAAAAAAATACAATAATTGGAAGGAAGAAATGAGATCCACCAATATTCATATAATACATAAATGTGTATATAAATCCAAAATAATCTAAAGATATTACTTTTAGAATTCAACAAACATAAGAGAAAATGAAGGTTTCAAAAGATATTATTTATAACAGAATGAAAAAATCAAATTAAGAATAAAAGGAAGCACAAGAACTCCACAAAAAAAAAAAAAGCTATAAAATGAAGAGATCTATATAACTAGATAGCTATACCAGGCTTATGGGTCAGAAGACTTAATTTAAAATGATGCCAATTCTCTCTAAACCAAGGCATTGCTAGCAAAATGCCGAGAAGACTTTTGTGAAAGTTGATAAGTTAATTCTAAAATGTATATGAAAATTCAAACTGCCCAATTTCAAGGAGAATAATAAATTGGAAGAACTTATTCTACAGTATAACTCTCAAATTTGGCTACATATTATAATCATCAGGGAGATTTTTCAAAACCTGATGGTGATATCTTATCTCATACATAATTAAATACTTGTCTTTGAGGAGAGACCCAGCATCGGTATTTTTTATATTTCCAAGTGTTTCATGTGCATCCAAGTTTGAAAACCACAGCTTTTGCAGCATATTATCATATATAATATAATGTAAATTATGTATTGTTCCAAACCTGCATTAATTAAGACAGGGTGAAATTAATGTGAGGATTGCAATTAGTTGAATGGGACAAAATAGAAGCTATAGAAAGAGACCCACACATGTATGGACACTGTTTATGACTCATGTAGCAGTAAGGCAGTAGGAAAAAGGCAGTTTTTCAATCAAAGTCACTGCATCAACAGGCTCTATAAAAGGAAAAAATAAACACTGATCTCAACCTCAAATCATATACAAAAAAATCAATTCTAGTAGATTGCAGATCTAAAGGAGGGAGAAAACAAATGGAATAGATGCTAAGAGAATATCTTCATGAACTTAAGGTAAAGAAAATCTTTGACAACACACAAAAGGAAAATAATATAAACTGACTATACTAACACTAAAATTCAAAACTTCTATTCATCAAAAGCTGCCATTTAAAAAATGAAATGTCAATCTATAGACAGAGGACATTTGCAACACAAGTAGCTGACAAAAGATCAGGACCCTCTATATAATACATATATGTGTGTGTGTGTGTGTGCGCGTGTATGCGTGTGTGTATATATATAAAACATATAAATAACATATATAACATATATGTGTATATAACATATATATTCTTTGTGTGTGTATATATACATATATATAATATCAGTAATAAGAACTTATAAAATCCAATAAAGAAATGAACAAGAGACATGAACAATGTCTTCATAAAATAGCATTTCTGGGGGCACGTGGCTCAGTCAGTGGAGCATGCAACTCTTCATCTCGGATTTGTGAGTTTGAGCCCCACACTGGATATGGAGATTACACAAAAATAAAATCCTTAAAAAAATAAAATAGCATTTCCAAAAGGCCAATAAACATATGAAAAGGTGCCCAATCTTATTAGTCACCAGGGAGATGCATACTCAAACCATGGGCTACCATTATACTCTTACCAGAATAAATGCAGTTGTGAAGACTGATAACATCAAGTACTGCCAAAGATGTGGATTAATTGGGACTCCCATACATACAGTGCTGGTGGGAATGCAAATTAGTGTAACTTCTCTGAAAACTTGTTTTACATGATCTATCAAGGCTGAACATATACAGACCATATGACATGGCAATTCCACTTATTTATATACCCAACTAAATGCATAGACATGTGAACACTCTTGTACAAGAATGTTCATGACAACATTACTGGTAACAGCGCCAAACTGGAAATAATCCAAATGCCCATTAGCAATAGAATGGATAAGTAAATTGTGGTATAGTTAACCAAGAGAATATTATACACACTGAAATGAATAAGCTATATAGAACATCATGGATTGATTTTACAAAGATAATGTTGAACATATATGCCAACCAAGAAAGAATACATACTATTATTTTTCACTTACATAAAGTTCATAAATGACCAAAAGTCAGGATAATGGTTACTTTTGGGGAAGATGGTGGATAATGATTGAGAAAGGGCACAAACTGGGGCTTTTAGAATATTTGCAATTTTCTATTTCTTAACTTGAGTGTTGGTTATATAAATGTGTTTACTTTGTGAAAACTCATCAAACTGTACATTCTTTTCTCTTAAAGTATAAACAGTAGCAAAGTATTAAAGAATGAAGATGGCCAGAACACATGGAGAGACAAGCTATCCTCTTTTGTAAGACCCAACACAAAAATGTCAATTTTTCTCAAGTTAATCTATAAACTCAATACACAATGATGCAAATTCTAGTAGGATTTCTTAAGTAACTAATTTCTTCAAAAACACAATTAAAAGGTCTATGAATAGCTAAGTCAATTTAGAAAACAAGAGTAAAAAAAGGGACTGGTCTATACATGAAATATATTTTAACACTTAGCCTGGAACCATTGTTACACATACAGGGTAATAAGGGCACAACTGAAAAAATAGAGTGGTGGAACAGAAGAAATATTTCAGAGACAGATTAATCCAGATGTGAGCACATAATATCATTTAAAGTAGCAACACAAATCAACTGTGAAAGAATGACTAGCTTAGTAAATGGTACTGGAAAATTAGGTTTATTATATGGAAAAATCTAAAATTGGATCCCTGTACACTGCATCACAAAGTGTCTTCCAAGTGGATTAAAAACTAAATGAGAAATATAAAGCTGTAAAGTTGATATAAAATAATAAAGAAAAATATCTTTGTAACTTCTTATGCAAAGCTTCGAAAGCACAAACTATGAGACAAAAAAAAAGATTTGGGGCTGGTTTCAGAACAAAGAAACATTTCATTATATTGTATACATGGAAAAATATGGTCTGGTTCCATATAATCAATTTACAAATGAATTAAACAAAACCTTATGTTAAGCTGATGATGAGAGCAGGTGAGTATGTGTATGTGTGTATGAACTAGATCTGACATTTGTCTATTTTTATTTCATACTATAATAACTAAAACATTATTTTGTCTATAAATGGGAAAGATTTGCCTACCAACAGTTACTTAATTTTCCAGTAGTTCTTCTAGATCTAATTCTACAACTCTTGCGACCAGAAATATATATTTTCCTAGAAAATAACTCTTTGTCTTGTATGTATTCAAACTCACTCCTTAAAGATTCTAGGGTGTATTTTGTAGGCTTTAACATTCTTTTACTGAATTAACATAGTAAGTCACCTCAAAACACACTAACTTATTATTCAAGAGTCTTAGTTGAACTCTGGCTTTTCAACATAGCTTCTTAAAGATCATCTTGTGATTAGTAGATATTAATTTCTATACGTTCAAATAAGAATGTCATTATTTAAGGAATTAGAGGAGTTAGGATACTACAGAAAAAGTGACAGAAACGTTGGCATAAGCAACATTGCAAAGTGGTTAAGAGTTTGGTTAGTTTTTCTTTAGAAACACTGTGCTTTTAATAGTTGTTTTTGTTTAAAAAAACCCAAAACACAAAATTTTATTTTTTATATTCTAGAAACATAACTTTTTCACTCCTGGAGCATAACCCATTTCAAAGAAGAGACAAATAATTCACCATTCATGTTGGACGGTTCGAAGGCCTACAAAAATGCTCAAAAAGCTTCATTCAATTCCTTTGCCCTACCTAGCCCAGAGTCCTATCTAGTTTCTTCTCTCTAGCACTCTTGGATTATAACCATCTGTCAGTTAACTACTTTCTCTCTTTTGTGATTACCCTTCTTTCAACGGAACTCCTATATTTTCTATTAAAATTTCCCCTCCAAATCCCAAGAGTGCATACCTTATAAGCACTTTCTAGCCAGCCAAGAGATAGGAAGGTGCTTACCTTCAAAATAGATGCCTGACTGGACTTCTAGGACCCTGGGAAGGGTCCTGAGGTCAAGGGAGTGAACGAATTCTTCCAGCGACAATGCCATTGCTTGGGTCTTGTGCAGTCCAGGCAACTTACAGAAGCTCCCGCCTTCTGGCTGTCACTTGTTTGCAGTTGTTGTCCCTGCTGATCATTCCTCCTTCAGGCAGGCGAGGATGTCACATTAGCGTCCCACTAGGGTGGAGTAGCTCTATGTGGGGAGGACTGTGAAGAGGGAAGAAGGAGGCAGGGGACAAAAGGTGTGACAGCTCTTTTTGTTCTCATTGTGGCTTCATTTCCTTCTGACACTGAAGCAGAACAGGATGGGGGGGGGCAGTTAGCATGTCTGAACAGACAATGCCAAAAAAAAAAAACGAGAGTTGGTAAGTAGCTCACTGTCTGTTGCCGGTCCAGGTGTGCACCTACAACACTGGCAAGACTGTTTGGAGTTAGGGTTGCTTGTGGCTTTTTGAACCAGAAAAGAGCAGGAACACAGGACTAGAGTCTAATCTTAAAAATGGCACCATGTCAATTCTTTATGTCTTTAGCTCATTTCTAAAGTTTGGCTTTGTGCCTTATTTGCATACTCTCAGTGCTTTCATATTAAATTTGGTTACAAAAGTGCTCTGTGTCAGCGCTTTTGAGAAATCTGATACTCTGAAGAGAGAGGATCGAAACCACTTTTTATTCTTCCACATTAAAAATTTTGCTGAATCTTAAAGGAGGGGGGAGGGACACAATATGCAAAATGATACAGTAAATTAATCCGGTAAGTTAACATAAATTTTCTAATCACCACAGTGTAGTGAAAGTATCTAAATCTGTTGTAAGGAAACTGGGTTTCCTGGGTTTAACTTTGCTTTTGATGTATAGGTGACTTCAGCCTTATCTTCTCTGTTCCTCATTTGGCTCAATTATTAAATGAAAAAAAAAAAAAAGTAGAAGGAGTCAAATGAATCAAACAATTTCTTCCCAGGCTAAAATTCTGCATTTCTGATTCTGTGGTCCAAATTTTAGGGAGAGAAAAATGCCCAAAGTCAAAGGAAACAAGAGAAGCCTCATTGAAACAGATCTCTTAAAAATTTCCTCCCTCTCTGTTCTTTGTATTTAGCTGAAACAGTGTCTTAGATCTAGTGTATACAACTCAAGCTGATAGATTTTTTAAAAGATTTTATTTATTTATTTGTCAGAGAGACAGAGAGGGAGAGCACAAGCAGGGGGAGCAGTAAGCAGAGGGAGAGGGAGAAGCAGGCTCCTGGGATGAGGGACTCCTTCCCAGGACCCTGGGATCACAACCTGAGCCACTCAGGCACCCCTCAAGTTGATATTTTCTAAGACTCTTTAAGGATAAAGGAAGACTAGTTGGTATGGATACAGGTGAGAGATGCTAAGAAGCTGCACATTCTCCTTATAAATTGGACTCCTAGCTCTCTGTTAGGACACTGTTATAGCTTCAGACTGCAGAGAATAAAGCCAGACAGAGGGGGTCAGGGCTCACCCCAGTTCCACCATATCCTCCACGAAAATGACCAAGCACTAAAAACACAGACTTATTTTGATATAGAGCTTACTAAACGCTTTCAGCTCTTACAGTCATATTTGACATTTGCAATAATCTGCTTGGCTTCCTTTCTTTCTTTACAAAACTAGAATTGATGGGTCACTGTTAACAGCTTTTCACTAGTAGCTTCTACTTCCTCGCTTGCAGCTATTTTGTCCTAAAAATCTCCCAAACTTGATCAGTCTGCTTCCTGCACTCCCAAGCTCAGTCTCTTCAATTGGCTGCAAAATTGTTTACAGCCTAACAGCATATCTCACATCGCAGAACATATAAAGAAGGTTGCTGTGGACTGCTCCTTAAAAACCCTACATCTTTTAGAAATGGTGACACAGCCAATTTCATTTCATACCTACCCCAAGCTAGACTTCACTTGCCTTTTTTGTTTTTTTGTGTGTTTTTTAATTTTCCCAAATCAATTTTTTATCCTACTAGCCAATAAAGCCTTTTTGAAACATCACCAGTATCTTACAGTTATAGCTTCTATTCTTTCAACAGATGACTGGTTTCTGTTACAATCTGGTTCTCTTATATTACCAATCTTAGTTAATGACACTTCGCCTCTACCAGCTTCCCAAGCCAGAAGGCTACATCATGGGAGAGGCCATTTCTGGCCTCCAAATCCCTCAAGCCCTATTCTCACTATCACTCATTCTGTTCTTGCTCTGTATCCCCACTGTTATACTTCAGCCTAGATTGAAATCACTTCTGACACTGTAGGCAAGGAATTCTTGACATGAACAGCCAAGACAAACTGACAAAAGTATTGAGAAGGTACTTGAATCACCAGGTAATAAAGCAGACTAGGACTAAAGTTGAACAACTGAAACAGTAAATTACAAGTGCAATAATAATCAGATTAATGAGAGCTCAGAAACAAACCAGAGTACAAACGATGATTTCCTATATGAAAAAGGTAGAATTCCAAAGCAGTAGAGAAAAATGTTTTATTCAGCAAATAGTTACATAATTTTAAAAATAAAAGTTAGTTCCCTAAAATTCTATGCACCAAAATTAAATTTAGATAAATTTAAAAATTAAATTTAAATAAAAAGAAATCAAAGGAAAAAATAGAAAAATGTGTGGAGAAAGTAAGGGAAGAATTTTTTTTAAGCATTAATGGAAGGAAAAGACTAATAGATTTGGATGACAAACATAGGAAATATGTCTATAGATCAAAAAGATTTTTACAAAACAAAATAAACAGTACATACTTCAAATTAAGAATTGATGTCCTGGATGTATAAAGAGCACTTATTAATCGATATCCAAATAAAAAAATATTCACGGAGTTCTGCTTCTGGCTATGAGCTTGTATCTAACCAACTCTCCAACAAATGGCAACTAGAAAAGTGAATGGTTTTTTGACACTCTTGTTTTAAGGAACAGGAGAGCTCTCGGAGCAGTCGGACTTGAGAGTCAAGACCAGAAAAGCATGGAAACACAATGAGGGGAACCCAACCTTCCACACCTCTTTTCCCCTCAAAGCATTTGTGAATTAATAATTGGCATCAAAAGAGGAGCTGAGAAGCAGAGTATAAATGGTGGTTAAGGGGGACAGAAGACAAGGTGAATTTTTAGCAGTTTCACATAGCTAGGAAGGTAAAAATTGGAATTTGGGGCTAGCAAGGCATCCAGGGAAACAGAGAAATGAGTTGTTCAGCACCATTTTTCCCCTTCAGGGTTTTGCCTATTCAAAACCATACAGGGTTGATTGTATGACACCGGTTAGAAAGTGATCAGTAAAAAAGCTGACAAAACCAAGTAGCACTTTCCGGTGGTCTCATTGGTGGGAAGACACGGCCTGGCAAGGGGGAGGAAGGAGCTCCGGTAAATACGCTGTTTTCAGCTGGGGCCCCTGAAGGCTACCCTCTAAAAGAAAGCGTTGACTATAAATAGATAGGCCTTACCAATATTGAAGCCCAGATCAAAGTTAGCTCAACCCCTGATTGGATTAAAGTGATCTGCCGCATTTGAGCTGGGGGCTAAAGCAAAAGTCAACCCTGCCACTGGGGAAAGCAACCAAAACTTCTATAGTATTTTAAACACAATGTCTAGGATTTAATCATTTAAAAAGCTCAGTATGGAGTTATGAGGCATGCAATTTAAAATAATTTTGATTCACATGTTGGAAACTAGAAGATAAGAAAGAGAATTTCAGTAGAGAACTGCCATCTATTAAAAGTATCAGATGAAATTCTAGACTTGAAAAACAACAGTAACTGCAATTAAGAATTCAATAGTTGGATTTAACTGCAGACTGGACATATAGTAAGAGAAGGTTGTTAACTGGACACAGGAAAGAAGGCAATATTCTCTATTAACAGATAAAAAGAATTCAACATTAAGAATAGAAGAGAGGGGTGCTTGGGTCGCACAGCGGTTACGCGTCCGCCTTCAGCTCAGGGCGTGATCCCGGCGTTATGGGATCGAGCCCCACATCAGGCTCCTCTGCTATGAGCCTGCTTCTTCCTCTCCCACTCCCCCTGATTGTGTTCCCTCTCTCGCTGGCTGTCTCTATCTCTGTCAAATAAATAAATATAATCTTTAAAAGAAAAAAAAAAAAGAATAGAAGAGACATTTTAGCCATAGTGAAAAGGTCTTGTGCGTACGCTGCATCCCAACATGAAAGGAGAGAGGGCATAGACGGAGAAGCAATATTTCAAGGGATGATGACTAAAGATTCTCCAACGCTGTTCCGGGTGTACCGCTGCAGTGGGGCTTCCATCTTTTACTACAGCGGGGAACAAATCCTCGGACACCCATTCTTCCAGCCTCAGACCATCCTCTAACCTCTTTTCCAGTCTCAACCTTCAGAGCCATCGAGCCATCGTCGCAGCCATCCCCTGCCTCCGGGACCAGTCGACGCCAATTTTTGCGCTTAGCTCCTTATTGCCATGAATCATGAGCCCCAGGTTCATGGGAATTATTCCAGCGACAACATGCATCTGCGGGGCTCCTACACCTGCCTCTCTCTGGGCCTCTTTTTGCAACGTGGTGATGTGGCTCTGGAAGACGCCCGCCGCTTCCTCCGGAGTTGACTGTGGAGAAGCAGGAGACCTCCCAGCTCTCCCGAAGATGCAAAACCAGCTCGGACCGCGCCTCTTCCCCGCGAGCGTGCAGAAGCGGCCCCAAGAGGAGCGGACGCCCGGCAGCTGTCACAGTCCTGGCCAAGAACCTGCCCCAAGCGCTTTGGATCTGCGCACCGTGGCTCCTGCGGAGGCAGCCAGACCCACCATCGACTTCCTGAAGAGCCACTCCCGGGATGAGGGGCGAAAAGCATCAGGAAGATGGAGGCTACCACTCCTCCTCCGCAGGCTGGCCTGGGCCCGTCTCTCTCCAAAGGCTCACGGGCAAGCAGGAATTAGGAGCCTCCAGGCCCAGCGGGGCCTTGAGGGACGCCTCTGGCATTTCCCTGGTGTTAGGGCTTCTGCCTGAGCCTCTCCCATCAGCCACTGGGCAGCTTATTAATGACCCCGGAGCCCTCTCCCTAGCCAATGCAACTTTTTGCAGGAAAAAAAAAAAAGTGTACAAGTGGACCAGTGTATTATTCAAAAGTCAATTGCACTCAATAGTTGAGAGAACAACCATATACTGCTGAGGATGCAGTATATAATCACATGTACTGCAAACTGATGCGATCTATTTTGAAATCAATTTGATCTAGTAATTTTACATTTAAATATAATCAGATAAAGATTATACACACAAAGATTTATTTATACCATCATTGAGGCATTTATTACTTTTAGTGGCAAGAAAAGGAAAGAAACCTAAAGGACAAGAATGGAGGTTATTTACACAAGTTATCCACATGATTATATACTACGCTGCCATTAAAAGCATGTTTTGAAAGAAGATTATTGACATGAGAAATTTGCCAACAACATAATGTGAAAAATCAAGGATAAGGGAGAAGCAACATAGAAAACAAAGTCTAGAGTAGGTACCAAATTTTATATTTTTAATATACTTGAGTGGTTTTATTTTTAAAAATTAAAAAGATTAAAAGTCAGTGAAATAGTTTTCTTTTGAATAAATAAGGATTATTTTTTTAATTCTGTAATTTCCAACACTTTCATTTCACTCTTTTCACCTAAGCTACCTATTACTCTATACCTATCTATTATATCTGGTGGACATTTTTATTCCTTACCTTTATACTCATGGCCATGCTCTTCACGTTGAAATACTCTCTTTACTTGGCTTCCCTCAGTTTTCATTCTATTTTCTATTTGCTCCTTCTAGGTCAAATTTGCAGCTTTCTTTTTCTCTGCTTTTTAAATATTGTGTTCTTACTCACATTTATTTTGGGTATTCAATTACAATTTCTACCTTAAATGCATATAAGGTAATATGAAGCACCTAAAGGGCCAAGTTTAAAAAACAAATTTTCTTGGACAAAGGGCTCTATGAAGAGCAGGCTGTTCCATCTCTAGCCAATTGTTGTCAGGAAAAAATGTAAGTCCAATGGTCCTGGCTTTTCAAAATTTTCAAAAAAATCAAAACTGATGTTTTTCTTGTGAAATCACCTTTACATGTTTGCAACTAATTCTCATTTCTACAAGTGATGCCAAATTAATATTTTTATGTGAAATTGCCTAATCTTTTAACTGGAAGTTTGCAACTTATTCTCAGGAAAGGAAATGTTAACCAAAAATACGTCAATTAAAGGGCTGTCCATTATGCCCTCCGACCTATACCAGAATAGTAATGGTTTCTAAGTCTGTGTCTCTGGCCCTAATTCTTTACTGAGATCCAGACCTATGTAAGACCTGGATATTTTTCGAATTTTATATTCAACATGCCCAAAATTGAATGGTTCATTTCTTCTGCTTTTCCCACTCTCCCACCCACCACCTACAATATCTGTTCCCTCTTCCTATACTGTCTATCTTAGGAAATAGCAACAACCTCCATCTAATTTTGAAGCCAGAATCCTGGGTCTTATTAATGACATTTTCCTCTCTGTCATACCCTCTATCAAACAATCAGCGAGGAAATACAGGTCTATTGCTAGGATATTTCTCGAGTCTCCTACCTGTCCCCAAAGCTATTGCACCTATGTGATGAAGGCCATCACCAGTTCTTGCCTACATGAGGGTAAAAGTTCTTAGTTCTTAAAACCTCTTTTGTCACTGTGAAGTCCGTTTGACCTTTCTAAGGTATTAATCTGACCAAATTCTTCCCTTCATTTAAACACTTCTCTGAAATGAACGTAACATTTTTCTGTCAACTATACCTCAAACAACAAAACTTTAGCAGTTTATTCTTCAGTGGTTATTATCTGGAGACTCTCTGTTGCAATAAATAGATTGCAAGTGACAGGAGCTCAACTCAAGTAGTGCGCTCCACACAACTTGTGGCCACATCCTGTACGTGACATTTGGTCCTTTCTTTCAGGAAAAGTAGGAATAAATACTTGCGACTGAAAGCTTTTGTTCTCAGGTAGGCATCACCAGTGTTTGAGGGCATCTCTCTCAGAAAGATACATTTCACAGTATTCCAATAACTCAAACATGCTTGGAAAGTTCGTGTAGAGAAAAATTTGTGTTCAAACACTGAGCTTGCCCCTCAATGATTTTACCAAAGAACAGAGATGGCCTTGCCCATTAGCCAACCTAAAAGGAAACGGTAGAGCTATAGTTAGTCATCATTGCCATCGTTGCCAATCATGTATGCCCTAAGAGAAGTAAATGTTGGAAAAAATTTTTTAAAAAGAAAAACAAAGAAAAGCTAAAAACAAGCTTTGCTCAAGATGTTCATTCCTTTGTTAAACACTCAGTAGCTACTTTACTAAAAAGTGAGCAGAACTAGCTGAACATAAAAAAACAAACAAATAAGCAAACAAAAACTCACTACATAAACTACAAAGCAAGGATTTAAAACCAATATTTGAATATTTGAATATGACATAATATTTTTTTAGTGGAAACTAAACTTAGAGATGGATCATTTTGACTGGTATCTAAATCTCTTAATTTTCTAAAACATTTTCCTCACTGTTTATTTCTGAAATTATAAAAAATTAAGTCTTTCTTAGAAAATAGGAATTGCTCCCTAATTTTGGCCTAGCTAAAATGTGGAATTTATTGTTTCAAGTCATTGATGAATTAAGAAGCAATTCTAGCTACAGGATAAACTGATTCTGGGCAGTCATGCAAAATCATCAGAGCATCAGGTTCAGATTTCTTATGCATGGGTTGTATTTCAGGGAGGTCATGCTGCCTTGGCAACACCTGGCAACTCAATACTTATATCTCCATTGACCCAAGTGCAATGTTCTCCTTTCTCCTAGTTATACCAGGAAAAATCCCAGAATAAGCTCTGATTGATTCAAACTGGATCACATGTCCATCTCTCAACCAGTGCTGCGACTGAGGAAAAGGAATATGCTAGTTGCCCAAGTCAAATTCATAGATTTTTATTAGGCTGTTGTCCCTGCTAAGTCACAAAAAAAGAGTTGGCAGAGGAGACATCTCAAAGGAAAATCAGCACGCTATTACCAACAAAAGGAGAAATTGGTGTTTGATGGGCAAATTCATAGTATACCAACCGTAAGTGTTCCCAGTACTATGTATGGCTTCCTATTTGCAGTACTTCGATCACCTTGTTCTTCCATCTGCAAGTGGAGATAGAATTATGCACATTCTTAATATTTAAGTATGAATTATTTTAATAATGCAGAAAGTATTTTAATAGTCAAGAAAGAAAATTAAAACCTGCTATAAAACTATTTATTTGTCAAAATCCACATAGGCATATCTTTAAAAGGATTGCTAAATTAAAACCTCTTCAGTTACTCCGTATAAGTATCTCAAAACCTGTGAGTCTGTGCCTTCATCAGGGCCCCGTTTTCAAAATGCCAGCCTCCTAGCATTCTAATTCACCTTTTGAATGAAGCTCATTGCAAGGCTCACATTTCTTCCCAAGTAGGTTTATCATTGGGGTTATCCTTTCTTTCTACCCTAATTCTTAACTGTTCTTTTCAGCAAACATTTGTTGAACCTTCCTCTGCATCTGTCATTATAAAAGGCACTAAGAATATAAATAGCCCTTAAGTAAGGTTACATTTTAGCAGACCATGCACATAGCTTAAGAATCATAATCTAATGTACAGAGTTCTCCACAGAGATAAGCAGGCTACTTCGTGGGAACACACAGGAGGGACACCCAACCCAGAGACTTGACTTAAGAATGGGTTTCCCTAGGAAGAGTGTTCCTGAGGCTAATATTAAAATGTAAGTGGTGGTTAGGTAGCTAAACCTGCTCGCCTTGTAGAGGCTTTACTCAAGTGGATGCATATTTTCCCATGGGATTCTGCCTATTGCCAGATAGTGCAGGGCAGGAGCACAGGTTGAGACGTGAATGTTGCAAAGAGGAATGACGTGGATACTGGATCATGTGAATCCTGCACTGATATTTCCCTTGCTGTAGAACTCAACCTCTTTCTTCAAAACCGTGACTGATCAAAAATAAAGCCCTTCGCTCATGAAAGATATTCCATTTTCTCTCTCCAAATCGTGAAGTTTCTGTGATATAACTCTACCATTTTCTCCTGACGCTTATATGGCATTATTTAACAACTGCAATATGCCTGGAGAAAAGATGTTCCCACTTTACCAGTTTTTTTCTCTTTTTCACATATTTGTTATATCTGAAAGATAATCAGGGATGTCATTTACATATCAGTGTGATAACATACTGGAGTCTCTGTGGAACAACTCAGTCCTAAGCATTTGAAAAAATAAATTTTAGAAGATTTAAAATAATTTTTCATTACACATTAAATGTTAAGTTCCAACCTCTTTAAAATATCAGGGCTTTCTTTTTAGACCTAAAAATTTGCAAATATATTAAATATAAATTGTATTATAAAATAAATTTGAAAAATAAAATATTAAAATGTATATTAAATGTAAATTATTTAGTTTGGAAAATTTAACTAAGGTTATGTATTTCTTCAACACAAGTCAGCTTCATAAGCAGTAGACCTTTTGCATAACCTGTCATATATATACATATATATGACATATATACATATATACGCACATACATATATACATATATTCATATATACACATATATGTATATATATGTGTATATATGAAATTGTTCATTGTAAACTTTTTTTCACTTGGTACCACCAGACTGAGTAAGGTATCAGGTGACTAAAACTCTGGAGTATCAGTAACGGATTGATTATAGGGAGAGTAATAGAGATAGCAACAAAAATAAACAAACATACAAATATAAAATAATGACCAATGCCCCTCTCTGTCTCTCTCTCTCTCTCTCTCTCTCTCTCTATATATATATATATATATATATATACACTGAAGAGAGAGTGTGGTGAGTGTTGCAGCTTGGTTAGGATTCCTACTTCCTAAATTATTTTAATAACAGAAGAAGGTATTTTGCTCACTTGGTAGATAAGCAATAAATGGTTGAGGTCATTAAGTTTCTCAAAGTTCCCCTATTTTACAAACTAAGTACATAATACACAATTTAACTGAGATAATATTCAAAGCTGGAAAAGTCATATACCTAGGGACAATAACCTGAGTCAGGAACTACTTATGGAAAGAAACCAATTTGTTGAGAAACTATACTTCCCCCTCACCCAAGTAAAAATCTCAAAGAAAGGGATTAAAAGGATTGCAGTGTGAGAGATTTATAGATTCACTATTAAAAAGAATGACTTTAGATTTCATTACTTTCCAGTACATCCAATTTCTTTCTCTTTCGTTTTCTTTCTTTCTCTTTCGTTTTCTTTCTTTCTCTTTCGTTTTCTTTCTTTCTCTTTCATTTTTTCTTTCTTTCTTTCTTTCTTTCTTTCTTTCTTTCTTTCTTTCTTCTTTCTTTCTTTCTTTTTCTTTCTCTTTCCTACACATGAAATAGCTCAGGATAAATTAAGTAGAAGGCTTATCTCCAGCTCCTTCAGTCTGGTTATGTTACACGTTTATACACAAGTACATGATACAGTTATATAATCACTGTGTACATAATATGCATATTATACATAATAATACAGGTAGATTCCTTTGTCAAAGTCTGAATTCCATCCTGCAATCGCTGGGCAATTATCACTTTTATAAGCTCTTTATCATCTAGCAGTGAGATGCCTAATTATCTTTTCTAAGATACAGAGAGAGACCGAAGAATACATACAAGTATTAAATTCCAAATTAATAATTATGTTTTGCTGTATGGAAGTACTTAAATACATGTTAACATATGAATATGTATGGGAACTGAAAAAAATTTAAATAATCAAAAACAATAGTAGAATGAATAAGTACATCAGGGCCTATTTTTGCATCAGAATATTCTGCAGAGTGAAAAACAAATTATATACAAATATACACGCCAACACGAGTGCATTTCAAACACCACAATAAAAGAGGTCACAAAATAATAAAAATATAATTACATTTAATGCAAACGTATATTTCAATTAATACATTTATTATAAGCAAAGATATAAGAGACACAAAAGTCAGGATATTACAAATATTGTAGAAAAGAAGGAAAGAGATGTGTTGTGTTCAAGGACATCAAAGGTAGTGGTGATGGTCTATTCCTTAAGCTGACCAGGTGTTCATTATTATTAATATTATTATTTTACTTTATTAAACTTATTAAATAAGTATATATGCTTATGGACTTAGTTATGTATTTAAAATTATAAAGTTGAAATAACGAAAGCAATGTACTCTTTAATTCATTTACTCGATAGCTACCTATTGCACCTGTACCACACGCCAGGCACTGAGCTACTTGTTAGAGTTTCTGCTAACCCCAAACAGGTCATGATCTCTTCTCTCATGGAGCTGACAGATTAATGTTTGATTGTTTGCAAGCAGTAGACAATCTGATATTTTCTCAAAAAACGTCATGAGCTTAATAGCCATGAACAAAGCTTACCACACCATCTCACCTTCCTTTGATTGCCTTACTCAAATCCTGAAGCACGTACTTAGCTGAAAAGGGTTGAAGTGCTATGGAAGTCACCTTATTATATCCAAGCTTCCATATCATCTTAGACTCGGAATCCCTTATGTCTAGGACTAGTCTGAGAAGTTCTCACTGGAAACCGGAACCCTTCTTTGAGAAAACTGAGATCTCTAGACTGTGACTTGCTTCTATGGTCCTAGTTGAAGTGTTAATAGACACAATCTATAACTGGAAAACATTTATTTATTTATTTATTTATTTATTTATTTATTTATTTATTAAAGATTTTATTTATTTATTCGACAGAGATAGAGACAGCCAGCAAGAGAGGACACAAGCAGGGGGAGTGGGAGAGGAAGAAGCAGGCTCTTAGTGGAAGAGCCTGATGTGGGGCTCGATCCCATAACGCCAGGATCACGCCCTGAGCCGAAGGCAGACGCTCAACCACTGTGCCACCCAGGCGCCCCTGGAAAACATTTAAAAGCACTAAGCAAATGTAAAAAAGCAAAGCTATGATCTTCCTGAAATTATGACAAATGTCATACACTTTTTGGTACTCCAAAGCAGAACCTTTCTCACGAAATAATTTTTCCTTTTCACAATTTTAGTATGGAAGCTGAGGCCTCCAGAACCTGGCCAGAAGTCACCACCTTTCCAATGCTTCTGCCATGAAATCCGCTGTTTAAGCAACATGAACCTCATTCTTTAGGAACGTGTCCCTTAAACAATGGGAAAAGATCGCTATTGTATGTGTTTCTCAGCAATTTGACTGGGTGACGCCTCCACCCCGAACAACCTCAATGGCCACAGGACTGCAGGGCTCTGTCTGGCCAGGTCAGGTCACAGCCCCATTCTGACACTGGATATAAAACAGCTGGCTAGACAGTGAAGTAAGATCTGATGCCTCAGAGAAAGGCAAAGAGATACTGGGTGGCAAAAAATAATGTCTCCTCCACTCAACATTTAAGTTCCCACTAGAATTCTTTTACCTCCATGAAGCCTTTTTTGATCTTTAAACCATTTTCAAAAATCTCTTTTCTTTCACAGACATCTCAGTAACCAACCAACTCTTATTATGTGGCCTTTTGTATGCTTTTCTCTGTTTCTGGATTTAAAATTCTAAAGGGAAAGATCCGTGTCTAATTCAGCTGCATGCACTTCATAGCTCCAAGCACTGTGTTAAGAATATTTTCTAAAAGAACAAATGAATGGCCTTCAGGTGTTTGTTGTATTTAATTGAATAATTTGAAACTGATCCAGGTTAAGTTCTTCCTTCACCCTCCCCTTCTTTTCCTCAAGATAACAGAGTCAAGTCATGACCAGACCTGGACATGGGCCAGTGCTAGGGCATTTGTCTCACTGACAGTCTTCTCCGTTGAAGCAGGACTATAAATTCAGGCTTTTAATCCCCAAAGCATTATTCACTCTGCTTTTGAAGTAAATATTGACCACATAAAGACGCTAAATATTTTCCTCCTGAGTAAGATTTTATAGCCCATACCTTAGAATTCAGTCACATGTACTCTATACCTAGACTACTGCTATTGAATTGGTAATGACAATCAAGGACTGTGTTATTTCCTTGGACTTAATCTAGAGGAAATATTGCTCTCAAACTCCTTCCTGAGTAGTACAGAGAAATGGTAGATGCTAAGCCTTTACTGCTATCCCTATAAGGGCATATCTGTGAAGATATTATGAAAAATGTATATTCCTTTTTCTTGTCTCTTTGTAAGTCTCTACAGCATGAATCCCTTATGCTGTATATTATTTCACATAATGATAGAGTTTAAGGAATAAGAGGAACCTCCTATAATTTTATGTTATTAAACATAACTGTATGACCTCTACGAAGTCCTATTTTGTTTGAAGTAAAGCAGTATTATAAATAAAATTCCAAGTACAATACTTTATTAATGCACATAGTTTGGTTATCAGAAGAGCAACTGATGTTGACTTTCTTTATATATTACCAATGAACCTAAAGAATTGCTGATTTCTAGTATCGGATTATTTTTAGAATCAGCCACATGCTATTTTTTTCCAGTTTTACTAAGGTATGGTTGAGAAATAAAATTTGAAGGTGTACAATGTGATATTTTGATAAATGAATGCTTGGTGAAATGATGAATGCAGTCATTAATACAATCACAAACATATCCATCACCTCAAATAATTACCTTTTTGTGTGTGTGGTGAGAACACTGGAAATCTACTTTCTTAGCAAGTATCAAGTATATAATGCATTATTAATTAACCATAGTCACCATGCTATACATTAGGTCTCTAGAACTTATTCATTTTATAGCTGAAAATTTGCACCATTTGATCAATATCTCCCCTTTTCTGCCACCCCCCAGCCCCTAGTAACCATCATTCTACTCTCTATCATAATGACTTCAACTTTTTTCTTCAGATTCCACATATAAGTGAGATTATGTGATATTTATCTTTCTGTGTATCACATACTTTACTTAGCATAATATATTCCAGGTTCATTCTCACATTTTTCTATCCATCACCCATCAGTGGATACTTAGGTTGTTGTCATATCTTGACTGTTGTGAATAATGCTGCAATGACCACGAGAGTGCTGATATTGCTTCAAGATCCTATTTTTATTTCCTTTGACTATATACACAGAATTGGGATTGCTGGATCATGAGGTAATTCTATTTTTTATTTTTTTGAGGAACTTCTACATTGTTTTCCATAATTTTTGTGCCAATTTACATTGCCACCAACAGTGCACAAAAGGTCCCTTTTCTCCACATCTTCTCCAGCACTTGCTACCTTTTGACTTTTTGATAATATTCATTCTAACAGGTTTGAGATGATATTTCATTGTGGTCTCTATTTGCGTTTTCTGGTGACTAATGATGTTGAGCATCTTTTCATATATCTGTTGTGCATTTGTTTGTTTTCTTTGGGAAAATGCCTATCGGTTCGTTTACTGATTTTTATTTTATTTTTATTATTATTGTTTTTTTAAGTAAGTTCTCCACCCAATGTGGGGCTTGAACTCACGACCCTGAGTTCAAGAGTTGAATGTTCTACTAAGCCAGCCAGGTGCCCTTCATTTTCCCTTTTTTTTTTTTTAAGATTTATTTATTTATTTTTGGAGAGAGAGGGTAGAGGTAGGGGGAGAAGGAGAGAGAGAATCTCAACCAGGCTCCACGCCCAGCGTTGAGCTGGACATGGGGCTTGATCTTATGACCCTGAGATCATGACCTGAGCCAAAATCAAGCATTGGATATTTAACTGACTAGGCCACCCAGGTGCCCCTCATTTGCCCATTTTTAATTGAGCTTTTTGGTTTTTTGCTATTTAGTTGTCTGAGTTCCTTATATATATGGGATTAGTACCCCCTATCCATTGGATGATTTGCGAATATTTTCTCCCATTTGGTCGGTTCCTTTTTCATTTTGTTATGATTCCTTTGCTGTGCAGAAACTTTTTAGTTTTATGTAGTGCCACTTACTTATTTTTACTTTTGTTGTTTGTGGTTTTGGTGTCAGATCCACAATATCATTGCAGAGACCAATATCTACTAGCTTTTAACCTATGTTCCTTTCTAGGAGTGTGATAGCTCAGATCTTATGTTTAAGTCTTTAATTCATTGTGAGTTTATTTCTGTGTAAGTTAAGGGTCCAATATAACTCCTTTGCATGTGGATATCCAGTTTTCCCCACACCATTTATTGAAAAGACTACCCTTTCCCAAGTGTGTATTTTTTGCCCCTTTGTCACAAATTATTTGCCTGGATCTGTCTGGGTTAATTTCTGAGCTCTGTATTCTGTTCCATTGGTACACGTGTCTTTTTATACCAATACTAACTCTTTTGCTTATGTTGGCTTTGTAATATAATTTGAAATCAGGAAGTGTAATGCCTCTAGTTTTGTTCTTCTTGTTCAAGATGACTTTTGCTATTTGGAGTGTTAGGTGGTTCCATACAAATGTAAGACTGTTTTTTCTATTTCATTCGAGTTTTGATAGGGATTTCATTGAATTTCTAGATTGCTTTGGGTAGAATGGGCATTCTAACAATATTAATTCTTCTAAACCATGAACACAGGGTATCTTTCCATTTATGTGTGTCTTCTTTGATTTCTTTGATCAACTTATTATAGTTTTCATTATATAAATCTTTGACCTCCTTGGTTACATTTATTCCTCAGCATTTTATTTTCAACTCCATGTTACTTTAATTTTGCATATATTGAAGTCCCACTATAATAATACCTTACTGATGGATCCATTTTTTTTTTTTTTGTCCTTTTTCGGGAAATCTTTTAGAAGAACCACAGAAAAACCTTTTAAAGCAAAAGTTGGAGTGCTTATCATACTTCGCTTTTGGGAACAAACAAAACTGAAAACAGACGTTAGAAGCAACATGATGATGCTAGTATTTATTTGTTGTTGTTTGTTTCTTTTGGTATAGCTGGGCTAGAGAACATCTGTGACTATTAGCTAAAAGGCTGAAAGTCGAGCCTCCAAACATCTTCCCCCAAGTCTAGAGTTTGGAATTGCCTGTTAAGAGAGTTGAAGTTTAAGATTCTAAATTTAGGAAAATTCACAGCCTCCTTGGCACATCAGACTTTCAGGCCTATCTCTAAAAAACAGGCCTTAGGCCCTGACTTAGTTATGCTTACAAATTAAAGGCAAGGCAGAGAAGATAGAGTGATCTGACCGGGGGCAGGAGGGATAGAAAGAGAGAGGGGGAGAAAGACAGGCAAAACCACACATGAACCTTTTATCCCAATCTTACCAAAAATGAAGCTTCTTTTATGGGAGGAGCAAGTAGGGAAGAAAAATGAGCAAACTTGTTTCCAGCATTCAAAATGGAGTGCAGAAGTTCCTATTTTACATGAAATGGAAATCTGGAAAGAGTCAGAAAATCAGCCTTATATTTGTTTAATTTAAAAATTATTTTATATTTTGAAACCGAGAGAGTGTTAGAAAGAATATCTATATTGTTTTGCATTGCAATTCAATTCCTTTATTGAAAAAAATAAACGTAGGGAAAGAGAAGGATGAACAAAGCCAGAACTATATCCTTTCTGTGGGAAACTTAAATGTTGAGAACAACAAGACAAAGGGAGTAAGGAAAATAAAATAGATGGCCTTTATTCATTTCAGTGGCTTAGACAAAATAGTTAATTCCTACCTGCCGTGATGTTAGATTCTAAATCTTATATTTTCACCTTCTGGTAGAATCAGTGAACTCTTCAATCTGCTTAAAATAAATTTTCTCTTTGCTGAACCAGAGTCAGGTCCTATTGCTTGTAGCCAAAGACCTTAAGTAACAAACTACTGGGCAATTGTTTCAGATTACCGCATGGCATAGAACAAGATGGAGGCCATTAATTGATGGACAGGTCAGAACTCCTAGTCTCGAAACCACTGATAAGAAACTGAGACTCCCAGGCCAGGACTAGAATCGAAGGATTTGATTTGCAGTATCACTTGTTTTGAAATCTAGTCCAAGGAATGGAAATAGATGCAAACAATGGAAAAATTTTAAAGAGTTGTATTTCTAGCAAAAACGAAGCCTGGCAAATGACAAAGTATTTACAACCCCAAATCTCACAAACTATAGGAGAAGGATTACAAAAGTGGGATAGTTCCCAAGCCTTCCCCAGAGCTATCTCAGAAAGGGTGTGGGAGTCAAAGTCAAGAGAGCAGAATGGAGTCAGTCTCCAGTTACATTTTGGGACTGTAACATGTAACAGCTGCTTCTGGTAGTAACCTCTGTACTATTTAGAGTCCTTTAGTTGTGAACAACACGTAAGGATGTTAATGAAAATAAAAAGGTGAAATTTATTGAAATTGATCAAATACTACAACAGCACAGGAACCAGTGTGGCAGAATTGGGAATGTATGAGCACTATACCTAGTCTTTCACATTAATCCCCAAATCAGCAGTTGTAAGTACTTCCCTCAGTCAGTTCCTCAGGATGAACATTTTTCACATATTTTTGAGCTATCCTCCCAGCCCCTGCTCATAATTCCCTTTCTCTTGGAATGATCAGCAGGGGACCCCCTCTCAGCCATATTGTGATGATCAATTTGTGGACCACAGTTGATTGAAGAGGGACCAACACCTAGACATGCTGGGTCAATGAGATTCTCTTCGCTAGAAATTTAGGATTTGAACTAAAAAACACACTGGAAATTGGGAGTTGTCATTAAAGTGAGGATTTTAAAAGAACTAGCCATAAATCCCTGCCTCCAAGATTTATCTTTCCTGGTTCTCCATTCAAAAGGCCTAATGGTTCAACATTTCCTAGATTTCATGAGATGTCATAATTATTTCTAAAAAAATTATCCCTTTTTTTGTAAGTTAGCATGAGTCAGTTTATCTCATTGATATCTGGAGAAACCTAACCACTACACTGACTAGTTAAGTTAAGGTCCTTATTGCAAGATTTGGTATTGATATTTAGGAAGTGTGCATGGCTGGGCTAACCTTAGAAGCCAGCTTCTTGGATAGGCCCTAATCCCAGTATAGAGAGTGCCTCTTCATTAATTCCAAACTGGCGCTTAAGACTCTAAAGGACAGTCTCCCACCATTAAAAATAAATGAATAAGCAAACAAACCTGTGTATAACACATTCCTTGAGATCGGCACTTTAATCCTAAAGGGAGAGGAGAATCATCAATCTGATTCTGCTGGTAACAGTAATTTTTTTTAGAGAATTTTTTTTCTAGATTAAATCTCCTTAATTGGCTATGTCAAAGAAGAAAATCCTGAGAGTATAAATATGACCAGTGATAGCCGTGGCCCTCAGATGTCTTACAAGAGAGGGATTATTCCACAAAAAGTTGTATGTTTTATCAGAGACTGATGTTAAGGATCATTATCTGTGTAAGGGCTTTGGAGTAGCCTAGGTGTTCCCCTGTCCTGCAGGAAAGAAGAGAGCCATGGAGGGCTCCCCACCAGCAGAAAAGGAGACCAATGTAAATATAAACCTTGTAAATGTAAATATAAACTTTGAGTCTTCAGAATGCTCCATTTGTGAACCTGGTGTGTCTACAAAGGGGGTGGAGCTCTTAAATCTTGATGTGGTTAAACCCAGATTGGACCAGACACGGTATTTCCTGCTGTGTTAGCTGAAAGTAACAGCCACCAATTCCAGTTAGATTAATCTGAAGAGCAAAATTATTACAAGGTTTCAGAATTGTTTAAAGGCAAGCCTGCAGCTGGGAATCAGGTGAAAACTAGAACCACAAATCAAAAAGCCATCTGGAACTTAAAGTGTTCTCTCTCCATCTTTCATTTTTATTTCCTCTGCATGTCATAAAAGAGCCTAAGTAACCCTCCCACATTCACTCAGCTAGTTTGTTACAGAGGTAGGACTGCGATTCGAATCTTCTGACTTCTGGTTTTGAGCAATTTCTACTTTACTGAACTATCTGCCTTGAGAGCAACTAAAATCAGCCATGCAAACCTGACTCCTTCCATGTTGTACTGACTGGTAAATTGCACTAAGTGAACAGGTATTAACTGGGTTTGATGAATACTTGCATGAAGGCCCATATAAGTCCCTCTTCCCACCTGTCTGCGGCTTTTCCAAAATAGTGTAGTAGGTGGAGTCATTGACCAAGAAGTCACCTGGTCCCTCCAGGCTCTGCACCTCAACAGGCAGACTGTAAGCAAGTCATTTAAACTCTCCAAGTCTTGGCTTTCTTGTCTTTAAAGCAAGATGGTAATCGTATCGCCCAAAGAGTATTGCTGTGGAAGTAAAGTGACATATTGCACATGCATGACATCCAGTAGTGCACCAGCCCTTGGTAAACCTTCTGATGGTACCAGAGCTCTTAGCATCGCCATTCCCACGTCAGTCCTCCAGACAGCGCTGCCGTCCCATCTCCAGTTCTAAACATGAACTCCATGGCCTTGAGCATTCTCAGAGACAGACATTTATATTGATAAAAACAATCTTTTAGTGTTTTTGTGGAGGGGGAAGTGAGGGGAAGAGATGAACTGACATTCATTTGCAACCAAATGTAGGAGTCAAAGTCTGGTTTCACAAACACAATGGCCAGGATTTCTGGGCAGCTGTCACACCTCCCCAGTTTACACAGATGCAACAGCACCTGCTGAATTAACCTGTGGCATTTGCCAAAGTCAACCTCTGCCAAAAGCAAATCTTTCCTCCTGGCATGTTGAATAAGAGATAGGAGCGCATTAAACATTTACTGAGACACTTCAAGATGGTCTCAGGTAACAGGAAGTGTTTTGAGATTTATTCGGCATACCTTAAGTGCACATAAGACAGAGGGAGATACACAGGGAATTTTCCTGAGATTTTTTCTTTTCAATCAGCTTCCTCTGTGACTTTTACACTATAATTTATTTTTAAAGAGGCATCATAGTTTTCTGGGTGCCATAATAAAATGTAAAATAAATGTTTTCACCCAGATAAGCACTCTTAAAAGGAAAGGATACTGAATTCATTTAAATACATTTGCAAAAGATTGATTTTCCCAAGAGAGTGTACATATTCTATTTCTTTAATTATTCTTGAAGTTTTGCCTATCAACTGACAATTTCCTACAGAAGGGAAGCAAAACAGCCTGGCTTCCCTGACAGCAAAGAGTTATAATAATACTAGAATGAAAATGGGTTTGTCACTTTCCTTATCTGTTCTAATGTCTGACTTATGGGAGTCAGAAATGAAATAACCCCCACTCTAATGAACACGATTGCTAAGAATATATTAAACTGAAAGTTAAATTCAAAGTCAACTTTCTCTAGTTTTTAAAGCTTAGGATGCTCATCTTTAACTCTAAGTAACCAGTAGGGTAAGCTATACAAAATTAAAGGAAAATCTGATCATATTTACTTTATTTTTCGGAATACTTTCAAGCTTCTCTAAAACCCAGCCCCTGCCATGGTGGCTGCTGATAGCAGGGTTCTCGGTAATGCATCAGCAACCCAGTAAGCCCTCCCCAGTCCTTTTGCTCAGCCTAGGTCACCAACCCCAAATCTCCTTTCTATCTTAACACAGTTCTTCTTTCGAAGCCGTGGCTTCTTTCTTGTCATTGAATCTGGTTCAGATCTTCCTGAACCTGGTCCTCCCTCCAAAGCCATGATCTCTGTTGAAGAGCCGTGATGGTTACAGAGCACTGTGAAAGTACCTAATGGGCAACATTGTGGTCTGTTCACGTAAAAATGGTTTAAAAATGGTAAATGTTACATTGTGTATATTTTACCATACACAAAAAAAGTAACTGCCTCTAACTTTATTCCTAGGTAGCAGACGGGCTTCTATCCCAGAGGACCCTGGCCTGTTTTCAGTAGGTCCACTATCTCTAACTTTGCATGCCAAAGGCAGAAGTTTTTTGTGCTGATCATAGGTATACAAAATACAACTATATCTTTATATCCTTTCCCTTCTCCTTCAAAAGATGAATATATTTTCCCCCTTGTATCTATGTGGGCTTGTGACTCTTGAAACCACCTGAATGTGGGAGATACCATGCTGTGTAAATTTTGAGGATAGGTGATTAAAGGCAATTCATTTTCTCTCTTACTTGTTCAAGCTCTCAGGTTGGCTCCCTCAACTACCAGGTAGGCAGTCCAAGTGCCCTGAGGCCACCGCGCTATAAGGAAGCCAAACTAATTGACACAGAGAGACCAATGGAAAAGCTCAAACACTACATGAAGACGGAGGGATGCGGCGTCAGAGAGCCGTCACTCTCTGACTGCGACTGGACGAGGCTCTGAGCCAACACTGCACAGCCAAGCCCTTCCCAAACCCCAGACTCACCAAACCGCAAGAGGTAATAAACTTACTCTCGTCAATTTTGGTCCATAAATTGTTATGCGGCGAATAGAGAACTGGAACAGAATTTGTATGTACCTGAAGGTGGATGCCATAATAAAACCCAAAAATAAGTGACGTTGGGTTTAAGACCAAGCAGACATCAGAAGAGCCTTGACGAGACTGTTAAGGTTAAAGGGCCTGGAGAAAAGTTCAGCAGAATCTTAAAAGATCTCAAGAAGGCTGTCTGTGGAATCATAAAGAAGAGTAAGGAACGTGTTATTAGAAGGGTAAGGAAAGGAGATCCTTCCACGTAGCGACAGAAAGTTGAGCAAAGCTGTCATCCGAGGTAACATGGAGAATAGCAGATGTACCTAATGAACTTGATGGTCTGGGTGAGGAAATTTCCATGCAAAATGATGAGAGCGATGCTGGTTTCTTCAAGCTGCCTATCAAAAAACAAGAGAAGAGATGAACTAAAAAACAAATTCTGCAAATTTTGCATTGAATTTAGAGAAGAGCCCCCCAAAAAGCTTTCTGGCTAGCAAAAGCTTTTTAAAATAAGAAAGGGTCTCAGGTCAAAGATCAAATCCAAAATGTGACTCTAGGATTATCAGAAAGACCTAAGGCAGTGCCTCCTGGCACCTTTCAGACAGACAAAAGGGCCTCAGAGAACCTTACTGTCCTGGCTTTCAGTTAGACAAAGGGATTCCTAAGAGTCTTAAGAGCTTCCTCCCTCAGCAGCCTCCCAGGTAAACCCAAGGTGGAATGGGGCTTATCTTGAAGAAATCTGTGGGTGTGGCTTTGTATTATGAGGTAAATTAGAAATGAATAGCTAGGAAGCCTCTGCAACCTTTAAAAAAATAGTATTTGAGAAAACTGAAAATTTAGACACCTTTGAAAGTGATCCACCCGGAAGTTCCTTGTTTGTCTTTGAGATTTTGTGTATCTCTGAGCCGGAGCCGTAGAGAGGCTCAGTTCACGAGTGAATGTCTCAGGAGACACCCCAAGAAGGGCCTGGGTCCCTCTTGTTAACTGGGTCATTCAACTAGTTACTGTCTAACATCAAGGATGTCTCTCACTCATGTCATCAATTAAAGGGACAATGAGGAACTGGATTTAGTTTGGAAGCCTAGATACCTGTATCTAAGGGGAAGCAGAAACAACAAAATAGAAATGGACTGAGGTTGGAAATAGAAAAGCAGAACGTGACGACCAGGTAAAGCTCATAACCCCAACAGTGAAGGTACCGTGGAGCAGAGGGGTCCTGGGATATTAAGAAGAAACACCTAAACACAGATCACTGTAAAGAGGATTTAATATGTGTTTGCTTCTGGTTATAGCTCAACCTCTAGAAGCCCCTGAAGGTCAAATCCACATCTTTCCCCACAGGGTTTTAATGAAGTGGGTATGGAGGCATAATTTTGATCCCTAATCTTGAGGCCCTAGGAATGGAAAGGGTTTTAGACACAAACTTTGCATTTTTCTTTTTTTCTCAGAAAACCCCATGTCTGATTTCATAAATTCAAACCTTAGCATGATATATTTAATTGTGATTTCTTTCTCGGTCTAGGTAAAGTTCAATCTGAAACAATTTCAGAGTGTTTCATTTTAATGATTGAAATGTGTATTCAATTCCTATAAAAATCCAAAGCTCCATTCTGAATGCAGTTGACATTCTCCAGCACATCATTTAAATTTCTCCTAGTAATTTTCTGCCTTCTGTGAGACAGTGATATTACATTGCCTCAAGGCATTTTGCATATTTTGTTGATTTTAACATTTAAAGTCCTGGTGGTTTTTACTCTCTCATTATGTCCATGTTCATGTCCCATATTTCCCTCTGCTCCTCTCTAGAGAACAGTGAGAGAGTTGAAATAATTTGTGTGAGTTTAAAAAGGAATTTCTCTGAGATGGGGACAGATGAGTGTTTGAGACAGGAGCATTGATGAAGATACCAGGAGTAAAGGAAGGTTGCTCTGGTTATGATGGCTGTGAGGATACAATAATTGAATTATTCTACCTTCTATGTAGAAGTCCTTAAAAAAAGATGGAAACCAAAGACTAGAGTTGCTTTCAGAATTTAGGGAAACAAATTTTGTAGCATTGCTGTATTATTTGCAATTTCTTAGGCAAAAAAGTAAGAATGGCATGGGGTAAAATTAGTAGAGTATACCGGGTCTCTCATCTTTCCAAGGTAAACTTTGTTGAGTGGAGAAGAAAAACTTCAATGAAAATAAGAGGGAAGAATAAGCTCATCCGATCAAAAGGCAATGCCATTACAACCATTGAAAATTTTTAAACACCTCCATTCTGAAGTATTAGTATGAAAAAGAAGAGTCTGTCTCATATCAAATGACTAACGTACTTATGTATTGCATATTTCACTTATGTATTTTATATCTTAATGTCTAGACTATGATGCATAATCTCAGGAACTTTTAAACTAAATATAGTAATATTCTTTATAAATATTTTCATTTTTAATCTCTACCCATCATTTTCTCTCATTCATCTGCTTTCTTTGGCCTACATCTTTTTCATTGATCTATCCATCCATCCACCCATCCATCCAACACTTACTGAGAAATGTCAGTGTGGTAGATCAAGATGGTCACATATTTTTTGACCCTTTCCAACTGAGAGCTAGGATCTATACCCCCTCCTATTGAATCCAGATGGGTTGTGCAACTAACCTGACCTATCAGAATGATTGATCATGCTGAATTAAGGCTTCCTCTTCCTCTTCTCCTTCTTCTTCTTCTTCTTTGAGCCAGGACTTAAAAGATTGGGAGCTCTTATTTCTTATTTCTTGAAATGCTTGTTCTGGGATGAGTCAGTCACCTTGCAAGAGGCACTTTGATGCCCCTGAGTCTACCATGGTACAAGGAAGTCCAGGCTAGCCATGTGGAGAGAGATGACCAACTAGCCCTGGTGATAGACATGAGTGAGGAAGCTTCTTGACTCCAGCCAAAGGTCATCTGACTGCAAACATGAGTGACTCTAAGAAACAACCTACCAGTGAGTCTGTCAATACTTAGGAAAGACAAAAAATAATATATTGCTATTTGAAGGAACTAAATTTTGGAATAGATTATTACGTATAAATAGATGGCCAGGCCAATCATACAGCACATGGAGTGTTGGGAGGGTACAAAGAAAAGGAAAATAAGAACCCCTCCCTCAAGGAAACAATAGAAAAGATTTTTAATTCACATTATAAGAAAAGTTACTCTTTTTTTTTTTTGAAAGAGCTCACACATGCAGGGCAGGGGAGGGGCAAAGGGAAAAAGGGAAAGAGAATCTTAGGAGCCCGGGGCTCAACCCCAGGGCCCTGAGATCATGACCTGAGCTGAAATCAAGAATTGGATGCTTAGCCAACTGAGCCACTCAGGTGCCTCACTTCTTTTCATGGTTAACTACTGTTAGAATTAGGTGTTAAAACAGGCTCACTGTTGAAGTAAAAGAGAGAGGTGAATTTCACTGTGTGAATTATTTCAATTGTCTGAGCCTCAGTTTCCTTCTCTGTAAATCTCGTAGAGATTAAATAGGCTAATCATGTACGACGCACAGACTGCGGTCTGGCCCCGTAGTAAATGATCGATATGTGTTAGCTGCTATGGTTTCTACTCCTGTTATTACCAACAGCAGCAGTGGCAAACACCTCCATCCCAAGATGGAACTAAAAGGACCAATAACTCTCTCACATTAGTTCTGCCAGCCCTTGGTGGGAGACCAGTCCACAGCGACGCTTCTGCCTCCTGCACTAATGTTCCCTTGAGCATCTTTGATCTTCGAGAGCCACCAAAGCGTTGTATTGCCGAACATCACACTGGTCTGTCTAAACTCGCTGTTTCTAAATAGCACGTAGGGGGAGACATTACGGCATGATGTGTAAGAGTGGGCTCAAGTCCTGTTTAGAACAGACATGGGCTCTGTGACTTTCTGTGCTTCATCTGTCTCACCTTCCGAACAAAACATGGTTCTTTATCTACCTCAGGAAGTTGTGGAGAGAATGCCAGGGGATAATACATGCAGAGGCCTTAGCACGCAATGGGGAATAAATGCTGTTTTGTGATTATTATTATCATTACCACTGGCAAGTACAAATAATACAGTCTGTACTACATGCTAGTCATTTTTCTATATTATTAATGAGACATTCCATAGCCTTTGATCATAATTATTACCATTTCTATAAGAAAACTGAGGTTCAGAGACAAATTACTTTCCCACTGCCCCCTAGCAACATACATAGAAAGTCAGACTTCAGTCCACATCTGTCTGATTTCAAGCCTCATGCCTGTGCTTCTATGCCATTCCTTGTTGAAAAACAGTAATATTTACTATAAACAGGAATTAAGATACATTCTTACTTTATTTGGGTTGCCAGATTTACCAAGTAAAATTTAAAAAATATTCGTTATTATCTGAAATTCAAATTCAACTGCGTTTCTTATCTGGCAACCCAATGTTTTTCTATCTTCTTAGCTGTTAAACCTAAAAGCATTTTTGCTTTTTTGCTAGCCACTGAAAACCAGAGATTTTGCCTTTTGCCACCTATATTTTCATTTGGTTAGATGAAATGTGGTTGAGGGAAAAAGCACATTTTTTATTAGAGATCTCCTCCCCTCAGACTCACAGATTATTACCCAAACAGATTGAAAGTGCTCCTTGGGGAAAAAGACTTTGTCTCACTCATGTTTGTGTCTCCCCACACTATATATAACATATCTGGACCCTCAAACAATGCTTGTGGAATGAAAACAGCCGTCAAGCTTCCTAGGGGTCCTTCAGAGGAAAGATTTGAGCTGTTAGAAAATGTTTACCAAATGGTGTGCACAGCAAATATGAAGCAGCAAGAACTTTGTGTGGCTGATGGCAGCTTAGACGCAAACACTCTCGTTTCTTCCACAACCAGAAAAAACTCCAAATCCGCTTATCCAAGCCTTAGGTAAATGCTGACTACTTGCTTATTCATGTTGAAGCTCTAAACAGACAAAACAAAATAGACTAAGACTAGCATACCTAAAATGCTAAATACTTTGGACCAAAGTCTGATTCAAAACTGGATTACAGCAGCAAATCTTCCTCCCCCTCCTCTTCCTCCTCATGATGTTACACTGCGTCATTGCATCTAATCGCACATGGCGTCATCTTTAAGATTCCATTCAGTGAGAACATCATAAACTAAGGAAACCCTTTGGAGCAAGCAAGAGAAGCGCTGATTAAGGTTTAGTCACAAGCATGGACAGTGGAGCCCCTGAAATAAAATTACCACAAGAGACAAAACAGTGTGTTTGGAATGGAGGAAGAGGGGGAAAATATTTTTGATCTGTGAACTGGAAAAAATGGGAGATTGGACTCAGAAATTCTGGGGAAGTACATGCATCTAAAAAACTGTAACCATGACAGCCTTGGCCAGCTTTTGCATGGGGATCTCTTGTCACAGTATCTCTGAAGGGGTGGGGTTATCTGCTTCGTCCAGGCCAGGAATCTGAAGCGGCAACCGTCAGAGTGGCAAGAGAAGCAGAGTAATCCAACCACAGTGCTGTGAACTTGACCATCAGTGATGGTACAGTTGACCCTTGAACAACACGGGGGTTAGGGGTCCCAACCCCCAGTGTAGTCAAAAATCCATGTACAACTTCTGACTCCCCCAAAACATAACGACTGACAGCCTGCTGTTAAGCAGAACCTAGCCAATAAAATAAGCAGTCAATGAACCCATGATTGGTATGTTATATGTATTATATGCCATATTCTTACAATAAAGTAAGCTACCGAAAAGAAAACATTATTAAGAAAATCAAAAATAACAGAAAATACAGTTACATCACTGCCCTGTATTTATTGAAAAAAAAAAATCCACTTGGAAATGGACCCGCGTAATTCAAACCTGTGCTGTTCAAGGGTCAAATATATGTATTTACTGTGGACAATTCTCTGCCTTATATGATCTTGTATAACTTACTTTAACATCTCTGTGTCTCCATGCTCTGATCTGTAAAGTGGGGTTAAAAATAACACCTATGTCATGTCTGTCACACAATATTATAAATGCTCACTGTTAATATAACTATTTTTCTGTAGGCACTGTAGAATGCAAGGATAATGCTTTCTTATAGTAAAATAAGCTGTAGTCTTGGGAGCCCAAAACAGTTTGGGCCTTGAATTTCTCTGACACTTACTGAGGGAATGAGAAGGAGTTTCCCTTTTGAAGGGCCCTCTATCCTGGGCTGTAGGAAGACACACCCAGTCCTTCCAGCTTGCCCCTCTAATTCTGACAGCAATTTTCAGGCCTGGGGTCTAGCAGAATTCCAGAGCACCTCAAGAAAATCCAGAGTACAATGGGTTCAGAGCATTCTCCAGTCTCAGCGCAAGCCCTTGGGGGCCAGGGCCAGCCCTGGGATCTGGGAGTGAAGAGGACGGGCACCCCTAGCCAATGCTAGACACACAGGAATTCCTGAACATGGTGAGGTCGGGGGAGTCCCTGATGAGGGCAGACAGCTGTTTGATCTTTGCTTTTTAGTCTGCCATCTCAAAGAAGTTACTGCTCACCCTACTACATGGGCAGAGAAAAGAAAATAGTACTATCAAATATATATAGTTTTTTCTATAAGGAAAAGAGGTACTTGTGGACAAAGGGTGAAAAGATACACATTGCTGGGGCAAAGAGAGGAGAACAAAATATATTCTATAGATCACTGATATGAAAGCTTCCTATGTTTTACACTTTAATCAAGGAAAAAAGGGACACAACACCTACATCTCCTTTTTCAGGACCTGATCATTTTTTCCTAGGTTCTGGAAGCTAAACTTAGATTCTTTTTATTTTTTCATTCATGCAGTATAGCATATTTTTAATTGTTACCAATTCCTGGATATGGCTTGGCTTAGGAGTTTGATGATAGCTGTGTGTGACATTTGATTTTTTTAAAGAAACTTCAGAACATTCCTTTACCCTTTGCGTAGACTTTGTTTAAATTCCTAAGAATTTATTCAGAAAAATAAAAAAACAAAAGAATGAAAAATAATTCTATATCTGTTTCTCAGCATTTTTTTCTCTTGATGATTAATCTTTTTTTGTTTTGCTGACTCACTATTTCTTTGAGGGTTGGGACCCTAAAGTAACTAACTACTTTATTTTTTTTTGCTTAAAACAAAACAAAGCAAAACAAAAAGTTCAAAAAACAAACAAACCACAGTCTCCTACCTAAAGTATATTTACAGAGATTTATTTTTTCTTTCCCCCATCAGTACTCAACGCAAATACAGTGCTTACAATTCAGAAAATGACAGCATGCACTGCTCTTTTCAACACTTTCAGAAATACATTTCGTGGTATGTTTGTGGATGGCAAAATGATGTCAGTGCATTTATCCATCTGCTTTTCTACTAACTTGGAGATCAACACAGGGTATTTGATGTATACCGTGGATTATAAATGCTGTCCTCAACACTTCTGAAAATTGGTTATACCAAAAGCTATAAACATGAATTTATGATACTTTATTTAGAATTGGAAAACTACAAATATCAGAATAGCTTATTCTATATTGACTCTTCTGTGGAAGAGATATAATCTTTGGAGATTATGTTGGCTAGAAATTTTCTCTCTAAAGAAACAAAGCAAACAAACAAAATAGTGAAAGTCATTTTTCTTATAGAGAACCTCTTGCAAGTTTTCTTAGGAACAAATGGGTAAGAGCTCATCAAATACGACTTCTATTTCTACTTCTGTCTATGGTGTATGTGTGTGTGTGTGTGTGTGTGTGTGTGTGTAATTTTGAAGGCTTGTGGAACTGCTGAGGTACACAGAACTTGAGGATCCAAGTTCTTCAGCCACCACATAAGCAGTCCAAGTCCCCCTAGGCCACCATGCTGTGAGAAGGCCCAAACTAGACCACAGGTAGAGTCCATATGGAAAGCCTGAAGACTACATGAAGAGGGAGACCTAAGGTGACGTGACAAGCCAGCACCCAGCTGTTCCAGCTTCCATTGTTCTAGCTCCACATCACTGTCTGACTGCAACTTCGTGGACTGAGCTGGGACCTTTCCATGATTTTATCCACAGAAACTGAGAGATAATAAAATGATTAATGTTGTTTTAAGCGCACACACACACACACACACACACACGATGGAAAACAGATATTTCCCTCAGGGCATTTGTCAATTTTTGGAGCATAGTGAGAGACCAAGAATCTGGACACAGGGTTTAATCGAGGGCAATTGCAAAGAGGCAGAGAACCCAGAGAACTTTTGAAAAATCAAGGTGCTGAAGAGACAAGACTTGGAGACTGTCAAGCAGCCAATATTTATAATTAAAAGACGGGTTTTACACTTTATGAACTGCTCTTTCCACCTCATAGCCACAAAAATGGCTAAATTGAAAAGACTGATGACAACAAGTATCAGTGAGCATGTGGAGGGACCTGAACTCACATACACCGCTTGGGAGAATTTACATTGTTACAGCCACTGTGCAAATCCATTTGGCTCTCAGTATCTCCTAATGGCAAATGTGTATATTCCAGTCATAGATACACTCTTAGCAGAAATGACCACACATACTCGTGAAAAGAAATGTAACTAGTGCATAGCAGCACTATCTGTAATAGAGAAAGCCAGGAAACGATCCACATGGTCATTGCATTAGAACGGACAAACACGTGATGTTATAGTCATGCAGTGAAATACTCTGCAGTGGTGAAGGTGAATGAGCTACTTCCATGTGAAAACAGCTTGACCTAACAAACATGTTGATTAAATAAAGCCAGACACAAAATAATTCCTTCTATTTGTTTTTACTTATATAAAGCTCAAAAACAGACAACACTAATCTATGCTATTAGAAGTTGGGATAACAATGCCCTCAGAAAGGGTAGTGACTGGAAGTGGTCATCAGCAGGGTTCTGGGTAGCTTGCAACATTCTACGTTCTTGACCATTACTAGTTCCATGGGTATTTTCTCTTGTGAAAATGTTTTGAGCTTTACACTTATGACTTGTGCCTACCAGTATGCAGGCTGTACTTCAATAAATAATTATTTTTAAAACATAAGATCTCACCCCTACATTTTATGTGATTTACTTCTGGAACTTTCTAAGCTTTTACAGTGAAGAGCCAAGGTGTAGCCCATCCTGCTTGTGGCAGGGGGAGAAAAAGTAATCATTTTGGAGAAGGAAATACAACTAGTACATTCTCCATAACAAAGGCCTCCTCTCCAAGGGGGAAGACTCTACTAGAGTCTTCTCCCTAGTAAAGAGAAGAACCTTTACCCAACTCCAGCTCCTTCTAGCCTGGGTGGGGGTGGGAATGGGGGTGGGGAGAAAGCAAAGAAACACTTGTGAGAGTCAAAACCCAGGAACACAGGCTCAGTAAATGGCTGAGATTTAATGATAAGATTATAGATCACTTTCCCTCCCCTACACCTTACCACCGCGCCAACAGGGCTCTTAGAATAACAGATCACAGTTAAGAGCTGCACTGTGTAGACTCGGAGATCTGAGGACTTCTTAGGGAAACCTAAGACAACAAGGAATGAGGACACTAGAAAAATCAGAAGCCAATGGCACCTATAGCTAGCTATAGCTACTATTAAACACAGCCCAACTCCTAGACAGAATGACATAAAATCTCAGATTAAAATCTGTTTACCTCAGGTTCTATTACCTCATGTCTAGCCTTCAACAACAACAACAACAACAACCACCACAAGACATGCTAAAAGACAAGGGAAAGGAAAATCTCCAAGCTGGACCAATACATAGTTTTTCTATACAGTATAAATTGTCTCCTGAAGAACAGAATTAATCTACCTGTATTGAGGTAAATTTTCTTCACTGAATATAAAGCTTAGTTACCGGTTTGAGTTATAAATAGTACTAAACTTTTAAAGACTGTAACACTGAATTTAATTAACACATTGTCTGTTAACATGCTGAATAATATTCTCTACCTCAGCTCTACTCAAATGTCATGTTGTCCATGAGTCTTCCCATCAGTAAAGCAGCAGCACTTCTCCACACTCCTGATCTGTTCTCCCTGCTTTACTTTTCTTCATGGTATTAATCTTTGTCCAACACATCGTATATCTCACTCAATTGCCTATTATTTGGCCTCCCCCTACTAGAATGTAAGCTTCATGAGTGCTCTCTGTTTTATTCATAACCCTTCCCAAAGTCCCTATGATGGTTAAGTGTTCGGTAAATATGTGTTGAATAATGAATAAATATACACTCAATCAATATTTATCTATCGTTAAATAAATACACCAGATTACATGATGGTAGCTAACACCGATTGAATTCTTACTGTGTGCAAAGAACTGTGCTAAACAGCTATGGATTTTATGTGGGTTACCTTATTTAAGCTTCACAACAATGCTGTATGTCAGGGCTATTATCCTATCGCTTTTGCAAATGAGAAAACTGAAAACAGAGATGAGGTAAATTATCCAACATCCCCCATAGATAAATTGGACTTAGAACTTTAGTTACATGACCAATATTATAAGCCATAAATGGTAAGAGCCCACCCACTGTAAAGAAGAACCAACATACACATCTCTGTAAGATTTTTTTAAAAAGATTTATTTATTTTTTCTAGAGAATGTGAGCTGGGGAAGGGGCAGAGGGAGAGAGAAGGAGAATCTCAAGCAGACTCCCCACTAAGCGTGGAGCCTATGCAGTGCAGTGAGAGAATTTGTGATAGCTTTTCCTGTGTCCTCCAGAGTCTGGAAGCATACGTGGATGTCGCGTCCTCTCTCTAACTCTCTCCTGGATAGTACTGGAGTTAGACTGGTAGCAGAAGGAGCTCCTAAGGGCACAGTCCAAAGACAGGGAGACACACAGACACACACACACACACACTCCCAGCCATTTGCAATGCAGAGCAGGGATTAATCCTTGTTGAAGCTCCCCATTTATGAAGGGGTTCTTCTGGGGCAGCAGAAGCTCAGCAATCAGAGACTGTGGAATAAACTCACCAGGTGAAGGACCTGAGTTGCTCGTGACCAGATGTCGGTCAGAAAGGGCATCACAAATATCACAGAACCAAACTGAAGTCCCCGCAAGTTCTAAGGAATGAAATAAACCACATACTAACTGTTGGCTGTCTGCTCCGAGCAACTATTACCAGCTTACCAGTGGTAGCCAGGAGAACGTAAAATTACAGGACCAAGGAAGTAAAAAATAAATGTATGTGTTTATACCTAGTTCTAATTTCTTTTCTCCTTCACTGTGTCGGTTTGGATTTCTTTTAAGCCAGGCAAAGGGAAGAAGAGCAAGTGAAGCGACTACGCTGATGCAAGACCACAAGCCCAGCTCAGCATGAGTTGGGATAGGAAAGGGAGCTGCTTTTAATTGGATTAAGATTTAAGTCAGTTGTGGTCTGTTCTGGAATTTATAACTCCTAAACTTCTTTTAACTGGAAGTTCTCAGGAAGCTATGGGATCTGTCTGCCTTGGATATCATCAAGAAATGAAGAAGGCAAGAGCAAATCAGACATGTTGAAAGCAATAGTGAAGAAAAATTAAACTTTCCTGTTGTGCTCTACCAAGATTTATAAATAAGTTACAANAAATGATTCTATAAATAAGTTACAATGGTAGTGTTTATATTATATATATTCTATCAAAATACATAATTAAAAAAGAATATAACACAATTCTCATTATCTCCAGAAATACTAAAATAAGGCAAAATCTGGGCTGGAATCAATTTCCTATCTTGGTATGAAGGGTTTAGGCTTGTAGTGTCAGTTCTGTCATAAACAGCTTATTTTTGACACAGATTCCACACTTAATCTCGGTCAACAATTTTGCATCTGCTCCAACAGCCTTATGTGGAGTTTAAAATATGCAGTAAAGACCAACACGGTAGGGAAGACACAATGGCATATCAATCTGCTAAGAGACTGTAAGATTATCGAAATTATGTGTGAAGGGATAGCAAAGGACCTATTTAGATGATAAAATAATAACGATGATCATTTTAAAATTCAAGAATAATTAACATACAGTGTTACATGTTTCAGGCGTGCAATATAATCATTCAACAGTTCTATGCATTTCTCAGTGCCCATCAAGACAAAGTGTACTCTTAATCCCCTTTATCTATTTCACTCATCTTGCCACCTGTTTCCCTCTGGCAACTATGAGTTTGTTCTGATTTTTTATTTGTCTCTTCTTTCTTTGTTCATTTGTTTTGTTTCTTAAATTCCACATATGAGTGAAATCATATGGTATTTGTCTTTCTCCGACTGAATTCTTTTACTTAGCATTATACCTCTAGGTTGATCCATGTTTGTGCTTGGGGCAAATGGCGAGCTTTCTTTCTTTTTAATGGCTGATATATACATACATATATACATATATATATATATATAGACACACACATGTACACATGTATGTATATATATATATACATATATACACATATATGTGTATATATATATATACACACACACACATGCTACATCTTTTTTATCCATTCATCTGTCAATGGACACTTTGCTTAGTTGCTTCCATATCATCGCTATTATAAACAATGCTTCAATAAACATAGGGGTGCGTCTATTTTTTTCTAATTAATGTTTTTACTTTTCTTGCGGTCAATACCCAGTAGTAGAATTAGTTGATCATATAGTAATTCTATTTTTAAGTTTTTGAAAGACCACCATACTGTTTTCCATGATGGCTGCACCGATTTACATTTCCACCAACAGTGCATGAAGGTTCCTTTGTCTCCTATCCTCGCCAACACTTGTTATTTCATTTGTTTTTGATTTTAGCCATTCTGGCAGAGGTGAGGTGATGTCTTGTGATTTTAATTTGCATTTCCCTGATGATTGGTGATGTTGAGCATCTTTTCATGTGTTGGTTGGCCATCTGTAGATCTTCTTTGGAAAAATGTCTATTCAAGTCCTCCACCCATTTTTAAAAAATATTTGAGGTAGAGGGAAAGGAGAATGAGAATCTCAAGCAGACTCCCCACTGACCATGGAACCCTACCCATGGCTTGATCTCATGACCCTGAGATCATGACCTTAGCCAAAATCGAGAGTCAAGAGTCTGATGCTTAAATGACTGAACCACCCAGATTCACCCCCTCCACCCATTTTAATTGGATTATTTGGGTTTTTTTTTGATGTTGCATTGTATAAATTTTTTATATATTTTAGATATTAACCCTTTTATCAGATATATCATTTTGCAAATACCTTCTCCNTTTTTTTTTTTTGACGTTGCGTTGTATAAATTTTTTATATATTTTAGATATTAACCCTTTTATCAGATATATCATTTTGCAAATACCTTCTCCAATTCAGTAGGTTGCCTTTTTGTTTTGTTGATTGTTTCTCTCATTGTGCAAAAGCTTTTTATTTTTGTATGGTCCCAATTGTTTAATTTTTCTTTTGTTTCTCCCTTGCCTGAGGAGACATATCTAGAAAAATGTTTGTGCTGTATATATCAAATAAATCACTGCTTACGTTTTCTTCTAGGAATTTTATATATGTATTTATATGTGTGTGGGTGGGTGTGTGCATATATATATCTACATCTGTATATATATATATAAATGTATGACCACAATCATTGATTGAATGATGCCACTCCCTGTACAAAATCCTTGACTCATTTAATCTTCACAATCAGCCCATGAGGAGGGTTTATTATCATTCCCACATATTTCACATATGAGGAAACTGAGGCATAGGAAGATTAAGAAACTTGGTTGTCACTCAGCTAGTAGGTAGAAGATAGGACCTGAACCCAAGCAATCTATATTCAATGTATGCTTCCTTTAATATTTATGTAAAAAGGATGCCTCTAGTGGCAAAACAGAACTAGTCAAAATTCTTTAAAAGTAGTTATAAAATTATAAGAGTTGCTCCCCTGTGTTTCCTTAAGCGCCCAGAACTCGTAATGCCAGAGATGTCAGTTTTGAAAAATTTCCTCCGTCCAAAGTTGATTATAGCATTATTATAAAATTCTCAGTGCTTGTCTCTTTTGGATCTTCAAAACTAGTATGGTGGGCAGGGATTTCTTTAAAGTCAAATTTAGCTGGAGGGGAAATATTAATCATTAAAGGTGGACTGGCCCCAAAGGCTTAGTGTTTCTGTTCTTTTATCTTTACACTTACTTCCTGTAATACAAATATTACAAGATTATATATTTTCTTTTTTTCCTTTTTTTAAAAGCCTAAATATATATTGGTTTCATACTTTTTATTATTATTTTAGTAACCCTCTAGTTGAAACAAATGTGAAGTGCTGAGAAGTAATGTATTCACTCCCTCAGCTACTAGGAGTGTTGCTGGCAATGGCTCCCAATTGAATTCATCTCTAGCAATTATCCTTGCCTGAAAGAAATAGGCTCAGTCAATATTAAGACACTTCCTCGAGGGCTGCTTGAATTTAATAAGTAGTCAAAGTTGTGGTACAAAGCTCTTGATACCCTTGACTCAATTGAGACAATTCTGAAGGGCTATCTCAGTTTCAGAAACCTCTGTAGAATCAGGTGAAGCCCCTGTTGCAACTTATCACAATTCAATTTTATCCTCTGTCCTATTTCGCCTCCCTCATCCTTCACTTGTGTTGTTTGTTCCTCAGTAAATGCACTCCCCAGTAAATCTGGATGCAAACCCCAGAGTCTGTTTCCTGGGGAATCCAACCTAAAAAAGTTGGTACTAGGTGTATACCTAAGAAGCAAAATAAAAAATGTGATTTTGGAGCTAGATCTACCACTGGCCATGGCAATGGGGAGCNAGGAGCCCATCACTGGAGGTAGGTGGTGTGCTCATAGCTGACCCTGGCATGTACTTGCCCTGGAATTCTTAAAATTTTTACCAGTGGTGTACTAAGATGAGATACTGGTGAAATGGAATGTGCTGGCAGATGTAATATCTTAGGATTTTGAGAGATTTGGGAAAAATAATAATCATAAGAATAATGGAATTGGATGGTTATTGCTGAGCTAATGGACATATTGAGAAAAATCGTGAAAAGCTGATACTGATTAGTCACCAACATGAATGAGAGTGGCAAAATCAGTGAGTCTCCTTGAATTCATACAGAGACTCTCATTTCCTTTAGCTAGAGAGCAGAAAAAGCTGAGAGTCAGACCCAGGACTTAATTATAAAAGGATCTGGTCCAGAGCAGGTTGAATTCTTAACCCTAGCAGGTCTGATATGCCAAGGTCAGGGCACTGATTAAGAGAGAGTGTGACCCTGAGACTTGGAGTGTGTACATCCAGGAAGGTGTACTAAAGGATCCTGAATCACCAGACTCCTCGGAACCACTAGGCTACAGAAATATCTCATTCCTCCTTTTTAACAATTACCATTCTCTCCTTGTTTGAAGTTGAAACATAGGTTTCTGATCTGAAAAACAACAGATTCCCTGCTTAAGATACAGCTTCACTTCTCCTGACTGTTAAAAAGCAACTAGGATTGGGTCAAAACCTAACTAGTCTAGGAAAGTGGTAGGCCTGCTAAGAAAAGGAGGTCAGTAGATACCAATGGCATTGATGGACCCAGGCAACATGTGTGGGCTGGGGGTGGAAGAGTGCATGCGAGATTGGATCTTGAGAGTGCTATAACAAGGGGGGTAGAATACAAAGTTGGATGAGAACATGGGATCTCATGTTCTCAAAATGGGATCTCCCATAAAAGATTTAATATACTGGCAAGAACCTTCAGAGATGGTGCATTACACTGTTAGATTGGCTCTAGGATGCTTGGAAAATAATGGCCCATACTAAGTGAAGTGGAAATATCAAAACTATCAGAACAAATAATGAAGCAAAAATTAAAGAACCTTAAAAATGGGCAAGCTAAAGTTGATAGTCTACATAAATCCAAGAAAACCAGCAGAGAACCATATTCTATTGGAGGTACCAGGGAACACTCCATTTACTAAAGTGATAAAGAAGTGCTTGGGAGGAAGGCAATGACATTTTAAGAGTTAATTGGAGACTGTCCTCTGTAGACCAGAGCTAATGGTAGGATATGCTGGAGGTGGAAGAAGGCCTGACACATGGAGAGCTATGGAGGTAGTTAATAGAAAATGTATTTCCAGAGCAAGACAAATGGATAGTCTACAAGGGTATTCAGTCTTCATAACTAAAATAATCAGTGGTACAATCTCAGAAGGCCACCCCAATAACAAGTCATGATTCACTACCCAGTTTCCAGACCTGAGCTACTCTTAGAGTTGGGAACTCATTGACTGGAAGAGAGGCTCGTTAACCATGAGACAGAAAACTAATAGCACCATGACAGGTATATAAATAAGTCCCTCAGTCCTTCTCCGAAGGGAGCCATGACATTTGTAACTATATTAGAAAAATAAAGAAATATTCAAACATGAGGCTTTTAATGAGGGTCAGATGATTAAAGAGTCCTGGCCTAAATCCAGCTCACAATGAGTCCGTTGATCTGTGGATACACCCAGTGGTCATTTCTCTAATCTCCAAATGTCTGACTCAAATGCATATCCTGTGAGTTGGCAGAATCTCTACCTTGATTCCTTGATCTGTGAGGTAAGAGCTATTGTAACAGTGAAAACAAACAAAAATCCTCTGAAACTTCACAAGATGGTACGTCCAAAATAATATTGCCTGTCTGTGAATATAATACAAATATTGATTTATGCAGTTTAAATGAGTGAATTGTATAGTATATTAATTATATCTCAATCAAACTATTTAAAATTGCAATATTGGGAAATAGCGGACATTAAGGTCATCCTTATCATATCCTTACTTCATTCACCAACATAGCACCTACAGAAACCAGATGGATACTTTGGATAACAGTGGTTTCCACCAACTAACTCAGTTAAGTACTAGTTCCAATTATAGTTGTCACTGCAGGTACATTATCTTTACCAGAGCAAATTAACATGGCCTTAGGAATGTGGTATATAGCCATTGAATAGAAAATTAGTTCTTTCCATCCCTATCAGGAAAGAGGACCTCAAGTTGTTCACATCTACATGGGATGAACAGCAGCATGTATTTATGGCCTTGTCCTAGAGCTGCACTATTTCTTCTACTGTGTATCATAATATAGTCTAAGGGAGGACCTGGACATTTGAATATTTTGTAAAAGATCAAATCGATTCAATGATAAGATGCTAGTCAGCCTTATGAGCACAAGTGGCAAATACACTGTAGGGCTTGGTAAGAAACACACTCTTGAGGATAGAAGATGAACTCCACAAAGATTCAAAGACATGCCACATCAGTCCAATGGCCTAGAGCAGGCTGAGACATTCAAAAGTAAAGAACAAAGATTTCACCTTTCACCTCCTATATAAAAGGAAGTACAATGCCTAGTAGACATCTTCCAATTCTGAGGAAACTACATCAACCCATTTACTGAGAAACAAAGGAGCCTACTGGCTTTGAGGGGGTGCAGAGCAAGAAAGGGCTCACTAGTGAGTACAAATTACAGTGCAAGCATCCTTGCTGCTTAGGCCTAAGACCTGTAGACTCATTATATTAAAGTTATCTGAGAAAGATGTCAGGTGACTTTGGGGTACCTTCTTCTTCTTCTTCTTTTTTTTTTTTTAAATACGTTCTGCACCCAGCTTGGAGTCCAGTGCAGGACTTGAACTCACGACCCTGAAATCAAGAGTTGATTTGAGCTGATATCAAGAGTCAGATGCTTAACCAACTGAGCCATCCAGGTACCGTGTGGTCCCTCCTAGTAGGAGAATCACACTGTGGGTTCCAGAACAATGCCATAGTATCTGCAGCAGAGAACTAATCATTCTAAAAACAGCTCTTGGTGTGCTAGAGGCCCTAATAGAAATGGAACATGTGACCATGGACATGAAGTGGCAAAGAGAGAGCTACGCACCTTGAGCTGAGTTCTCCCAGAACCACCAATCATAAGATCAGGCAGGCCTCACTATAGTCAGTCCACTGGCAGATGGAAGTGGTATCACTTGCAACAAGCAACAGAAGACAAGTAAGCTGCCTAAGAGATAGTGCAGACCTCCAAGTCATCCAGTACTATTTTGCCAGGACTCTTCTCTCATGGAACAGCTATAGTTAAATGAGAAGTGACCACTAAAATGGGAGGAAAGGCCAAGCTAAGTTCATAAGTTAGTTGGTTCAGTATGTGGGTGCAAGCTGAACTTGCTGGTTATTATCAGCACTTGATGGTGACCTTGAAAGGCGGTGGCTAGATGAGGTTACAGCACTCTATAAAGTTTTGGGCATCACTCAACCACATAAGCTATGAAGGCCAGCAGAGGAGCTAGTCAGGAGTGAGGCAAATCTAGAACGAGTCGTAGAGGAGGAAGATGTATATCCCTGAAATGAGCGGCAGCAGGGTGTCTGCAGTTTGCACCATTAACCCTCCTCTTGCTCCTTTTCCTCGTATTAGAAACCAGCCAGAATCTTGGAAGAGCTGATTCCAGGTTGCGTGAATTCACTGTATGAAGTAAATGAATCCAACAGATACATTGGGGATAAACTAATGAATGCTGTGGTATACCACCCGAACTTTTTAGAGCCTTTGTACCTATTTCCCAGCTGTCATAAATACTGACTATTGGCAGCTCTTATCTGAGCCCTTCTTTCAGAACTACCCTTGGTTTGTGCAAGCCTCCTCACCGAAGATTACATCCCTTCCTTCTGGGTAGTCTGCAGCCAATGATTGGTCAAGGCAGGCCTGCAAAGGCTGGGTCTCTCTGCCTCAGGTGGAACAACTCTGCAGCTCTGAAGGGCCATGTCAACTCTGTATCAACCACATCATGGCTGAACTCTTCCCTCTGCCCAATCCTGCCTTCCTCACCCCTCAAGTATGTTGTTCTCACGACCCCAGTAAACTACCTGCATGCTTATCTCCACTCAGGGTTTCTTCTTAGTGAAACTGACCTGTAGCATTTACTATTCTTTCTAAGACAAGAAATGGTACTTTTACACATAAATGATTCTTTCATGTTTCTTGAAGGCCTGTGTGTCAAATTCCATTTAGCATCCTTTTCTTTGCCTTCTCCATATGATAAGATTGCCAGATCTGGGTAACTGAAGACACAGCCTAGGAGATCTGACATTTACTCATCTAATATTCAAAAGTGCCATAATCTATTTTCTCTGTTTCTCTAGCCTTGACATAAAGAAAACCCCTGCAACAGCTCCTTTTAATATGAAACAATGCATAATCTTTACCAAAGCCACCAATTTCCTGTACCTTCAAGCCTCTTTGTCTCATTTCAAGAACCGCAAAACACTATCATTAACAAAAGCCAACAGCATTTTTCAACCTAAATTCAAATTCGGTATTTCACTTTAAGTTTACTACAAAAAACATCTTCAGAAGAGTGTTGCTAAGGTTGCCTGGATAACTTTGACAACAAAATAAAGTCCAAACTCCTGCCATGTTAGGTCCTCCATATGTTAAATTAATCTCCACTATGCTCTGCTCCAGCTAAACTGACTGATACACGACTCACTGATATGTCTTGTCCAAAAAAGAGACACCTGTGGGGGGTTCTTCTCTCTCACAACTCTCCCACCCATTAGTCAAGCCCGTCTCTTGAGTCATCTCTTCTATAAAGTTTTTAGGACCAACATTGGTCATGAAAGTGTTTCCTATTGCTCATGGGAGAAAACTCTAATCCTTAATCCAGCTCCAAAGGTCCTGCCCAGCATGGCCTCTCCCAAACCCCAGCTTTCTCTTGCACTTTGCTCTCTAAGTTTTAGCTCTACAAGCATTTTTTTCTTCATACCACCATGTTCTTCCTCCCAAAGGGTTATTTGCATACCAGCCCCCATTCCTATAACACTTCCTCTGGCCTGAAAACTCCAGTCCTTTGCCTAGTTAATTCTAACTCTTTCAGATCTAAGATCAGCTTTCACTTCCTCAGAGAAACTTTACCTGATTCCCCAGAATAGATAAAAATTCCTTTCTTATATACTCTCACCGAATACATCATTCCAGTCATGGCTCTAGTGAGGCATGAGTTAACCTTGTTTTCTGTACTGATTCAGGGCTTTTCTGATTGACTCAGTCGAAGTCTGGGTAGATCAGAAATACCCACTTGAGGTGTTCCCAGGAGGAAGGGATGAAATATAGGAATCAAGGCTTACACAAGTCTTTGGAAAGGTGGGAAGAGTGAAGCCTGGGGGGAATCTACCATCAGAATTCAGGAAATTATAACATGCGATAGTTACTTATGATCTCCACTGGGCTTCGTGGCTAATTCACAAGGGGATGCCTGGAAGCTGTTGGCAAAACCTGCTGTCAGCTGTCTGCCAAAGCTCTGAAGTTCCTTACACCCCTTAGAAAAAACTACCTTCTACTTCTTTTCTTCCTTCTAAATCTCTTGTGAGGGCCCCTCATTAGTGAAATGGAATCTACTAGGAATTTGGGGCAATCCAGTTTCTAGGCTTCTAGATCTAGGTTGACACAGTTTTTTCCTACAAAGACCAGATCGTCAAATATTTTACGCTTTGCCATTGTAGCACGNCTGCAGCAGAGAACTAATCATTCTAAAAACAGCTCTTGGTGTGCTAGAGGCCCTAATAGAAATGGAACATGTGACCATGGACATGAAGTGGCAAAGAGAGAGCTACGCACCTTGAGCTGAGTTCTCCCAGAACCACCAATCATAAGATCAGGCAGGCCTCACTATAGTCAGTCCACTGGCAGATGGAAGTGGTATCACTTGCAACAAGCAACAGAAGACAAGTAAGCTGCCTAAGAGATAGTGCAGACCTCCAAGTCATCCAGTACTATTTTGCCAGGACTCTTCTCTCATGGAACAGCTATAGTTAAATGAGAAGTGACCACTAAAATGGGAGGAAAGGCCAAGCTAAGTTCATAAGTTAGTTGGTTCAGTATGTGGGTGCAAGCTGAACTTGCTGGTTATTATCAGCACTTGATGGTGACCTTGAAAGGCGGTGGCTAGATGAGGTTACAGCACTCTATAAAGTTTTGGGCATCACTCAACCACATAAGCTATGAAGGCCAGCAGAGGAGCTAGTCAGGAGTGAGGCAAATCTAGAACGAGTCGTAGAGGAGGAAGATGTATATCCCTGAAATGAGCGGCAGCAGGGTGTCTGCAGTTTGCACCATTAACCCTCCTCTTGCTCCTTTTCCTCGTATTAGAAACCAGCCAGAATCTTGGAAGAGCTGATTCCAGGTTGCGTGAATTCACTGTATGAAGTAAATGAATCCAACAGATACATTGGGGATAAACTAATGAATGCTGTGGTATACCACCCGAACTTTTTAGAGCCTTTGTACCTATTTCCCAGCTGTCATAAATACTGACTATTGGCAGCTCTTATCTGAGCCCTTCTTTCAGAACTACCCTTGGTTTGTGCAAGCCTCCTCACCGAAGATTACATCCCTTCCTTCTGGGTAGTCTGCAGCCAATGATTGGTCAAGGCAGGCCTGCAAAGGCTGGGTCTCTCTGCCTCAGGTGGAACAACTCTGCAGCTCTGAAGGGCCATGTCAACTCTGTATCAACCACATCATGGCTGAACTCTTCCCTCTGCCCAATCCTGCCTTCCTCACCCCTCAAGTATGTTGTTCTCACGACCCCAGTAAACTACCTGCATGCTTATCTCCACTCAGGGTTTCTTCTTAGTGAAACTGACCTGTAGCATTTACTATTCTTTCTAAGACAAGAAATGGTACTTTTACACATAAATGATTCTTTCATGTTTCTTGAAGGCCTGTGTGTCAAATTCCATTTAGCATCCTTTTCTTTGCCTTCTCCATATGATAAGATTGCCAGATCTGGGTAACTGAAGACACAGCCTAGGAGATCTGACATTTACTCATCTAATATTCAAAAGTGCCATAATCTATTTTCTCTGTTTCTCTAGCCTTGACATAAAGAAAACCCCTGCAACAGCTCCTTTTAATATGAAACAATGCATAATCTTTACCAAAGCCACCAATTTCCTGTACCTTCAAGCCTCTTTGTCTCATTTCAAGAACCGCAAAACACTATCATTAACAAAAGCCAACAGCATTTTTCAACCTAAATTCAAATTCGGTATTTCACTTTAAGTTTACTACAAAAAACATCTTCAGAAGAGTGTTGCTAAGGTTGCCTGGATAACTTTGACAACAAAATAAAGTCCAAACTCCTGCCATGTTAGGTCCTCCATATGTTAAATTAATCTCCACTATGCTCTGCTCCAGCTAAACTGACTGATACACGACTCACTGATATGTCTTGTCCAAAAAAGAGACACCTGTGGGGGGTTCTTCTCTCTCACAACTCTCCCACCCATTAGTCAAGCCCGTCTCTTGAGTCATCTCTTCTATAAAGTTTTTAGGACCAACATTGGTCATGAAAGTGTTTCCTATTGCTCATGGGAGAAAACTCTAATCCTTAATCCAGCTCCAAAGGTCCTGCCCAGCATGGCCTCTCCCAAACCCCAGCTTTCTCTTGCACTTTGCTCTCTAAGTTTTAGCTCTACAAGCATTTTTTTCTTCATACCACCATGTTCTTCCTCCCAAAGGGTTATTTGCATACCAGCCCCCATTCCTATAACACTTCCTCTGGCCTGAAAACTCCAGTCCATTGCCTAGTTAATTCTAACTCTTTCAGATCTAAGATCAGCTTTCACTTCCTCAGAGAAACTTTACCTGATTCCCCAGAATAGATAAAAATTCCTTTCTTATATACTCTCACCGAATACATCATTCCAGTCATGGCTCTAGTGAGGCATGAGTTAACCTTGTTTTCTGTACTGATTCAGGGCTTTTCTGATTGACTCAGTCGAAGTCTGGGTAGATCAGAAATACCCACTTGAGGTGTTCCCAGGAGGAAGGGATGAAATATAGGAATCAAGGCTTACACAAGTCTTTGGAAAGGTGGGAAGAGTGAAGCCTGGGGGGAATCTACCATCAGAATTCAGGAAATTATAACATGCGATAGTTACTTATGATCTCCACTGGGCTTCGTGGCTAATTCACAAGGGGATGGCTGGAAGCTGNCCTGGAAGCTGTTGGCAAAACCTGCTGTCAGCTGTCTGCCAAAGCTCTGAAGTTCCTTACACCCCTTAGAAAAAACTACCTTCTACTTCTTTTCTTCCTTCTAAATCTCTTGTGAGGGCCCCTCATTAGTGAAATGGAATCTACTAGGAATTTGGGGCAATCCAGTTTCTAGGCTTCTAGATCTAGGTTGACACAGTTTTTTCCTACAAAGACCAGATCGTCAAATATTTTACGCTTTGCCATTGTAGCACGAAACGTGCACAGAGATGCTGAAATTTGAATTTCTACATGTTATGAGCTCTTATTTTTATTTAGATTTCCGCTCAACCATTTAGAAATGTAAAACCCATTCTCAGTTTGGAAGCAGTACAAAGCAGGTGGCAGCCTGAATTTGGTCCACAGGCGCTGGTTTGCCAACCCTTGTTCAAGATCCTGCAAAACAAGAAGGGTGGATAGGGTGACATGCCAACAGACAGCTTGATCACTAACTAGTAAAACCATGATGACTTTAGAATCTCAATGAGGCCATAGGCATGAGTTTGAGAGAGGAAGTGGGGAGTAGAAGCAGATGTTGGGAGAATCTGAGCCATCACTTCTGAGATGTACTCGTGGCTTCTTGACCTGCTCAGGCTCAGTCTTATAGGTACCAATCACATTTCATAACGGAATGCTGCTGCACACATCCAAGTTTATAATTCCTTGGGTCAGAGAACACTCAGCTGTTGATGGCAGCCATACTCACAGGCCACTGCCGTAGCCACTGGTGATCTATATCACAGTGGGCTCTTCTTTTCCTATAGCGACACATTCAAAGCAGCTCTACCAATGGAAAATAGTAGTTGGCAGATGAGGAAATAGCCTTTCTCCAAAATCTTAGGGATCTGTATTATGATGTTACCACTGCTGGCTAGGTGCTTTATCCCTTTCTGTCACTAATTTTCTAATTCCACTCACTCAATCTGCTGGGTCAAAGGCCTAAGTGGCAGGTCAGTCTGTACAGAAGTGTGGACCTGATGCAGACCCCTTCTTGCTGCACATATTTCTTGGAAAAGAAGCCTTACAGGTTATCTGGTAGATGGACTAGAGAAGCACACCCCAATACAGTCTCTTAGATATACTGAGTGCTGTGGTTTGTGCAGAGTGAGACAGCTTATCTCTCACTGAAGAGGGAATGTCTTGATATTTTTCACACCATTGTCCTATTAGACACTTCGTAAACATCACAGGTCTGTGAACTTTCACATGTTTTTTTCCTCCCTTCCTCAATCATGCTTTTTCTTCCTAAGGCATCTGGTTGTTAGTTTCTTCCTAATGACACTGCCAAATTAATATGCCCCAACATGATATCCTGTTGTATATCAAGACGATCAAGGTCCCTCTAGACCAGAATAATAGCTATTCCAAGTTCCTGCCTGCAACAATGAGGTAAAGAGTTTGTGTCCGGATGTAAATCGATGTGTTGCTCCCTCACCAGGAAGACTTGCTAAGAAAAAAATTTGTCACTCGACCTAAACAGTGTGCATAGTTCACATTCTGGTAAAACTCCTTAATTCACTGGGGNTCCTTAATTCATTGGGGACAAGCAAGAAACAGGGACCAGAAACCAGTTCACAGATGACACCTTGAGGATCACCGTTGTAGACTAACAGCACGAGAGAGGTCAGATGGAGCTTTGATTACAGACAGCAAAGTGCAGCGCTGAGCCACTGGGCAAAGGTGAGATGTTGCAGGTTATACTTACCGGTAGAAACTAAAGGGAAAGCATTTGCTAGGGCAATAGGTTCATATGACATGCCAGGGGCAGATTGGTTTTGGTAAAGATACCAGCTATTGCTTGCCCCAGATTACCAAAGTTCCATTTCCCTCTGGTGAAGAACGCACCAATTAAATGTATGCATGACCCAACCCCGTAATCCAGTTTGATGGACTGTGTCTTAGGGCCACTTCTGGAACGAATTACTGTATCAGCCAAGATTTTGACAAGAAATGGATGGTATACTTGAACAACAAATTGAGGGATTAAAAAAAAAAGATTATTTACTGTGGTACTAACGAGTTTAGGAGACCAACAAAGAAAGGTTGGTAAAGCACCCAGAAAGTAGCAAGGGCTGAAAGTCATTATCATCCCTAGACCTGAAGGGGTAAGAGGATGAAACAGTGTTACTGGAATCAGGAGAGCTAAAACCATGGGGTGAGGGGCTACCCTCCAGGAGGCTGGTAGAGGCATGTAGCCACTATATAAAATGTGGACCAGCAGGGGGAAAGCACCATTGCTCTGTCTTTCTGCCAGCTGATCTGCTATTGGTGCCTTGCAAAACCCAACTCTGAGTCAGAAAGCAAGGGAATCCTGGTGATGTAATCCCAAGAGGTTAGCCTCCCATGACACACAGCCAGGCAGAGAAAGGCTCTTGAGAAGCTGGTAGAGAAAAACACGTACTCATGGAAGGAAATAAAGAGTAACATGCATTCATTCACAAGAGAAAGTTTTGATGATAACAAGAGGTTATACCTCTACGATCCAGTACCATATAGCAATTAAAAAAATGAACTAGTTTTCCAACATAAATACATCTCAAAAATATAATAAGTGAAAAACAGAAAGCACCAGCAGGATACACACACTATAACATTTATGTAACATTTGAAATCCAATAAAACCATATTTTATGGAATCATAAATATGTAGAAAAAGATGTTCTAGCAGTAACCACTGGGGATGCAGTTCTGTATACATCACTGCATTAGGTTGAATATGCCTAGAAATACCCTCTTTCCACCTTCACACTTGAACAATTTGGTGAGGTGTATTAGTTATCTTGCTGTGTGTTGGGGGTTGAATTGTGTCCTCCAAAAACTATGCTGAAGTCCTAACTCCCAGTGCCTTGGAATGAGAACTTCTTTGGAATAGGATCATCGTAGTTGCAATTAATTCAGTTAAAACGAGGTCATTATGCAGAAGAATGAGCCCCTAGTCCAATATGATGAGTATCATAAGAGGAGAAGAGACACGGGGACACCACGGGAAGGTGTAGACAGAGATTGGGAGTGATGCAGCTGCAAGACAAGGAATGCCAAACATTGCTAGCAAACCACCAGAAGCTACAAGAGGCAAGAGAGGAGTCTCTGCTAAAGGAGTGAGAGAAAGCATGGCCTTGCTGACACTTTGATTCTGGACTTCTTGCCTCTAGAACTGAGACAATACATTTCTGTTGTTTTAAACCACCCAGTGTGCGGTACTTTGTGATGGCAGCCCTGAGAATCGAATGCTATAATCTAATCTCAGGACTCTTCCCCAGAGTCAGCGACATGCTTCCGGGCCATGAGGCCCCATTTGGTGGAGGTGGGCATCTCCATCTTCCAGTCAAGGGCAGTCTGCTTTTCTCAGATCCCAGAGGTGCAGACACAGTGTGATTCCAAAGCCCAGCTCAGCTAGGGTTTTCTGTGTGCCTTTCAGAAAATCCTCTCTGTTTCTGATTGATGAGATTTTCATTTCCAGTTTTCATAGTAGGCTTGGTGTTTATAAAATATGTTTATATGCAGCTATCATTTATCTGTTTAGACTGGAATGGAGAAAGATTTTGTTTATATCCAATCAGTGGTATTGAACTGGATCAATTGCCATAGTCTACTTAGACCCAGATTTATTTTTTGTTTCTGATTGTCCTGAGTCATATTACTTACTAAAGAGCTCATTGAATTCATGAATACTATAAATGAAGTGCCAAAGTATTTAGGCGAATGAGCTACCCAGTGTACTCAAAGGATAATCCTGGAAAGGGCCCAGGACCAGATGCCTGTGGGTTCCATTTATTTGTCTGCTTTTTTAGAAGCAGAGACACTGTATGATGGTGTGGGGAAAACACAGAAGAAAGAAGGAAACTGTATTCCAGCTCTGGCTTAAATCATATCTAATAAACATGTATTGATATCTGCCATGTGCAATGCAATACAGTAAGCTCTGGATTATGTAGTGTGAAGGTAAAAAGAATGGAGAATTTAGATGGGTAATATCCAAACTCTTGGCTCTGGCTTACTAAGCCCATATGCTGGACTACTCTGGATGACCTCACATTGTACCCAACTCCTCAGTGTGCTCCAGCCTCACTGGCCACTTCCTCATCATTGCAAACATCCAGCTTCTTCCCATTTGGGGGTCATGGATTGAAAGAGTCCTCTCTTTTATTCTCTGCAGTGACCCAGGTCACTAATCACATCATCCATTGTAAGCTCCTGCATAGTGCATATTACTATCCATTTGTCTTGATTGTTTGCTTTATGTATTTTGTTTGTCTTTCTGTCTTCTCTATCTGGTGTCACTCTCTCTTTTTTTTTTTTTTTAAAGATTTTATTTATTTATTTGACAGAGATAGAGACAGCCAGCGAGAGAGGGAACACAAGCAGGGGGAGTGGGAGAGGAAGAAGCAGGCTCACAGCAGAGGAGCCTGACGTGGGGCTCGATCCCATAACGCCGGGATCACGCCCTGAGCCGAAGGCAGACGCTTAACCGCTGTGCCACCCAGGCGCCCCTGGTGTCACTCTCTTGGGCATGGTTTTGGAAAAACAAGATTTGAATTAAAATCCCATCTCATATTTCCTTCCTTTTGGATGCTATTGCTGTTCCAACAGTAAGAAAAGAAACATGCTGGAAAAGGGTACTTTCTCCACTTGAAAAAGAGATTATGGACTCAGGAGTTAATAACTATCTAATATTTTCCTCTAGATTCCATAAATAGGAAGATGGCTTTGGATAATTTGCCACTGGGGAGTGTTTGAAAAACTTTTACATGGTGGATATAGTTGGATGACATAGGAGGTAACATAAATGCTCTGGCATTTCTTTTGGTCAATAGAAGAATCTCTCCCTTCAAGTTTCATCTTCAAGGAAGCTTCCCTTCCCTCCCCTCCTCTCCCCTCCCCCTTCCCTTCCCTCCCTCCCTCCTTCCTTTCTTTTTTTTTTTTAAGATTTATTTATTTATTTTGGAGAGAGTTCCCATGTAACCAGGGGGAGGGACTGAGGGAAAGCAGACTCCCTGCTGAGCGTGGAACCCAAGGTGAGGCTCAATGAGGGGCTCAATCTCACAATCCCGAGATCATGACCTGCACCGAAATCAAGAGTCAGATACTTAACTGACTGAGCCATCCAGATGCCTTTTCAAAACTAATGTACAGTATCACAACCAGGACATGGACATTAATATAATTCACCAAACTTACTCAAATTTACCCAGTTTTACTTTTACTCATTTGAGTGTTTGTGTGTGTGTGTATTTGGTTCTATGCAATTTTGTCACATGTGTGGGTTCATGCATCACCACCACAGACAAGATACAGAATGGTTCCATCATCACAAGGATCCCTTGTGTTGCCCTTTATAACCACACTCACTTCCCCTTACCCACCCCACCCATATTCCTAATCCTTGGCAATAACTAACTAATCTGTTCTCCATTTTTTAAGATTCTGTCATTTCAAAATGTAACATGAATAAAATCATACAGCATATACGCTTGGGATTGGCTTTGTTGACTTAGTATAATTCCCTGGAATTTCTTTCCTCCCTCCCTCCTCCCTTCCTCCTTTCTTCCCTTCCTTCTTTCCTCCTCCCTTCCTTTCTCCCTTTTCCCTCCCTCCCTCCCTCCCTCTACACTTACCCCGTCTTTCTTTTTCTCTCTCTTCTCAAAGAACTAAGAACTATATATATGGGCATCTACCACAGTAAGGTCTCAAAGGTCCCAAGCAATCTATTTTTTGTAGAAATCTCCTTGATCAGATTTCTTGATTCTGACCATTTTCACCTGCACAGGGCATTCAGTCGTCACTGTGGCACACATGGAACAGTTCTTTTCCTTTTTTCCTGCTTTGCAGACATTGACAATACTCAGCAAGTGTCCATCATTTGGTGTAAATATGTCTCTTTGTAATGCATGCTTGATTGCTGTCATTTTTACTCAGCGCAAGGCTGGACAGAGCCCAGCTGTGCCCAGGTGGGTCCTCCAAGACAGAGACGGGACAGAGCTGGGAGGCACCACTACTAGGATGAACCTGTCAATTCCCTGGAGATCCTTTCAAGTTGTTGCCTCTATCAGTAGTTTGTTCCTTTTTATGGCTGAGTGGTATTCCATCTTATGTATGTACCATAATTTGTTTAACTAATCACCTATTTTAGGAACTCTGGGCTGTAGTTTGGGGCTGCTATAAATATTTTTGTACAGGTTTTTGAGTGAACATAAGTTTTCATTTTTCTGGGGCATATGCCTAGGAGTGGAATTGCTGAGTTGTATGTGATTGCATGTTTAATTTTATAATAATCTGCCATACTCTTTTCCAGAATGACTGTACCATTTCACATTTCTACCAACAATGTATGCATGATCCAGTTTCTCTGTATCCTTGCTAGTGTTTGGTGTTGTCATTATATTTTATCTTAGCTATTCTTATGTGTAATAATATCTCATTATCGTTTTAATTTACATTTTCCTAATGGCTAACAATGTTGAAAATCTTTTCTTTTTAAAGATTTATTTTAGGGGGGAGGGGCAGAGGGACAGAATCTTTAAGCAGAGCTGGAGCCAGATGAGGGGGCTCAAAATTACAATCCATGAGATAATGACTTGAGCCGAAATCATGAGCCACCCAGACGCCCCTGTTGAACATCTTTCCATATGCTCATTTGTCATCTGTATATCTTCTTCAGTGAGATATATGTTCATGTCTTTTACATATTTTCTAATTATATTTTTTTTTTTTTTTTTTTTTTTTTACTGCTGAGTTCTTTATATTCCCTAGATGCTGGCCCTTTTACCAGAATGCACTTTGCAAATAATTTCGTCTAATTTGCTTTTCATTCTTTTCATATGGATTTTCCCAGAGCAGAAGATCTTGGATTAGGCCCAAATGATCACTTTTTGGTTTTAGGGATTATACTTTGGGGACAAGCCTAAGAATTCTGCTTAGGCCTAAATCTGGGAAGTTTCTTTCTTTCTTTCTTTCTTTCTTTCTTTCTTTCTTTCTTTCTTTCTTTCTTTCTTTTTTCTTTCTTTTCTTTTCTTNTCTTTCTTTTCTTCTTTCTTTCTTTTTCTTTCTTTCTTTCTTTCTTTCTTTCTTTCTTTCTTTCTTTCTTTCTTTCTTCTTTCTTCCTTCCTTCCTTCCTTCCTTCCTTCCTTCCTTCCTTCCTTCCTTCCTTTCTTTCATCCAAAACCAATACTGCACTTTTCTGAATAATATGTCAAGGTAGTAAGCCTTAACATTGGGTAGAGCAATTTCTCCTACTTTTTAATTCTTTGTCAAGATTGCCCTTCCATATGAATTTTAGAATAAGCTTGTCTACATCTATAAAAATTCTTGTTGGGATTTTTATAGGAATTACATTAAACCTGTAGATTAATTTCAGAAAAAATGATTTTTAGTTTTTGAATCTTCCAATCCACAAATGAATATATCTCTCAATTTATTTAGGTATACTAGATTTCTTTTATCAGCATTTTGTAATTTTCAGCATGTAAATCCTACACACATTTTAATAAGTATATATCTAAGCATTTCATTTTCAATAGAACAATTATAAAAGGTATTATATTTTGTAGTTTTATCAGGTTTATTGTTAATATATAGAAATGCAATTGATATTTGTATATTGATTTTGTATCCTGTGAATTTACTTAACTCATTTATTTGTTCTAGGACTTTTTTTGTAGATTCTCTGGGACTTTCTACATAGACAATCATGTCATCTGTGAAGGGGGATATTTTAACCTCCAAATCTGTATGACTTTTGTTTCTTTTTCTTGTCTTATTGCAATGCTAGAAGTTTCAGTAGTATGTTGAATAAAGTAGTGAGAAAGAATGTACTTGCCTTGTTCCCAGTAGTAGGGGGAAAGCATCCAGTCTTTCACCATTTATTATAAAGATTATTTATTTATTTATTTATTTATTTATTTATTTATTTATTTAAAGATTTTATTTATTTATTTGACAGAGAGAGAGACAGACAGCGAGAAAGGGAACACAAGCAGGAGGAGTGGGAGAGGAAGAAGCAGGCTCCCAGTGCAAGAACCTGATGTGGGGCTCGATCCCAGAACTCCGGGACCACGCCCTGANTTCCTTCCTTTCTTTCATCCAAAACCAATACTGCACTTTTCTGAATAATATGTCAAGGTAGTAAGCCTTAACATTGGGTAGAGCAATTTCTCCTACTTTTTAATTCTTTGTCAAGATTGCCCTTCCATATGAATTTTAGAATAAGCTTGTCTACATCTATAAAAATTCTTGTTGGGATTTTTATAGGAATTACATTAAACCTGTAGATTAATTTCAGAAAAAATGATTTTTAGTTTTTGAATCTTCCAATCCACAAATGAATATATCTCTCAATTTATTTAGGTATACTAGATTTCTTTTATCAGCATTTTGTAATTTTCAGCATGTAAATCCTACACACATTTTAATAAGTATATATCTAAGCATTTCATTTTCAATAGAACAATTATAAAAGGTATTATATTTTGTAGTTTTATCAGGTTTATTGTTAATATATAGAAATGCAATTGATATTTGTATATTGATTTTGTATCCTGTGAATTTACTTAACTCATTTATTTGTTCTAGGACTTTTTTTGTAGATTCTCTGGGACTTTCTACATAGACAATCATGTCATCTGTGAAGGGGGATATTTTAACCTCCAAATCTGTATGACTTTTGTTTCTTTTTCTTGTCTTATTGCAATGCTAGAAGTTTCAGTAGTATGTTGAATAAAGTAGTGAGAAAGAATGTACTTGCCTTGTTCCCAGTAGTAGGGGGAAAGCATCCAGTCTTTCACCATTTATTATAAAGATTTTATTTATTTATTTATTTATTTATTTATTTATTTATTTATTTAAAGATTTTATTTATTTATTTGACAGAGAGAGAGACAGACAGCGAGAAAGGGAACACAAGCAGGAGGAGTGGGAGAGGAAGAAGCAGGCTCCCAGTGCAAGAACCTGATGTGGGGCTCGATCCTAGAACTCCGGGACCACGCCCTGAGCCAAAGGCAGACGCTTAACGACTGAGCCACCCAGGTGCCCCTATTATAAAGTTTTTTAGATGTTTTCAACTTGAGGAAGTTCCCCTATAGAGATTTTTTCTCATGAGTGAATGCTTTCATTGAATGCTGTTTCTCAATTAATTATGATCATATGCTTTTTTCCCCCTTTAGCTTGTTGATACATGGTGTACAACATGGATTTCTGGATGTTAAATCAGTTTGCATACATGTAAACAATTTCACTTTGTTATGTGCATAATTCCTTTTTACTTTGTTGGATTCAGTTTGCTAATATTTCATTGAAGAATTTTATTTTATTTTATTATTTTTTAAAGATTTATTTATCTGACACACACACACAGAGAAGTAGAGAGTGAGAGAGTAGCAAGAGAGAGAGAAGCAGACTCCCTGCTGAGCAGGGAGCCCAACGCAGGGCTTGATTTCAGGACCCCAAGATCATGACCTGAGCTGAAAGCAGACACCCAACTGACTGAGCCACCCAGGTGCCCCACATTGAAGAATTGTATATAAAATTCATGGATATATTCATTTGTGCTTTTGTTTATTATTTTTGTGCTATTTTTTTGGGTTTTGGTAACAAGCTTAAGTTGGCCTCATAAAATAAGTGCAAAAGTACTCCCTCCTCTTCTGTTGTCTGAAAGAGATTGTGTAAAATTGGTGTTATTTCCTTAAATGTTTGATAAAATTTTCAAATGAAACCACCTAGGACTAGAGATTTGGCGGGGAGGTTTTAATTACGAATTCATGTGTTCAATGGTTATAGGATTATTCAGAGTATCTATCTCATCTTGGTTGAGTTTTATCAGTTTGTGTTTTTCAGGAATTGGTCCATTTTTCCTGAATTGTTCAATCTATGAATATACATTTTTAAAATTTTCTTTTTCTTTTCAATGGCTGCAGTAATGATGTTCTGTTACAATACCGATATTGGTGATTTATATATTCTTTTTATTTTTGTCTGTCTTGTTAGAGGTTTATCAATTTTACTGACTTTTTTTTAAAACCAGATTTATATTTCATTTATATTCTCTATTTTTCTACTTTCATTGCTTTTTCTCTGCTTGCTTGTGGTTTATTTTGTTCTTCCTTTTCTATTTTCTTGAGGTAGGAACTTAATAATTGATTTGAGACCTCATCTCATTTAATTAACATAAGCATTTAATTCAATAAATTTCCCTCTCAGCACTGCTTTGGTTGCATCTCATAGATTTTGTTATGTTGTACTTTCGTTTTTTTTTCAGGTCTATTTCTTAAAATTTCCTTTGAAAACTTCTTGTCTTATGAAATATTTAGTAGTGTGTAGCTTAATTTACATAGGTTTAGAGATTTTCCTGTTGCTTTTCTGTTACTGAATTTTAGTTTGATAATTTTATGGTCAAAGAATAGACTTTATAGAATTCTTTTCAGTTTGTTGAGGTTTTTAAAAAATATTTTACCTATTTATTTATTTGACAGAAAAGGAGAGAGTACACAAGCAGGGGAGCAGCAGAGGGAAAGAGAGAAGCAGGGTCTCTGCTGAGCAAGAAGCCCAGTGCGGGCCTTGACCCCAGGGCCCTGGGATTCTGACCTGAGTGGAAGGCAGTTGCTTAACCCACTGGGCCACCCACGTGCCTTCGCTGAGGTTTGTTTAATGGCTCAGGATATAATCTCTCTTGGTGGTGCTCTGCAGCCGCTTGAAGAAAAGGTGTTCTGCTCTTGGGTAGAGTATTTTAAATTTTCAATTAGACCTGTCAGTTGATTGCATTGTTCAGATTGTGTATGTCTTCGGTGATTTTCTATCTATTAGTTCTATAAGTTGCTGGTGGGAGGGAGTGTGGGGTATGAAGTTTCCACATATAACTGTGGATTTGTTTATTTTCCTTTGCTTCATGCATTTTGAGGCTCTGTGGCTTGGTGTGTACATATTTGGCATCATTATGTCTTCTTTGTGGATTGATCTATCATTGTGTAATATCCCTTTATGAGTAATTTTATTTGCTCAGAAGTCTATCTGATGTTAAGAGTAGCTACTTAATTACTGCTTGCATGGCGTATCTTTTTTAATTCTGTTACTTTCAGCCTACCTATTTCATTGAATATATAGGGAGTTTCTTGTATATAGTTAGCTCCCATTTTCTTAACCCAATATGACAATCTATTTTTTTATTGGCATACTTTGACCATTTAAGGTAATTATTAATATGTTAGCACTTAAGTCATTCAAATTATTTGCTTTCTATTTATCTGGTTCTTACTCCCATTTCCCTTCCCTTAATTTTCTGTGCTTTGTTAACATGTTTTAAGATTCCATCTTGATTCATTTATAGTGTTTTTGAGCATATATCTTGATATAATATTCTCAGTGGTTCCTCTACGCATTATAATATACACATGTGACTTATTATAATCTACTGGTATCATTATTTTATCACTTTGAGTAAAGCATGGAAACCTTATTTCTAGTATGATCCCTTTTTCTTCCCCACTTTGAAGCAGCATTTTCTTAAATAGCATATGGTGTTATAATTTTTGTTTCAATCATCAAATACACTTTATAAAACAGATACATGAGGAAAAGGATTTTCTATTGCATGTACCCATAATTGCTTTAAACATTCTTTAAAGGTAGGTCTAGCAACAAAGTAACAGAAGCCAATGGCCTGGAAAGCTTACAATATTTACTATCCAAACCTTCACGTGACATCTCTTGGTTTGAATTTCTTAAACTTAACAATAAGGGCATTGGATTTGATAATCTTAAATATCCCTTAATGCCTTTCATTTCACGAGGAAAATCAATCCTCATTTCCCATGTGAAGGTATATTTTTTCCCTCAATGACCACATTTGAGCTCACAGAATACAGAAGCTGACATTGGAAAGTAAATAATTAAGGTATACCTACTCACTTTATCATGCTAAGAACTAACATGAAGGTGAAAAGAAATCAATTTCACTCTGCTGATTGTGCTTCAGGTAATTAGATTTATGGAACTGGAGTTCAAGTTCCCACAGTGGGCTGGCAAGAGCCCATACTGTTTCGCACCTGCCATTGAAATCAGCGTGCACCATCACAATCTGGAAGTGTGTTTCCACAGATGCTTTTCTGCACTTGTGACTAAAACAGTTCAGGCCAAACCACGGATCATAGAACAAGTGTTTTCCTTTTGAGTTCTCAATACTATTACTTCCAGAAGAATTATTTTCTAGTCATCATTTTGGGGGTGCTTATTAGGTGAAATGTGTGATTTGCCTTCTGAAATACACTTTTTTGAATTGAGTCCAGGTAGGAGGGAGCAGAAAGAGACGTCAACCTTGTTTTTTTGTGTTCTTTTTTCATCTTAGGAGTCAAGATTCATCCACACATTTTTAAAACAGAAAAATATGTAAGAAGAGAAGGTAAATTGGAAAAGAATAAATATGAAAAAATAGTCATGATAGCTGTTTTAAGAGAACTAAAGTTCATATTTCTTTAAGAATATTTTTAGAAGGTCAAATGGTAAAACAACAGCTATTCTACAATGGAAGTCACAAACTGGGAGACTGTCTCTTACAGACCACATCAGATGCAGCCTTCTGACAGGTTTTTTTTTTTTCCTTGCACAAAGTTGGGCCAGAGGGTTTTTTATTTTTGTTTGTTTGCTTTTTGAATTTAATTGGTTGCTAACATTCAACAGTCTTTCAGAGTCTACATAAAATGCAGCGTTCCACACTCCTGAGAGATGAGGCACTGTTGGGTCCCAATTCCCACGCAGCAAACACTGCTGGGAGGTAAGTGCCATTCTCTTTGGGGATCACACCTGCTTTCGAGTCCAAGTGGGAGTTGGCCTCTGCACATTGTTCCCTTTGGCTCCCATGTCAAATAGCAGTTGTCACTTACCATTAATCTTATTGTGTTTTTTAATAGTAAGAGCTGAAGATGGCAGAGTATCTCTAGTATCCATTTTTCAACCAAAATTGGGGAAAATTTTTAAAAAATTTTTTTAAGTCATCTCTACACTCAATGTGGGGCTCAAACTTACAGCTCCAAGATCAAGAGTTGCATGCTCCAGCAACTAAGCCAGCCAGGCGCCCCGGGATGTTGCTTTAATAAAAATGGAAGATACATTTTTGTAGAGATGAGAAATATTCCTATTAGAAAATGCATAAACTAAGGATGTCTGTTATAATAATACAACCTGAAAGACCATTCTGAAATTGCTGTTCTGCTTTCCCCACTCACAGCGTCCATTGGCCCTGTAGGCATTTCAGTTTGCCTCTCCTCTTTCTCAACAAGTAAAAAGTGGATGCCATACTGATCTTATTTTTTTCTGTTTTATGGTTTGATTTTGTCTGAGACCAGGCAAATAGTGGGAACGTATGGCCTTTGCTTGTCCGCACATTCTAATGTCTATTTAAGAAAAGAACTCTTTGGTCACTCAATTTAAATATTCTTGTTCTTCGCATTCTGTATCTACTTAGATTGCTTGTAAGTACCGAGAGGTTTAAAAAGATTTTTTTTTTTTTTTTGGCCTCCATGCTACATATCTTCTAAGTGAATCAAGACTGATAAGTTTATAAGACTAATAAGGCTATAAGACTCATAAGACAATTACACATCAGAATCAGCACTCAATATTCTGTGTTAGATTTCAGGTATTGTAGATTTTCTACAATTGGCAAGTGCATCATGAGAGATGGTTATGTCGCAAAATCTCTCTCCCCAAGCAGACTTTCACATTAAAAAAGGGGCTTTCTGATCCTCAGGAGGGACTTGATGTTTGCTTCAATGGTTTAGAAACTCCTTCTACTGGTTTCTTACAGGATTTGATAACCACAGTATGTCTCTGGTGTTTGTTTTCTTCCAGGTTAGCATTTCAATTCACTTTGGAAGAAGCTGAAGTTCAGAAGTGTTACAGATCTACCACCATTGATTTTTGGACAATTTATATTCCAGAAGCCACTTAGAGCTTACTTAAAGTAGATCCCGAGAGAGAGCTTTTCCTTTTAGTTTCAGAGAGATAATATTCTAATACTCTGCAGACCACTTGACTAGACCAGAGTTATGAACAAATTCAGATAATATTGCTCCCATTCTGAGCCTCCCTAAGCTGTGGGGAAACTTTATGAAATAATATGTAAGTAGAAATTATTATAGGAGGCACAGTCGGCCGTCTTCTGTCTTCACTTAGGAAAGTGTTGAGTAAACTACCATATTGCCCGCACATTGAATAGGTGGTGTTTATTAAAACACTGAAATGCATCCAGGTAGGCTGTGGAGTTTCTGTCTATGGAAATATTTTATAAATATGCTACATATTGCACTGGGGCATGGGGCAGAATATTGACTTTTAGCTATTTTTTTATGAAATAGGACTGCTTGCTGAAGTGCACAGAAATTAAATTAAAAATGTAGAATTGCCACTCTCCTATGTAAGTTAGGCAAATCTCAAAGGTATTCTTCCAAAGCTAACAGATTATCTCGTATTTCTAGTTGAGCTACAGCCATTTCTCTCCTGCATTCTAATATTTCTCGTTGTCTACTATGTTTTTTAGATGCCAGGAGCCTTTTTCCACCATTTTCTAGCAACAGAGTGGATTTAAGAGGGAGCAGCTGTTGATGTCTGCCTTCCAAGCGTATTACAGGAGTACCTGGAACCCAGGAGACTCTCAGTAACGGGAGTATTGAATGAGCACATCGGCACATCAGTATAGGGGTAAACACATGTCTCTTCTCCCTCCTTGTCCAGGCAGAAAGATGTTCCTTTTTCTCTCTCCATGTCAGATCATTTGGTTGTGAGACAGCAACACAGTCACCTGAAAACCTTTCTCCAAAGACCAAATATTAGAAAAATGATACACAGCTCACACCAGAAGCCTAACACTTATTTTCAAGAGGACTTTGTTAAAACTCATAAATTCCCAGTTGCTTGTGTGTCTCTGGTCCACACGCTTCCAGCATTTCCTTAGTGATAATATCTAGGAAGCGGATGTATAAAATTCAACTTCGTGACAGCCATTCAAGGAATAACTGATTGAGAGAGAAGAGGCCTTTCACTGTGAAAAGCGTGGCAACTTTTAAAAGTTGTGCCAGGACATTGCCTGCACGGAGGGACACGGCTGAGCGTAACGTGGCCTTCCAGGCACAGGACGACTCAGGGAGTGCTGCAGGGTGTGAAGGATGACTCTCTGCATAGGAGTTTTGAGGAAAACAGATTTATACCTCCCCTCATTGCCTCCTGACGAAATGGCTTCTGTGGTGCCCCCAAAAAAGCAAGCACAGCACTATTTCCTGTTAGAGAGAAAGCACTCTTTCTGTTCTTTGCTTAAATTGTGGAGGCCGCACGGACCTCTGAGCTTTGCGAACAGTAGTATTTACGGTGATTCTGGAGGAGTGTAGACACCATCAGGTGAGTAGAAACGAAATCAGGGTCATGCAGCAAAGCAGAATCCTCTGTAGGATTACCATCCTGAACATGACTGGGTAAAGAAATCTGGGAGGAGGAGCTTGTGGATTTTTTTTGTTAAATGCATCCATGCTTATATGTAAATTAGTCTTTCTAGGAAAAGATAAAGTCTCTTTATCTAAATTCTTCCTAATGAAAGTCACAAATGTTCTAATAATGTACACAGCAAATAGGAGTTTGAAGATGCCCATCATGAGACTTTAGGAGAAAATCAATTAATGAGGAACAATAAGACTGAAGTGGCAAATTTTCTTTGTCGTGCCATTGGGGAAGCAGTGTGTTTAGTGGAAGAGAATGGACTCAGATTTGAATCTGTTGACAAATCATTTACTTTCTCATTAGCTTCAACTGCAGCATCCATAAAACAGGAATGATACTTATTCGCCAAGTTTGCGATAAGGAAGAAGTATGAAAATGTATATTTCGTAAAAAGATAGTGACGTACACATATAGCAATTAAAAAAATTATGTCAATCCTCTGGCTTTTTCCCCTCCATTCAGCTGGACTGGTTTACATTCCATTAAAAAAAGACATTAAGGCTTCATTTTACTCTTAATAGAATTTTTGGGGTCTACTACAATCAATGACAAGAGGCTGTTTATTTGGGAACAAAGGCATGAAAATTAGGAGAAAATATGTGCAAACAATGGTTGTAATTATAAACACTTTATTTCACTCTTACTCTAGTTAAATCTTTAGAAGCACCATGTCATGTACTGGCAATCTAGGAGCAGGGTACTGGAATGCTTTTGTCAAGGACAAACTGCAAGCTGATGATGCGAAGTTACAGCTACATGGAGCTTAGGAACAAGACCACATTGAGAAAGGTTCACTTGCAAATTTCATGACAATGCACAAACAGGAATCTGGCATCGATTTGTTCACACTTCCTACGGTCAGAACCCAATGCTTGTGCATGTAAACATCAAAAGAAACACTCTATCATCTTGACAGTTAACAGTTTGCTAAAACTTGACTCTTGAAAGCATAAATGTTGCCATTTTGTTTTCTTGACCAGTGCTTGCTCATAGGCTGACAAAATCAATTCCTTTAAAATTTAAACGATGCTTAAAGGTATGTTCAGCATTGCGCAAATCATCAGCAAGGCCTTTGAATGTGTGCAATTCTCATGTATGATCACCAAACCATTATTTACCTAATGAAATTGTGAAAAATTACACATTTTCAGCAAAACATTTTAATTTGGTCCTATATTAAAAGACCCAATTGCCAAGGTGTTTTACATAAATTTAATTCACAAGCATGTACACAAGAGAATCACTATAAAGAACATTGCTTCCTGGTTTATGAATAAAAAGTTTATCCTCTACTTACACTAAAACATACAAAAAATAATCTACAAAAATCGTTTACAATTGATTTTAGTGAAAGAAAAAGCTTTCTTCAGAAAAAAAATGATTGTGTGGTGGTAGTATTTTAGCCATCAAAAAAGGAATGTAAGTAACCAATAAATATAATGTGCTTTCTCCATATAGACATATTTACACTTGAGTCTTTGGCTTATGTTTTTTTTTTCTTCCTAAAAAGAACTTTAAATGATCCAGCCATCATTGCACATTAAAAGAAAATAAGCCAGTTATATATATTTATATATTTATATAGAGATCTGCTACACTGGAAACATATAAAAAATGAACTTTACTATGAATTTGCACAGCTTTTCTTACTTCTTCCTTAAAGATTTAACCTCTTTTACCTAAAAAAAGGGAGAAAAATGCCACATAGAAAGTATTAATTCATGCAACATGTGGTGTCTGCTCTACCAGCACCAGGCGAGAAAAAGCTGCATATTCACTGTACAAACACTGATGAGTTCTCATTGGAATCTGTTCTTATTAAATAGAATTTATGTGGCACGAAATGTTGATGCTTTCATACAGTAATAGAAACTAATGGAGTCCTTTTTATTAAGATACACAACTTCATAAGAAAAATACTTTTACTTCTCGAATGTAAAAGCCTCCCACCCCCCACATTAAAATCTTTCTGCACAGGTGTGACAGGTACAATAGCTGCTGGCTCAACACATGGACAGGCTTCCGCGTGGACGCCTCTGAGGTCTCACCCAACTAAGAAGATTCCAGGTACTCCAAAGCGACATCATAGCAGAAACGGTACTGCTCCTGAAAGATGTGCAAGCATGAGAGTTGAGAAAAGTTAAGATAAAGGAGACTAACGGCAAACCATTGCCATGGAACGAACACCCAGCCATAGCTTAAAGTTATTCCAGAATTACCCATTAGTTTTCCTGGATAGAAGTTTAATTTCTGCATATACGTATTTTACATCAGAGTCTAATGATTGCTGTTTAAGGAAAAGGGACTTGATATAAAAAGATATATTATCTTTGTCTCATATTTTCTATTCATTTCTTGAAAATCTCCAGTATTTTTTTACCCAATTATAATAGGAAAACCTGATTGTTACAGAAAAATTTGCCCAGTATAGAAAAATGCAAGGAATCAGAAAAAGAGTTCCATAATTCTATGACTAGAAACAATTATTGGTAAAATACTGCCTGAGTTTTGCTCTAGTCCTTTTGAAGTTATGGTTGAAGTAATAATTATTTTAGAATAAATATAATTACATACATATATTTGAGAATATAAGTTTACATATTTTATTTTCCTTTAACACTGTTATGCATCTTTTCCCCATGTTATTTAACATTTCTTTTCACACTACAAAGAAGTCTAACATATGGATTTGACTATTAGATTGTTTTTATTTTTTAATATAAATAAATGCTACAGTGAACATGTGCACATATTCTTCTCCAAACTTCAGATATTTTTCCTTAGCAGGAGAAAAAAAAACCCAGCCATTTTAAACCGCCGTTCACAATTCCAAGTTCTTGATTTTTGAAACAGCTTTTCATTCATCAGAGTATTTAATTTTTCAAAAATGGTTAGTGGTTCTTAAATTTTTTGAGTTTATTTATATCTGAAAATTTATTTCTACTGTCTTTATATATTTAAGACAACTTGGTTGACAACGTTTGAGTTAAAACCGCCTTTCCTCTAGGTCCATCTATGCACTTTCCATTATCAAGAATTGAGAGAAAATCAGACTGTATAACAAGATATGACTTATAATATGCCATTAAAAACTTCTCAACTCAATCCAAGTGGGTAAAATTCAGGCTGGAATGGAGAACAGTCTAAAATGCATATTACTTCTAAAGAGAACTTCCAGGTGTCTCCAGCAATAAACTAGGGTAATAAAAACCTTCCCCAAGAGATCTTTATCAATCCTACCCTTAATTATCAAGTAGGTGTGATTTACATTAGCCTACCACTGTGGCAAGTGCATCTGAAGAGCCAAAAAGTGCTTGAAAACAGTTATGTCTCTTTAATCTGTCACTAGCAATTTTGTTTACACTCTGAATTTTCTTCCCAAACTTGTCAGTTCAATTCAACAGCACACTGAACTCATCAGTGTGAGTTTAACCAGAGATTTTTTCCCCTCTAAGTTATTGTAGGAAATCAGAGTTAAATTTGGAGGTAAAATTTGAATTCTGATGCCAGAAGTGACCCCACTGATGAATTTAAGAAGACATGATCTGAGACACAGAGGCAGAGTTTACATTAAGAAACCTTCAGACAGCCGTGTCAAAAGACATAACCACTACATTCTGTAAGAAGACTTGAGAGTTCTACCTCAAAAATCCTTCAAATCCACCCCCCTTTCTCTATCCCCATTGCCAATACTCCAGTCAAAACCAACATCATCTTGTCCAGACAACAGCAATAGCCCAAGGGGTGAGCTGGAGTAGGGGCGGTTTGAGGGGGCTTGTAAAAGGGGAAAACGTCTGTTATCACTTTTAAAAGTGAAACGGTATAAATGTAACTCTTCAGATTTTGTCTCAGGAAGCAACGCACTTTTTGTGTGAACAATCCATGAGCAGGAAGTGGTGAGAATACTTTAAAGGTTTATTGAATTGCTCATTTTAGTTATCTGATCATCTTGATAAACGTAGGGCAAGCAACAATTTTGCCTTGGTTTTTCTGGTTTACCTTTGTGTGAACATAAACTACACAGCTGCTCCTGACCTTATCCCACTTTGCACATATGTGTAACCCACAGACATCTCTCTTCAGAAGTAAAATGTGCTGGAGGAGTTTAACTTCTCTTTCTTACTGTTCATACAGCTCCACCCAGATGAGCTCCCACATACCCGTTCCTATCAGCTCTTGTTTTGTAAGCTGTGTTCTGATTTCATGAGCCCTGGCAAATTCAGGTGGCATCATTGGAACCACTTGCTCTAATTAGTAAAAGTTGAAAACTGTCAATAATGACAGTTTAAAATTTATAATTTGAGCAGAAATGAAGAATTACAGGTAACGACTAGAATAAATTTCATTTGCCGGTTAAGGACAGACATTGGGTGTCTAAGTGCTGATACAATTTAGGAATATATCCGTTGCATGAATCTTTATCAATTAACCTAGATGCTTTAAGAAATTAAAAATAGACAAGAATAAAGACCAGATAGTGGAATTTATTCTTATTATAGAACTATTTACTATAGTTTATTACAGCAAATATTTACGGCCTATCCTAGGAAAAAACCCACGATTCTATACATGTCCCAAATCAAGTGAAAATAGTTTTCATCTGTGATACGTGATTGGGTTTAGGTGGGTAGAGACATACTCGGCAGTTCATCAGTTATGCAGGAAAGTCCCCACAAAGACTCGCTTACACATCCTATTCCCTTGGGTGTATAAAGTCAACCCAACGCGTAGGTTATGATTGTCTAATGTCTACGCTCTCTTCTGGGCCTGAGACTCTGTGACTCACCGGGGCTTCCACCATGTTGGGCTTGCTGTTCCTCAGGGTCTTGACCGCATGGAACACATCCACGACGTTTTGCCGCTTCACCATTTCAACAACAATGCCGATAGCGCAGAACATACCACTTCGCCCACCACCATTTCTGGAAGCAAAGGAAGCCAAGGCATTTCAGGTAGCAGCTTTTAGTCACCAGAGGTCACACAATCTTGTAAGTGGAGGAAATGAAAACATGATCTTCATTCTTTTTCCATTTTGTATTAATTTTGCTTCATTTGTACGCATGCACGGGTAGAGGGCAGAGCGCAAGGACACGTGAGGGTGACGTCAGCTCTGTAGCTTACGCTTAGGAATGTGATGGGAGGCACTGGCTGCTGCGACTTCGATCCCTTGAGATTTTGGTACATTTGTACACTGTGTACATCAGAGAAGTGGTTCAGAGTAGTGTTCGAAAGAGTTTAAGTCATATGATAGCTACATAATAATCAATGTTTGAAAAATATGAAATGAAAATTGGTAGTTAATTATAGAATCATGAAAGAGGAAGATTATTTTAAAATGCTATCTATGGAGATCCACAAGATGTGAGTTGAGTACCTTTAACATGGAAAGTATGAAGGCTAGTGAGGAAATGAGCACCACGGCCCCCACACCGCCAGGCTTGAGGCACCATACTCACAAGCAGTGGATGATGGTTCGGCCTTCCCCTTCCTCGCATTCCTCCTGCCATTTTTCCACCTGCAGTATCAGTTTCAAAAATGACCGTTTGGAGCCTGGCACTTCTCGGTGAGAGGCCCACCCTAAATACTGAAACTGCTGTACCATCAGGTAACCTTCTTGTGGCTGTAGAGGGAAAAGTGTTTTTCTGTAAATAAGTTGGGACTGGAATTTTTACTAAAAGGTGAAGGTGCATACAAAATTACACCATGATATAAACGCCATTTATGCTGGATTGAGTCTAGCTGGTAAGTCCAAAATATCTACATGCTAGTACAGAAACATTCTAAGTTACAGAAGCAAGAAACATGAGAAATACCTTGATATAAGCTTCTCCCTCCCACCCCATATCTAATAATCAATCATACTTTTAAATAACTTTCAAATTCTTCTCTTTATCACTCCTAACATCATTGCATAGGCCCAATCACCAATTATGATAATTGCTTCCTAGTTGATCTCCTTGAATTAACTTTGATCTCCTTCCAAACCATTCTTACTGCAACATCATGAGTATTTTGAATGCAAATATGATCTTGTCATTTCCCTGCTTTAAAGCTTCCAAATGATCTCACATAAAATCCAAATTGCTGCAGTGGCTTAAAAATTCCTAGACAATATGGCTTCACTGCCTTCCCCAACCTTCCCTTTATTATAATGCATTCTTACACACTGGCCTTCTTTTAATCCATTTATCAAGTCATTTCTTGCCTGGGGAACTTTGCACAAACTCTCCATTTGGCCTCAGAGATCTCCTTCTTGTTTGTGCCTCTCAATCCCAAAACACAGTGATCAATTTGTCTTCGGTTTGCCCGGGACTCTTCTGTTCTTTGAACTGAAACTCTTGCGTCTTGGGAAACCTCTCTGTCCTGTGAACACCACGATTCTCCCACCTCCCACAAGCTCCTACCGATTCTTCAAATTTTGCTTCACAGATCACTGCCCCAATGAAGTCTTCTCTAGTCACCCAGCTATATCAGATCACCTAAAGACTCCAAATTTCGTCCTTTTTCTCTAAAATTTCTCATATTTGTAAGTAAATGACTATACAATGAGTTGTTCAGTGCTTGTCTTCCCTGATAAAATAAAAATTCTTTAAGGATGAGGAAATCTCTTTTTCCCCTAAACTCTGTGTCACTAGAACTTAGCAGAATACTGTCCAAAGAATAATACTGCTGAATGAATGAATCAAAACATTAAGCCCTCATATGAAAATATAAGAAAGAATTTGCAATACATGAATAAGCTGTATCATAAGGCATCAGATCTGAATTTCCATATGGCGAGGGCTCACGCATCACAAAGACCTACTAGTACAACACCCAACTTCTCATTGCTGCATATTAAATATCTCATGAAGTGCATGATAGTAAGAAAGATTGGGAACAGAAGAAAAATCGTGCACTAACAAGAACCAGAACACCAAACACAGAGAAAGATAAATAAACAAATACGCTGACAAAAAAAACACAGATTTCAGTTCCCATCCTTAGAATATTTTTCATACAAACAGCTCAATAAAAAGACAAGTCTTACTTTCTTAGTTTAGCAGCTATGGTTTCTCAGCTAAAATATTACTAGAACCGTAATGGAACAGATGTGCAGACATAATGAGATTCCATTTAAATTAACATCTAAGATATGCATGGATATTATGACATGATTGGAAGTTATCCTTTTTTTCTCCACTGAAATGAGCGACAGAGTTGGATATGACTGTATCCTCTGCTTATAGTTATACATATAGACTTATTAACCAGAAACACATACAGCCATTTTGATATGAAAACACGGAAACATGACAATCTGAATCACACACTTAAAATAATACACAGACATAAAGTGCTGCACTAAAAACAGAGCAATCCTCTTTAAAAAGAGAATCATTCCATGGAAGCTACTAACGATTTCTTTTCAAATTGTGCTTGCTATTTGGTTACACAATCTAAACAGTCTTTATTAGCATTTTTCGCTTTTTTTGGAGGAGAGAGCCCAGACTTAATTTGTCATTTAGTGTAAAATATATGAAGACTCAAGGAAAGAAAGATTTCTGAGAAACACAGCTGCTGCTTTGCTCCTGGGAAAAGTGGTACCAGTGTTGGTTCTACAAATCTGGGCAGAGCCAGATACTGGGACGTTTAGAAAGACAAAATTATAGGTGGAAGGAGAATCAATGATGGCTGTGATTCACCTTTTTCCCTCATGTGTGGGGTTCTCCTTTCTATGCAATAGTGACACAGAAACTTTCTCTAATGGCTGATCCGACATAGCCCTTGCTCCTGAGGTGAAGCCTTTTAGTCATCATCATTATTATTATATTCTTATTTTTCAATTATGTGCCTCTTCTGGGCTGGATATCGATACTATTAAAACATGTAGTTGACCTTGACAAAAGTCTACGTATGTGCAGAGATCAGGCTCAGACCATCAAACTCAGCTGAGCCAGCACATGTGAATTTAGTTTCCACATGTAATACATTGAGTAACTGACCAGAACACCCAGCTTCCTGCATTTCTGCTTTCCTGTTTTTGGAATCCATTTTTCTTCTAATACTAAGGTATAAGGTGATTACTAGCTTTGGGACTGATTATGTAACACCTACTAATTCCACTCTTCCTGTTGTCTGATTGGTATTACACCCCAACATGGTTATGATCAGTTGCTCTCGATCAGCTCAGGTAAAATATTAATGACTTACTCTTGTTAGATTGCATATCCTAAAAATCCGGTTTATCACATCACAATCCATTGAACAAGACATACATTCCACTTGGATAGGGCCATATCGTAATATCCCTTCCTCTGGCCAGTACTGAGGGCAGCCCTAGATGATGAATGTTTTGGGAAAAAACAAAACAAAACCAAAATGAGCATTATTTGTCTCTAATGAGGGTAGTATGAAACAGATTTTTAACATTTTATTACTACTTTATTAAGTTGTGTATGAGTACACAAAGCAACTCATAGCCATTAACCTGGGACAAGTCGACTTCATTCAACATCACGATGGAGGTACAGCCATAATCATACACTAATCTCCAGAAGTCTTTCACAGTGTTTGGCAGAGGGTACTGGGTGACGATGAAAGCAGCTGGTTGCCTGTAACTCTGTGAAGAAACAAGGTAGATGGGAAAACATACAAACTTGAAATGAATGATCAGTCGTACAAGTTAATTCAGTACATTTCAATGTAGGACCAGGTAAGGGGTTAATAGCTCCACGTGGCGAGGGAGCCAGGTGCTGCGCAGGCCGTGGAATAACAGATCTGGGCCCCTGGGACGTACTGGAACTAGTAATTTGTCAGTCTGACGGCAGGACTTCAAAGTCACAGCAGCAATTCTAGTCAAGACTTTAAGTTTTATTTTGTTGAGAGAAGTAAATACAGGACAAAAACAAAAAAAGAAACTAAAGAACTTCTCAAGGTTAAGATCCTCCATGAGGTACTTGTGAGCTCTTTCAGTTTTTCAAAGGGAATCGATCTGAGAGGCTGAAGGCACACAATTCCCTGGTACATATATTGGTATATCTGTATGTCTATATCCATCTACCTACCTACCTACCTATCATTTATCAACATATACATATTACATATATTTGTGTATGTATTTTTATATATATATCTCATATATTGTATGTTTTATATATTTTATATACGTATCATATATATCATATATATGTATATATATCTCTCAAACTGCTGGGTTCTCTTCCATTTCAAATAAGAAAAACCACATATGCCTCAAACTTGCGTGCTTTTACATTACATGGATATTATCAGAACATTCTGCTTATCTTTCAAGCCCATTCCAGTTTCCTGGGCATTTCTAATGTGTATTAATGGTCACAATGATAGTTTCAATCTCTTAAGAGTTTTCTTAAAGTATGTACTTCTTGGCTCCACCTATAAGGGAATGGTTCCTTCTTTACCAAGTGCCCCCTGACTGAGACGTGACACATTATCTCTATCCAGAAGGACAGGGTATGCTCATCTGACCTGGGCAATCTGTCATTCTGCAGACTAATGATCTATATTTCTATGTATTAAATAGTTTATAAAACAAACAAGCAAAACAAAACCCAAAAAACTAGACAGTTGCCTGAGATAGATTTCCTTCATGCTGATAAAAATTGTCAGTGATCCCCTAACTCATTTGTATCATATAACTCCTTAAATCTTTCAAGTGTCTTAACATCAGCATAGAAACGGATTCTTGAACATTGATCCTATCGCCGTTTGGGAAATGCTGCCAACCATGGCATTCAGCTCCATGGAAGACCGTGGGATAAATCTGAGTGCTGACAGTTCAACTGGCTGCTTCTAAGTGACCTCAAGCCTCACAGAGTTACACCTGCCTCTAAGGTAAGGGTCTCCTAAGAAAGGTATGAAGGCTCACAAAAAAGGGTCAGAAGAAATAAGTAAACTTTCCTTCCAATCACATGTCTGTTCCATGGGAAGGTGAGCTATTTACTCAGTCTTTGAATCACAGGGGAGGGGAGATGGATACGATGATGTGAGAGGAGACAGGTGCTTTCCTAGATCTTTCCTCTGTAAGGACAGGAGCACATCTGAGACTTTGAAATCACAGACTCCTTGGCCTTACCTCCTAATTCTTCACAATCATGGCACAAGGGAATATATCACTGAGATGTTGCTAGAGGGCAGGGGGAGTGGGGAGTGCTGACCAGTGAGCCCTTTTCTTATAAGACAAACCAAACCTAACTTTTCTGAGGCCCCAACTACACTACTGAATCCACCGGATGGTCTCAATTATGAAATGTCTCTGTGTTGAATCATAGGGAATTAAGCAGAGTAGAAATAGGTAGAGAACAAGGTTCCATCTTCATATTGACTAGAAAACAACCTGGAAATGAAGAAAAATTTGACAGCGATCAATGCCAAGGACAAAAAATGCCTCAGACATATGCCTTATTAATCTCTTTCCTAACAGTATTTTATCCTTTCCTTTTCCACACAGCCTTTTAAAATTCCAAATCTAGACTCAGGAACAAAAAGGTCTTGTGTGTTTTCCCTGTATTTAGTGTATTTGTCTTTCCACACAATTAAAATGGGAAGAAAAGATACAATGAGGATCCAGTGTGATTTCAGTGAATATGATTAATGACTAGGCAAGATTTTGGTCATAGCAAGAATGGGAACTTTTCACTTGAGCTTGTCTTTAGACTATTTCTGCTCTGCAGCAGAAAAAGAGCAAAATAACTGACTAAAAGACTAGTCTCAGAAGTAGACGGTAGGCTTTCTAAATCTCTCCTATCAGAAGCTAATTTTAAGAAAACGTAACAGGAGCAATAACTCAGCTTCATTATTAGTCACACAGGAATGGACCCTGACTTCTAATTTCTCCTGGCTATGGTTCCACAGATGAAAAGGCAAAACCTAGAAATGTTTATACATGAAGATGATGAGCTGTTTAAAAGCATTCTGAACCTGGAGAGCGTTCTTGCTTCTTTCCAAGGTAACCCAGCAAGGCAACCAAGGACTGACTTAGAACTCTCTCTCCACGTTGCTCTGTCTGTGCGATGCTAACCTGCTAAGGACGTGCTCTACCACTGACACTTTATGATAGTGGGGGTGGGGCAAGACAGCTCTTTCATTATGATGGATGTAGTAACATGCATATTCGGTGCTTCTCCTAGTTATTTATAAAGGGTCTCTATTAATTACTGGACGATAAAACAAGTTAGCTATAAATTACTAGAACATTAAAAGTCAGAGATAAAGATTTCCCAAATTAACACAACTTCCATAAGATAAGGCATTATGTGGTTTTAAAAATTCATTCCTCACTTAACATTCAAAATACATAAGCATGATACTCTTTTTTTGAAAATAATTAAGATGAAAAATATAACCAGCAGGTATTTCCTGTAAGGAATATAAAAACTGACAATCAAGCTCCAAATTTACAATGGGGCCTGAAACTTATAGTTCCTAAGAATCCCTGTAGGGGAAATTCAAAATCATTCTCCAAAAAAAATGTGTATTTCAATGAAAATTTCCAATTTTCCTTTCTGGGCCCTTTTAATTTTCTTGAAAAGAAAACCAGCCAGTGTTCACCACATTACGTAGCTTTTCATGACACTTCACACGAACAAAGATGGCAGTCTCTTACGTCCATAAGAGCAGCATTGATGTAGTTACTACTCTCCCCATCAATTGTAATTAAAAAAGGCAGACATCTGTCAGGTGGGAGCATGTCCATAAAACGATTCTTGTCATGATTCCTTGGCAGGCACGCTATACTGCAGTCTTCAGCCTGTAGTCGAGGGGTGACTGAATTCAAAGTCTGAAAAGAAAAGGGAACCTAGGTTAAAAGCAAGTGACCCATTTAATAGCACAAGGCAGATCCATCAAGTATCTGGGAGGCCAAGTAGAAAGTGAAGGATTTGTACAAGGCAACGGCATTTGCCATGATGACAGGCTGACAGACTCTGTAGTTAAAGCTAATGAAGCCTGAGAAGTGACAAAGAAACAATATACACATTGTTCACTGTGTTTCCTAAAAGGAAAAGGGAGGCTAAAAACCATCGCTACCTGTGAAAGGCATTGCCTAACCAAAGAAAACAGAATTAGAGTGGCCCATAATGATGACCCATCATCAAAGTTGGAAACTATCATTTGCAGTAACATTTTGGCATGCCTTTTTGAGGACAGGCTGTAACATGCTAGAAAGAGCACTGCACAAAGGATCAAAGTAGTAGGTGCCCAGAGCTACTCTTTTTTTTTTTTTTAAGATTTTATTTATTTATTCAACAGAGAGACAGCCAGCGAGAGAGGGAACACAAGCAGGGGGAGTGGGAGAGGAAGAAGCAGGCTCATAGCGGAGGAACCTGATGTGGGGCTCGATCCCAGAACACCGGGATCACGCCCTGAGCCGAAGGCAGATGCTTAACCGCGGTGCCACCCAGGTGCCCCCCCCAAAGCTGCTCTTGACTTCACATTCACACACCTTCAGGGATGTTTTAAGGGCATTGAAAACATTTGGGGTTATTTAGAGACAATGTTTAGTACAAACTTCTGCTATTATTAATGCTTGTGATCTCACATTGTGAGTGACACAGGTGGTTAAAATCCATAAGACTGCATAAAAAAAGGTGGTAAATACACACAAATCACCACCAAGTTTGACTTTTATGATACCTTTCCCCATACTCTTCCCTGAGTCTGAACTCACTTGCCCTTCCAGATACAGCAGATATGAGCTCATTAATACAAAAGTGACTCCATAATATGTATAATGAAAGAGACAGGTATTATATTATACTTAAAATAGGGTCAAAAGTTATAAATTTGACTTGAAAGACCTTCCTTAGAGGAATTAATAATGCCCAGAACACAATGTAATAAGCTGCTCATAAAAGAAGCTCTAGAAATAAGTAAATACCTGGAATTCATCTTTGAGATGTGAAGAGTTAGTCTGAGAGTCTATTCTAATCATATCAAAATATGCAGCTTTAAATTCACAGACAGGTATGGCAGTTTCTCCACATAAACAGGCTTCTAAAATGGCATCATGAATAAAAATGTACTGTTCCTAAGAAAGAAAAAAAAATCAAACTATTGTAATAAAAATCTTCTGTCATCAAAGGTAGAGAATACAAAGAATTTTCTCTATATAGAAACATTAATAAAGATATCAATATTTTCCTATATGACTCGATGAGGTAATACTGAAATACATTTGTTGTGAAAAACGTTTATTGTTTTTGATAAATGTTGGACAGCAAAAAAAAAAAAAAAAAAAGGCCATCAGAGATAAATCAACATGCAACATACCTCTGTCTGGACCATATTGATACGACGAGATCTTAAGGCTTTGACACAGTTGTAGATGTCGACAACACCCTCTCTTTCAGCCATATCCAGCATGATATCGATCACAATGTAACAGCCAGTTCGTCCAGCACCAGCACTGAAAAAATCAAACAAATCTAAAGAATTGGAAGATGTATGTTCTTGCAATCTTATTAAATAAAGATCCTTTCAACTATCAGATAGGTTGAATCAAATTGATTTAACAAACTGCAAGATGTAGTTTGTATGTGTTATATAAACACTTATTTAATGTACAAATTAACTTTATGTAGATAAAGTATTTGCTTTGGTGCAAAATGAAGACTGGACCAGGAGTTTGAAATTAAAACGATAACCTTTATATATCAAATTGTGTTTTGAAAATAATGTATATATGTTGTTCAAGTTCCACAGCTCTCAAACAAGTCTCCGTTCTTTGGAAATCTAGTGCACGTGATTTCAAGCTCATCAAATTGGCCAGGGAGTGGATGTGTGCTTTAAAATTTAACCTCAAAAATACTCTTACTCTTATACTTGTGGGTCCTCTGGCAAAATGCAAGAACGTTGGCTCACTGTTTTAATCTGACAGACTCTTGTATATACCAAGGCAAAGAAAATTAATTCCAAAACATTTACTGGGAAATCTGAGGAGTCGCAATTCAGAGGAAGTGCTAATGGTGAGGGTGAGGAGGACAATGGTGGTTATCAATGAGGAGACCAACAGTAGAAAGAATATTTGAATGGTGATCTGAAGGAAAAGCGAAAATGAATAGTTAGGTATAGAATATAATTCTTAACAGGTCACAAAGATAGCCACTATCTTATTGTATTTAATTCAGTCACCGAATCTTAATATACTACTGATTATTTTATCTTTTGGAAATGTTTCTTCAATTTTTAAAAAAGATTTATTTATTTATTTTAGAGAGAGAGAGTGTGAGGGGGAGGGGCAGAGGGAGAGAGAGAGTAAATCTCATAGAAACTCCTTGCTGAGTGGGGAGCCCAACGTGGGCTCGATCTCACGACCTTGAGATCTTGAACTGAGCCAAAATCAAGAGTTGGATGCTTAACAGACTGAGCCTCCCAGGCATGAAAATCAGTGGCACAAACAAGATACAGTTGGGATTTGGGGGGGGGAATGTCACTTGGTAGTCAGCTTCCTCTTTTTTATAAATTCAAAGATACCTGAGTATAAGTGAGAAATGACACTTCTGTTAAGAGAGTATCTGAGAATCTTGGAGCACTTCTGAAGCAAGCAATTCATAGGGAAGTAAATCTCTACAATAAGTCAGACATCCCTGAATTGAAAACCTATTTATGTCATTTTCTAAAGGCATAGAGGGCCTATTAACATTACTTCTTTGTTGTCCAGATTTGGTCACTTCTCTTAAATACACTGTTCTTTAATAAATTTGTGTAAAAGATATTGTGGGTATCTCTCTCTTTGCCCTTTTTTCTTTTTTTCTTTTGCCTACCGTCTTCTCAATCACTGTTTCCAGGGTTTGAGCCAGGAAAGCAGTTGAAGGGTACGTCAGATTTCCTGAGGACGACTGAATTGAAGACTATTTTTTTCAGAGTACACAATATCTGATCCTTATGGGATGCCTTACTTTTATGTCATTTTCTGTGCTGTTTCCCCTCTTCCATACATGGTCATTTAAATTCTGAATAGGTCGGATTTTTAGGAAAAAAAATGCTTAAGTACAATCTGTTATGTAGCTTGGAGAAGAGAGCATTTGAGAATGGTATGCAGCATTTAGGAAAAGCTTTTCAGATCCAGTATATATTTTTCTGTTCACATCTCAAAATGAGGCCATGTAATTTGCTTTTAGTGTCTCTGAGTGCTTGTTTTAAGAGAAGTTTCTAATCAGAAGGAAGCCTGGATATAATGTGCACATTTTTCTGGCATATATTTTCTGGATCTCACTGATGTAGTTTTCAAGGTCCTCTGATGGATGGCTTTTTTTTTTTTTAATTCTTAAATAGCTGTTTTATAGCACAAATTCTTGCAATTTAGGCCATTTAGTAACTCTGTATGTCTCAAATTTAGTTTTAAAAGCTGGGCTTCTATTGGGAATTTACTAGATTGGCAAGAAATCTCTATTTTAACCTTCCATTCCATACAATATGGGATTTGCAAAAGCGATAAAAAAAAAAAAAAACCCAAACACAGATGTTGCCACTAAAAGACAGTTTTCACACTCCTATTTGTGAACAACACTACACACATTAGGATGAATGTATTCATTTTTTAAGTTTCTATTTTATATCCTCCTTAGTGCTAACTTCTTTTTTTTTTTTTACCTTGCCTATAATACATATGAGCCAGAACCTTGTGAGCCTTGTCTTCCTACTTTAAAAAAAAGCTGGCTGTCTATAGCCAAGAGCGTCTAGTCCAGCACTCACCTGCAATGCACGACGATGGGGCCCGCACTGGGAGGGTTGGAGAACTTCACTCGCCGGATAAAGGAAAGAAGCCCTGTGGCGTGGTATGGGACTCCATGGTCAGGCCAGCCGGTGAAGTGGAACTGTTTCACTTCCCGGATCTCGTTGTAGCCCCTCTGTGCAAACATGTAAAGAAGTGTTTTTTTCAAAAGAGCCCAAATAAAGCCATTCGACACCAATCACAGGCACTAGACCTGGCTGACAATGAAAAAAAACCAAAAACCAAAAACCAACACACCGAAGAATGTATCAAAGATCACGCTTTTTCTGAAAAAGGATGCTGGCCTGACACGGTTGAGGAGCTCAGCTTTATTGTCAGATGCCTGCCAAAGGAAGACAATTAGAAGGCTTGCTCAGTTCTATAACTCTGTGTAAATTCTTATTTACCTCGACAGTTTGCTCCTTACTTGCAATGACAACACATAAAATGATTAGGAGAAAAGGAAAAAAAAATGGGAAAGCTAAAATGCTGCCCTATTGACCCGAGGCACTGAGTTTTCGAGTGGTGAATAAAAGCAACTTTCTAGCTTCTCACCTCAAAAAGATTTTAATGCCTTGCTTATCCATGTTGAAAATGGTTTTGGAGCACAGCACGCGGGGATTTTCCAGGACAGTGCTACTTGAGATGGTTTTGTAAAAATATACAGACAGCTGAACTGTTCTTTGGGCAAATGATTTTTCCTAATTCTGTGAAATAATGCAGCACTGAGTATTATTTATAGTAACAAAAATACTATGAATGGGATGCATCATTGTTATGCCTCTTTCCTATTGGGTTAATTTAAGAGAACTTTTAAATGCACACCTCAAAGCCCTTCCTTTTGGCTGAAGAAGCCTCCAGATTGTGTTAGCAGAGCTTAGAGAGCATAGATAGAATGCTATGGGGTTAATTTTTAAGAATCACATTTGTAGCCCCCAAACCCCCGCAGTAATCTATATAATTCCAGTGTCACTGTGAGCTATCTGTGCTATCTCTATCTCACTTGTTCAATCAGAACAGGGAGAAAAATGTCAGGAAATAAATGAACCACATTGAGAAAATTTAGATTCTGTCCTATACAGACAGACCAACCAATAGCACCAAAGCCTTGGAAGCCAGTGATCAGGTCTTATTATTCTTTCTGGTTCTAGTTCCTACACAAAGTGGGGCTCAACAGATAATTGTAATAATGACAATGATAAACACTCTCATGGAATCATGCAAATGAAAAAATCACTTTGACTTTTCAAGTCAACTCCAGTGAGGAACATCAAAATTGTTCCAAGACCTGATTTCAGACAGTTACTCACCTCCTCCATATTAATCCTTTCACTGGAGGCACTTGCTGGACATGAAGGCCTTGTTCTTTTAGTAAACTTCAGTGAAAAGTTCTTTTTAATATCTGGCAAGGCATGTTCCCTTACTGCTCTTTCTATTTTCTATTTCTACTGCTTTTAGATTTTCAAATATGTGGTTTTCAAAAAAACTACTCTTTTCCAGTTCCAAATAATAAGAAGACAAATTAAAAATAAAAATCCAATGATGTTCCAATTAGTATGACGTTAACTACAGAAAGTGGTATTAATATAAAATATTCCCATTCTGGGCCATGGTGCATGTCTCCACTTACTGATTCACATCATATTTTATGTCTTTTAATACATGTTTGAGAACTTAGTCACTTAGGACCTATATCTTTGTTGAATCTATTCCTAGATACTTTAGAATTTTTTATTATTGTGAAAGAGATTTTTTAATGTCTACGTCTGTTTACCGCTAATATCCGGAAAAGCTACCATTTTATGAATACTTACCTTGAATCAGCCCCATCAATGATTAGTAGTTCCATTTTAAAATATCTCTAGTTTTCTTGGTATAAAATAATTTCATGTAAAAATAATCTTATCTTTACTAATAGTTAAGCAATTTATTCCTTTTTTTGTCTTATTTCATTACTAGAACTTCCCCAAATTTTGAATACCAGTGAGACTGATTACATCACACTCCCGATTACAGAGCAATGCCTTTAGGGTTTTCACTCCTTAATATGCATGCTATTAGTTACTGAATCACCTTTACCATGTTCAAGTAACCTCCTTATTTTCCTCTTATAGGTTATTTTTATAAATGCCTTTTAAGTAAAATTAAGTACATTATAATATCTATTAATAAAATCATATGTTTTGCTCCCTTGATGAAGATGCGATGAAATATTTGGCTAGATTTCCTATCACAGGTGTAATAGCCTTGCATTCCTAGAAAACAATCATTATAGATCATGTTGTGACATTTTCTTAATTCACAGCTGGGTTTCAAATTTTCAATATTTTATTTTGAAGTTTTTTCAAGCGTGTTCTTGAATGAAATTGGTCTATAAAGTGTGTGCACAGAGAGGGGAGGAGGGGGAGGGAGGGAGAGAGAAACTGATTTTAAAAAAGACCAAGAGGAGAGAGGAGAGCTTAAGAGACTGCCATCTTTACATGGTTCTGTTATCACAGTTATGCTAGCTTTTAAAATATACTTAGTTGGGTCCCCATGGTCTAAATAGTTTTACTAACATAGGCATTAACTATTCTTTAAAACTTAAAGAAACCTCAACTATAAAACCATGGTGAAATTTCAATGGTAAATTTTAAGATTCTATTTTCTTCTATCATCTGTTCAGTTTTCTAAGTCTTCTTGGGTCAAATTTTGAAAATCAGTATTTATTAGACTATAAGGGTATTTAGAATAAAATCTGTCTCCAAGTTTACATGTAATATTTTTTATCCCTTTCCCAACAGCAAGTAAAAACTGTAGTTATATCTTTTTTGTGTTTTCTAATATTGCATAGTTTTGATTGTCCCTCATTTAGAATTGACAATGCTTTAGTTCTTTTATTGATCTTTTCAAGGAACCAGCTTTTTTGATTTCATTTATTCTTTCTCACTGGTTTTTGGTTTGTATTTATTTTTTATTTTGTTCTATTGATTTTTCTCTGATTTTCTAGTTTTGTGATTTTTCACATGATTCTAGACAACCTTTCAAAACAGAAATCATTTATGTATTTAATACGTATCCCAAGGTTTACAAACATGCCTGGCATATGGCATGCTCTTGAATAAATATTTGTGGAATGAATGAATGAATGGATTTTACAGCATCATCAAAACAAATCATGACGGGGACTTCAGGAGAAAAAAAATTTCAATAAACATATTTTAAATAGAGAGAATTTTAGGGTACTTACCCTTTCCAGGGTGAATGTCCTAACTACATATTCAGCAAGTGGCTCCATTTCCACACAGGTTACTTTGAAGTCACCATAAACTTCAGTATCATCAGGCCAATACTTGTAGCATTTAACCTAAATGACAAAAAGCATATATAAGTGGGCCTGATTACACATTACCCAAGATGATTTAATTCCAGTGGTAACTCTTTAGGTTACAGTAAAAATATAGTTTTAAAAAAAAAGCTATGTATGAGATGAAAGAATGTGTTACATAATAAACAGAAAAACTTTGTGTCGTCTCATTATGATATATAAGTCCAATGATACAATTAGAATCTAGAACAAAGTCGAAGTTTCTTTCATTACTCAATAAGAAATCAAATAATTTCTCAGCCATCAAAGGTCCACTGAGGAGCAGTCAATTGAAATGCCTATGAATTTTTAAAACAATTCAATGAGATTCTATTTTAAGTGTGCTATGTTTGGCTACTCAACTTATACTCATGTTTTGTGATCAAGAAAAAAAAAATTTGTTTTCTCTTACCCGGCCAACCTCAACTAAATTTGTAACCATCACAATGCAGGCAGACTGTTCTTGCCAGATCATTCTCCAGAAATCATATACTGTTTCGTGAACTGGGCCTTTGAAGAAATTAATTTGAATATTATGTTATCACAGAAATTTTGTGGTTGGAAGAAATAAGTGGTAAGAAGTATGCATAAGGCACAAATCACAGTAAACTAAAAAAACCAAAAAATAATATTAAAGGTCTAACACAAAACGTCACTGAAATTACTTAAATTCAGTTTGCATCTAAATTCACACTACAGCAAAAACATAGGCATATACAAGTTTTTTTGTTTTTTTCCATTTACCTTCTATATTTCCCATATAGAAGGAGATATCACTAGATTCTAGGGTACTTACACCTGTCACTAAGTTAGTTTGATGTATCTTCACATATATGTTAAAAATAGGAAGTCTTATTTCCACTATCAACCAAATGGCATATACTACCAATTAAATATACCCACATCATTTATAAAACAATGCATGTTTAGGGGTTAATGAAGAAACATCCATACATACAAGCACACATCCCAACCTTACATTATCATCTCCAGACTGCTAAAGCATCTACTGAGTTATACTCTACTCAGTGCCACAAGCAAATAAACCTAGAATATTGTTCACAATGGATGATCTTTAACTTTAAAGAGCTTAAAATTCAACTCAGTCAATTCAAAGATACGTGAAAATATTCAGAAAGTGATCTCTGTCAAAACAGCAAACAGACCTTTTGCTTTATTTCCCTCTTTTAAGAAATAAAAGGATGTGCAGGTTTCTCTTCTGATGGCCAGTGGTCAATCTGGAGAGATAACTAAAGGTGTTTTCGGATGCTCTTATTCCCCACTGTGCCACTATAACAAGATTTCTCTGCCTTTTTCTTATTTTCTACACAGAATGAACTTGATGGAGTTCCCTTTAGCCCTTCGTTCTGTCTCAGTCTTGACTTAAAAAATTTGCTGGAAGACAGTCTAACATCTCATTATAACAATCTCGGTCTTGGATAATACTCCATTGCAGGACCGCACCCTCACTACCAAAAAAAAAAAAAAAAAAGGGCAACTTATACAAGGTGAGAGCTCTCTTGCTTTCATCAAAAGTAACTCCTGTGACCAGCACTATTGACTAGTGTGCTCTGGGGTGTCAGAATACCAAAACCCAAATCACAAATCAGCAGCTTCTCTTTGATTTTAATTAAAAAATAAATCCAGCTTCAGTTTATATGTGCTTTACACAGATAAAACAATTTGTATTACACAAATGAATAAAGAGCATGAGCTCACTCAAATGATCTGATCTTTTTTTTCAGTTAAGTCAGATAAAATGCCACCTCCCCTCCCCCAAAAAAACCCCAAACCCAAAACCAAACCAACGCCATATGGATGAATAAGCAAGTTTGATTACTCTACAACATTTAAAAAGGCAATGTTTTACCTTGAGTTGCAATGTAGTGGCTTGGTCTCTGGTAGCCCTAAAATAGGAGAACAAATTGGTTATCATTTTACATCAGTATCAGAAATAAATGAATGAAGGCATAAAAAGATGAAGACAACCACCTGTTAAGATTAAGTTATAGTAAAAAGTCCAGAAATGAGTAGTGAACTCATAGTTCACTTCTCAAACCTAGGTTATCTGAAAGGTAAGCATAAAACAAAAATTAAATGCTTTAAGGGCTCAGATTAGAATATGCATTGCATAATTGAGTTTTGTTTGCTAGGGAATAACCTTGTAGATATTATTTGGTTTTACTAAAATGTTTATGCCTTCATGTTAATCTTTAGTCATTCATTCCTGGCAAATAGTGTTCAAAAATATTAATTCTCATCTTATCATCCAAAAGTACAACACACTGCATTACAAATGGACAACGACATATTAGAACCATAAAAAAATAACAGAACATTCCAATGTTAGAGCTGGACAATGCATGTGTGCATTAAGTCAAAGTCCTGCTGAGCTATTTTAGAGAATATTCCTGTACTATAATATGTTCAGGAATCTGTCAAAACTATTTTGTGTGTGCTGATAATATTAGTTTACACACACATAATTACAGGTACACACATATATAGGGAAAGAAGAGTTTTAAATAAAATGCATCTTATCCTGAACAAAAAATTTAGCACTTTTTTCTTTTTAGTGTGCCAAGAGCTTTAGGTGGTTAAACATTTAATACTGTTTCAACAAGGAAATTATTCCTGATAAGAAATAAGTTGTTAGTTGCTCTCATTTGATTTGAATTCCAGTACATCCTCAGTAGTACAACTCTTAATGGTATAATAGGGTCAAGCTTTGAATTTGTTTTGTATTAATCAAAGCACTTTAGCAAAAGCCTGTGGTACAATTTGTCCACATTTGGTGTGGGAAACTCGATGTGCATATAAATGCACATAAACGAAGATCTCCAATCTAAAACTTAATAGGCTGAGCATCATACTGCTGCCAGTTTGGAAGTTTTCTATTTCTTCTTTTACCAAATAGTACAATTTTTCATGGAAAAATTTTTCCCAAGCTCTATAAGCATTTCATCTCCCGTTTTTCATGAAAAATTTGCCAATTACAGAAGAGTCGTAAGTATAATAAACTAACGGGTAAGGGAACATTGTGGAATTGCGTAGTAATCAGCCAAAATACACTGGGGTCTTAACAGAATAACTGGATAACAACACAGTCTCATTTAGAACACAGTTTTACCATATGAACCATAAAGTAGTATTATAACAAGGCTCCAGTGTATATGTCTTGGCAGAAAACCAAGGTTAAACTGAAGAGGTATGAACAAGTACAAATTCGTCACAAAACTGTTGAATTTTTTATTCTAAAGAATGGACCATTAGCTTAGCTTTCTCTTTTGAGATGTCTGATAAATTTAAAATATTGAATGAGAGTCAAATGATCAGAATTTTTACCAATATACTCAGAGACTTTTATGTAATAAAATTAATTAATTCAAAGATATCAATGATGACAGCTCACAAAATAACTATAAAACATGAACTTAATAAATGTGACAGAGGTCATTTCCTATTTATGGAAATCAGACAAAGTTGGGGCCTAATCTTCATATGTTTTATATAACTATAAATGTATACAATATATATGCTGCAATAATTGGTACTTCTGCCTTTTGCCTTACAATTAATGCATGTCTTGAACTGATTAATCTCAGCACACTTAGGACTGAATTATTTAAAAAGAGCTGACATTTCATGAGTGCTTTGTATGTGCTAGGTATTGTGCTGACTGTTCAACATGCATTACTTTATTTAATTTTCATAATAAAATGATGAGGTTTGCACTACTATTATTATCCCCACTGCACAGAGAAGGAAATTGAGGCACAGAGAAGGGAAGCAACAGTCCCAAGATTTCCAGCATAATTTTGAACCAGGAAATATGAATAAAGAGCCTGTCCTTCTTACATGTAATGTAGTATTCCTACTTCCTTGACAATATTTTATCTTTGATTTGCTAATTACTTTCCATTAAATCAACAATTTGCATGTAGATACATTTGTAACCAAAAGGTAACAGCGGAAACCTGTGACCAAAACAAGCTTTTTGGTTTGCGTGATTCGATATATATGTGTGATATGTATATTTTACAAATGCAATTTAGAAATGATTTTGCCTAAGTCATTTTAATACTTCAACAGGCCAATACCACACACCACAAAATAGTCTTCCTACCCATTTTTAACATTAGAAGTCAAATGTAAAAAGTAAAATTTCAGAAATACTAATACACATCATACTATCCAGCTTCTCACATGTTTGGGGGAGGGGAAGAATAAAAACCAGAAACAGAAATCATCAACAAATAGAACTCGAGTACATCATAACTTGTCAAAAGCTAAAAAGGGTCCTGTTTTTCTAAACATAGCAAAGGGAAGGAGGTAAGATAGACCTTCACACATGTAAAGGAGTTACAAAAAAATGAACATAGATATACCATATGAGGCTACTTAGGTGAAGCATGCAGAGGTAACTAGTATTAAGCATTAGTAAGAACTGTAATTAAGAGTAGTTATATTAAATATTTATAATAGGGTGCTGTTATTTACATATAGTGGTACTTACATCCCTGTACAGCCAAATCTACAGCCCAAACCAAAGTCAGGTGTGAAAGAAAGCACAACAACGTCAGTGAGTACTAGGACGTAGAACAAGGAAAAGTGTACAGTTTGTTCTTTATTTTAAAAAGCTAGCAATCACTTTATAGGTAATAATAAGCAAAAAGATTCACATATATAAGCCAACAAATTGGGCACACCAAACTATAAAAATACTTACATCTATATAGTTGGCATTAATGTAATCAGAAGAAGGATCATCTTCAACAGGTTGCAGAATTACTCTGGAGTGGTCATCTAAAGTTTTTAAACAATAAAATAAAGCTATTAAATTTCCCCTCTGTTCCGAGATAATGACCTCCGTAGAGAGTTAAAATAATTCAGGGGTTGCTGATAGCTTATCTATAATAGGCTACTATTCAAATTTCCTTAAAGAAATACAAGAAGTTTGATGAGCTCAGTACTTATTATAATATTCTGTTAATAAAGCTTCAATGACTAGCATCTTCATAGTTAGGAAGTTTTGAGGGACCATGGGAATGTCCGATGAATCATCATTTGGAGTCATGGATTTGTCTAAAGGACTGAACTCGTTTTAACCTCTAATTTTCCTTCTTAGATCTGGTTTTAAACGGGTGGGACCCATTCCTGCTGCACTTTACAGCAAATGAGCCACAGAACTAGAGAGTGAATTCTGAAACCCCTGCTCTTAACTTCTTACTTCTTGGGAGTCAAGGTTGAATTCTGATGTATTCAGAAGATATTTTAAAATCATTTAAATGGAGACCTGAGTGGGCCAAGTACATCACTAGCTGGTTACAAACTAAACTATGTTACTTCCCTTACCGTTCCTATGGTTTCATAGGATAACCGATTTATTTAAACCCATGCCAATACCTTGAAGACTTAACGAAGTCCCTACAAACAAGTAACACGGAGCGGCAGGAGTTTGGGCACTCGGTCCACGGAAGAAATAAAGGCTATATGGAAAGAATAACACTCTCACCTTGAGTGTGTTTGGTAGAAGTGTCAAAGCAATTTATCACTGAAAAGACCTTTGTTTTTCATTATCCTGATATTCTGCTGTCCATAACACCCTCACGTGTTTACGTGCAAACATAAAATCAAACAGCGTGTTATCTCCACAGGGCGAAGAGTCTGAGTCAATTTAATTAAGGAAGATGACGACAACTTCAGAGTCACTGCCAACAGCCAATGCTGTTTTAATATTAAATAGATGACTTTATAAACAGATGTGCCACCCTCTGGGATTTTTTAAAAGTTTAAAACCACATACGGAGGACTTGCTACTTAATATTTATCTTCTACACACAATATTTACATTCAGCAAGAGTTGAATGAGAACTTACATGCTATAATGTTTCCATATCGATTTTTTGCTCTATTTTGGTCTTTTTTAGCTACATCCCAAGATGCAGACTGTCCTTCAAAGAAGCTCTGGAAAAAGAAAGTGACAAGAAGACTGAATTTAACTCCTTTTCTTGGATCAGGTTTATCTGTTCTGAAGACCAAAATAATAAAAGCCACTTTTCTCAGGGAGGAAGGGAGTCCTAGAGTAGCAAACAAGTTCTCTTTTCAGATCTCAAGGCTTGTTTGTTGGACTCCTACTTGTTCATTTTGCATTGGACTGAGTTTAAAATAAGGACAAAAAACAACTTTAGGGAAAAAAAAGAAGCTTGAAACGATTTCAAATTTAGGATTGCTACAACTCTGAGAGATGGAAGTAGGGAAAGCATCAAAACGTCAAAACTATTTTTAATGAGTATTTTTCAAATGTTTTTCCCTTAGCATTTATAACAGGAAAAAGAAAACCTGTTTCCCCCCATAATTATTCATTAAATTGTGTGCAATACATCCCATTTCAGTTTCTTTGAAGATCATGAAAAAGACTGAGTCTCTACAACAAGGGACCATATGAAAATTAAAAAGAGTCCCCATGTCCAAGGATCTTGGAACAGATGAATTTGCTGATTGGTTTAATTACCATAAGCAGCAATTTAAAATATGGGTACAGATTTCTTTTTGCAGTAACACTTAAACTTTGCTCAACACAGGAAATGGGGTCTTCAAAGAATCAACGGTTTTTGAAGTGAGGTACACAGGAATGCACATGAAATGAACAAAAAAACCCAGCTCTGGCAGAATCTTATAATTCCTTGTACTATAGTGTTGCCACGGCATAGTGTTTCCGGTGTGTACCGAAAACCAACTTTCACAATTCACAGCTAATTTTATTTGCTCCCAAACTCAGGGATGTCAGCAATCTAAATAAAACACAGAGTTCAGAAGATTCTTCATGCAGTCGAACGCATTGGAGGTGGTCTTTCAAAGTCAAGTACTGCTTGGATTCTTTCACTTTAAATGCGTGTATACGGAGGTTGTGAGTATGAAGGTGGAGGAACTTCCTTCTGTGCCCGAGGCTGACACTTCTCAGTAAATGCCGAGCGGCAAAGGAACTTTGTCCTTTTTGCTGTATTATGTTTATTGAGATGTTCGGTTTAAACCACTTCCTGTGCACTATGACTTATACTTGTATTTTGGATTTAGGAGGAAGGGGAAATGAAGTTGGAAGAAGAATTTCCCACATCCTTCTTTTGGCTTCTTACTGTTGTCTAGATTCACAGTGCTCTGTTTTTCTTCCCGGCCACCTTCTACCAATAAGCCACACACAAAACTAAGAGTGACAAGCAGTACATTTAGAACACAAATATCGACCCCACTTCTCAACACGGGGTCAACAAGCAAAGAGGCAGAGAAGTACCTACTGCTTCTGTCATTCAAATGGCTGAGTCTGCGGTGATACGGTGGGACTCAAAGGATCCTGTTAACGGACTTTTCAGGAGGGAAATATAAGGTCTAACAAAGTGGTTTTTAAAGAACATAGTAAAATTCTGGAATCCAACATTTAAGAATTCTTCAAGTGAATTTCGAACCAGAAAGCACCCTCTCTTTCAATTCCGTCTACCCCTTCTCCCCGCATACACATTTGAGAATATTCTCAGAGACACAAGATTAGAGAGCTCACGGAGTAGACTCCACTCCTTGTGATGTTAAAGGGAGAAAAAAATGTAAAATTCCACTATTATGATTAGAAATAAAATTTAACACAGCATTGAAACTTTCACCTCATATTCCTCTTTGAACCCATAGCTGTCTGATGTCTTCATGAGATTAATGTGCTGCAGGAGGTCGGCAACCCTGATGGCTGGGTGCAGCTGTCCCGTCTGGTAAGGGGATTCTGTCCCCTCACAGAGGTAGCGAGGTACATCTAGAAGACGACTGGACTCTGCTGTGGCACTGTGGTTCTCATCTGGCAGTTTTCAGATTCCAGAAGATCAAAAAAAAGACAAAGTTATCTTGTTTAATATATATCAATGCAAAGAAGACTGTAGGAACTTAAGATTTTTCTGATAACAGGAGGAAGAAAAAAGAAATATAGCCTAGATCTAGGGCGGCTTCCCTACAAAGACAAAGCCTTTCACATCAGCTCAAGGGATGAGGTCAGAGTATATTATGTTTATGTCAGTGAGATAACTGATGCTGTGAGATGTAGACATCTGATCCACTTTTAGAAAGTATAAGTGGGAGATTTTGGTGTTTTCTTCCTTTTTCGTGTATCTGCAGTCACAGCAGCATAGAGTAGAACCAGAAGATCACGTTGTCAACTGGAGAGGTGTTTTCATTGGTGGGTAAATTGAACACACTCCTTCCCCACCATATCCCAACCTCGCTCACAGACCCCATCTAGGCAACCCATCCCCATAGGGCTGTTCTCTGCAGCCTTGTGGGCCTATTCTGACACCTGGGGCTTCTAAGCACGGGACAGTCCCGACTGGGAAACACAGGCGTTCTACAGAATCATCCCCGGGCCCCACTGTATCCGTTAGCTGGGTTATATGTGCATTTATACTGTCTCTACCTCTTTAGGTTATTATGATGGTTGTTGCTTTTATCATAAGTCTATTTTGACTTCTGAAGCTGCTGTGAGAAAGAAACTAGGGTATGTCTCTGGGGCAAAATGCATTGGCTGTTCCTCTGGAATTCTTCCCTGACCCATCCAGGCTGAGCTACATGGCTCGTCGTTATGTTCCCATGGCCTCCTGTCTATGTGTCCTCTCCCTGAGTCTGTATTTTAGCCATTGTTTCCTGATCTCTTTCTTTTCACTAAATTCTGAACGTTTAAAGTGCAGAGAGAGAGTCACAGTTGTCTTTTTATTCCTAGTGACTGGCGCAAAGTAGTCACTCAATAAATATATCAGTGAATGAATTCGTTAAAATAGACTGAACCCCTCACCACCCATATTTAAGTGTAGTCCCCATCCCCATTGTGTTATTAGCTGAAAATGAAACTTTTAAGTCTCTTTATGTCATAAGGAAGAAATAAACAAGAACATTATACCTATGAAGAATAAATATTATTTTAATGACCACAGCACTAATCATTACAATGAGAAAAAGCATGCTTATATTTACCACATTGAAACTTACCACTTTAAAAAAAAAAAACAAATGTTTTAAGGGGTGTTACTTTGGAAAGCATTATACTGCCATATTCATTAACAGAGGAGAAAGTACACTCTTAGGGGAACTTTTGTTTTTAATGATAATGCATACTGTAGAGAACGATATTTAATTAACAGTTAAACATATTTCAAGTGCTGGTACTTTGCCTGTTCTATCACCAACTCTACAAATAGGATATGGCAAAAAATGAATTGTTGTCCCCATGATAAACATTTTTTCTTCCTGGAGAAGGGGAAAAAAAAAAAAGAACCCCACAATCAGATTTGTGTGCGTCTATAATTTAGCTTGTTTGCATTTATTTTACTTCCCCTTATTAGGCTGAATGCTTTTTTTTTTTTTCCCTGATTCTTTTTCTTTTCTTTTCTTTCTTTTTTTTTTTTTTGGCATTTACTTCTAAAAATATCACATTGAATCCAAAAAACCCTGGTGAATTCTATTGTGACCTAACCACTCGACTCAGGTTTTGCCCACCCCTCTACACACCCACATTTGCTAGCAAACATGATTCGTGAGCTTCCTTTACTTCCTATGAGACTACACTCAACTGATCTATCTTTGCTAAAATATTACAATCGATAGATTGACATAAAGGTTAACATAAAAATTAAATTGAGAAGCCACTGATTTGGGCACTGTCACAGAATATACAATTTAGAATAAAAGTAAAGAGGACAGATAATGTCGGAGAGGCAAAATGCAATCACCCAAGCTGGAATACGGTAGCTGGGCTCCGTGGAGCAGCCCCAGAGCTCATATCATACCTGCCGGAGCAGCGGGATATTTACAATTGTGAAAGGCTCAATGAGAAACAAAGAATTCACCCATACTCCAAATCTTACATGGTATGTCCAATGTGAAATAGACGGTGCGTTTTGTTTTGCATTAAGCTTTAACACATTAATACAATGAGCAGTATTCATTAAAATAATCACATATGAATTATTAATCTCAATACATTTCCACCTCATTACACCACCTAATAATGTCGCTAGTAGGGAGAGTACATGTTCTAATCATTATTATTACACATTTAAGAATAATAACTTCGAATATTTCCCTGATGGAAAGGTTTTCTAGAATTCTTTGCAATGCACTTACCAGTTATAGGGACTTTAACCCAATGAAGCAGTAAAACACAAAAAAACAAAAATATGAATCAATATGAAAAGTTTTGAAGAGCTTTTAAGATCAGTACGTAGGTATTAATATCAAGCAATATTTGAAGATTTCAAAAATTGCTTTACAAATACAAAATCAAGTGGATGCAAAATAACTGTAAACACTATGATTCAAGAATGATGAAAAATGCAGCAAATCATTTCTACATCTGATATGATTAATGAGATTTAGCTTTTAAAGAATAATTTTTTAAAAAAACCAACCAGCTTGACTTTCAAAATGAAATAAAATGCATAACAACTGCTTATATGGATAGATTTTATGACTATTGTGTTAACTCTAGCCTTCCTTAAACATAAATATCCCTTTTCACAGGGAAAATTGTTACAATAATCTTTTAAATGTTACAGTTTGTAAAATTCACATATATTATTTCATTTTCTTTTTACAAAACTGTGAAAAAGTTTACAGATGGGAAAGCAGAGACATAAGGCACTTTCATACGTTCATATTGTGAGTCCCCAGGAGAACGGAGACTTGGACCCAATTCAACATTTTCTTAGAATATTACTGTAATGAAATTTTAACATTTAGGTAACTAAGTTTTCCTCAGTGAGTTTTTAATATTTTAATTGAATTTTACTTATTACTTTGATGCCGACAGCATTCTACAGCATTCTGCTTAACAGAAGATGACATTTTCAGAGGCATTTGGTGCCATTCCAATGATCATGATTCCTGGCTCCTCCCTACATGATTGGGCTACCCATTGGGATGAATTCCCCAGTTTACTTCCCTGCCATTATCGGTGTGCATTAAAAGGAGAGTACAATCAGAGAAAGAGAACAATGACTTCCAGATTGTTTCAGAATATATATTCTTTATATTATAAAATTGTAAGTTTAATAATTATTTTAGTAAAATGTATGGTTCCCAAATATTTTAAAAATGTATTTAAATGAATACATGGAAAATAAAAACGTGCATTAAATGTAAGATAAAGTTTTATGTTCACAATAAATTTGAATTTTTATATTTAATGAGAATTGGGAACTTTTAAGATATATTTATCTGGCAATTTCCATATTTTTTTGGTTAAATCTTAAATATTAGAAACACAGGGGTAAAACTAATATAGAACTTCTTAACATATAAGCAAGCTGGTCATAAATCATTGGTGTGTAATTAGTCAAGGAATAGAGTACAAATTAAAATGAAACTCTTTCCATTCTTAAATATACAGTTAAACAATAATTTTACATTTGAAAAGGACTTATTCATCACTAGCAATACCATTTGTCTTAGATGTTGTATAGTGGTAAACCTTGGCTTATTCTAGATTTCTTGAAGGATAACAAATCACTTAAGATGCATATAGAATGCAGAACTCCACATGAACATTGTAGTAACTTTACCTGCACTTACAAATTCTTAATAAAGACAAAACTAAAGCAAATGCACACATTCTTACTGTTTCCTTGGAAAAGTGTTCTTTAGTTGCTATAAATTTAGGAGGATAGAGAAAAATCTTTCCATCAAGTAGATTTTTATATATAAACTAATCATTTAGGTAGCACTGGCCTCTGAGATGGGTGCATTTGGGTCATTCTGCTAATCTGCATTATGTAAACGTTAGTCATCTACTAAGGGTCGCTGTACTTTTGCCCCAAATCTAACAGAACCAAGACTTTAAAAATATGTTGCTTTAAAAAAAGCATTTTACTAATTTGAAATCTGTTAGATCTGATTGGTTTGACGACAGTTGCTCTCTTTGATAAGATCATGACTGAATTTTCAAAATCAAGCTGCTTCCTACACTATAAATAATTACTGTGTAGACAAAGCTATAACTCATGCAAGGATGTGTGATCCATGCAAGAAAGAATGATAAAGAATTAGGGCCTCACCTAACACAGCAGTCGGCACAAGCGGATCATTGGGCACTGCAGGAAAACAGAGCTCATGAAGGAGTATATTGCCCTAAAGTTGTATTTTACATTTTTCCTTTAAAACAGATTTTTGCTATCTTAAGAAAGATAACTATTCAACTTCTTTTGATTATTATAACCTGCAAAGGTAAAATTCTCTTTTTCAGCTTGGGTTATCTCAAAACATCATGAGAGGTGCCTATAATTAAAGTTCAGTATTCTGCTCAATTTTAAAAGCCAGGAAGATTCAACTGGACATTATAAAGATCATAAAATGGAGGGGGGGACACATTTAGATCTCTCAAGTGCAAGATACTTAGAGAAATAATGATCTCATTTTCATTCCAAATAAATTTTTTACAGCAAGCTGTAAGAAACAGAGTTAATCCTTCTTCCAAGTTTGTAAGTGTGTATCTATAGTTAGTTACACTGTTGAATTCAAGCTTCCCAATAAAGTACTAGCATAGGCACTAGGTAGAAAAGTTTGGGGAACAAAAATACTTTCATATCCCTTTTGATTAATTACTAAATCAAGTGGTTAGAGAAATGGTACATCATATTTTCAGCAAAACTTATTTTCAACAAAAATAATATTTTATGTTGTTCTCTATCACTTACAGTGAAATAGAAGTAAAACAGATGAAAAAGGCCCTATGATGATTAAAATTAAATTTCAAAATGACTCATACAGCATTATAGCTATTATACACATCAAGGAAAATGATGGGCCAGTAATTACTGAAAATTTTCTCCAAGCTGAACATTTCAGGAAAAACACCTTCCCTTTCTGAAAAGACATAAATACACACAACCTACAAATACTTTATTTTCTCAACCTCACCATTATGTATGTGTATAATCTGTAAAGGAAATAATACTTATTTTGTTTGCTTCTTTCCTTATATACATATTTCAAACTGGAGTAAGCCAATCTCTGGAGTCTGTGGCAGAATGCCTCTGTATATGCATGGCCAAGGATACCCATGATTTGCCTCCCTCATGCATCACTTTTACATGAGGATTTGAAGAAACAGGTAATTTCACTTAAGATTTAAGAACCAAAATAAACACAGTGCTATAGAACAGAATATAAAATTCATAGGAAATTTGAAGATAAACAGTAATATTGATTGTGGAGCAATTATTCAAATCATCCGCCATTAAGGAGTACTTTAGCGTAAATGTGTTAAAAGTCCTGCCTTTATAGATCAACATTAGGAATTAATATGGATGAACAGATGGATGGATGGATGGATTTTAGCATTCCCTGCCAATCCTCTCAGTTCAAGTAAATTTTTGGATTTCACATCAGATACTTAAGAGCATGTAGTCTCTTCTTTCCCCTAGTTAATGTTTTATTATTGAAATTCTCCAGGAGTCTTTGTAGAATAATAGAATAATTTTACCCATGCCAATAATTCCCAGAAAGAATTATGATGTTAAAGTTCTAAAGGAACTTGATCTCACACGGAAGAAGACTCAAATGGCAAGATAATTATAAATAAATTCTGAAGTGAACTAATTTTATGTAGGCAATCAAGTATTTCAACTTAAGCAATGACATATGATTTGGTTTTAAGTAGTATATGAATATCTTTTATGATACAGTAATAAAAGTCATATGGTTTGCAGTTAAACTAAATCCAGTATCAAGACTGAAAACAAGTCCTCTTAAAAATTCTATAATATTGCCCATCACTTTTTTCTCTTTCTGGCTGCTTTGTCCATCTCTGTTTCACTTTTTCCTCACTATTCAAAGGTAATGTGTTGAATTCAAAGTGATTTAAAGGGTTTCAAAATCACTTATTAAAATTTTAATGAAGAACTTACATCTTGGACTGAAATTATGCTGGTCCATGAAGGTGATGGAAAGAGGATCTTCTGCGTGCAGAGTGCTCTGATCCGCATAACTTCGGTCCATAGCATTCACCATGTGAGTCATCTCCTGGCGGGTGTTCCCCATAGCGTCTTTGCGCTTTTTAGCAAGCTTGCTGCCAAGGCAAATACAAATGGGAAACCTTGGTGTGAGGTTCGAAGGAGAGTTGACACCAGCAGTAAGTAGTTCAAGAAAGCTTGGATAAGGATATATATAGATGTAGTTTGGAATCTCCAAGTTTCCTAATTTCAGGAATTAGGTTTGATATTCAAACAACATCTGCTGGTAGCTATAAAACTATTCGTCATAGGGATATTTCAACATTCAAGCGGTCAATTGAAGCCTTTCATTTCTTGTATCATTAAAATGGTCATAAATTATAACTATGCTTTATTAAAGCCATAAATAAATACTTCCTTAGTAAAACTGTTCAAGGAAAATTTAAGCTAATGCTAAGTTTTGGTTTTCGGGTAATTAATTCTTTTGATCACCTTTTAGAAGTTCTTCTGGGGAATAGCATGACTAGTTTTTAAAGTTTATTTTACTAGAGTCACCCAATTAAAATGCACAAAGAAATACCATTCTTCATTCTCTGTTTTATTATTCAGTAAAAATGCAACACGTGTAGCACTAACATATTTAGCAGCATATTTATAACATGAATCCCAACTTAATCTGGAGAGTTGCAGAATTTACCATTGCTAGATTTAATGCAAATACACATATATATGGAAAAATTATATACCGTGTAAGAAAAGCACCCTGAGAAAAGTTCGGAAAACACAATGTCAACATATTATACAAATGATCATAATCTTGAGTTATAGCCATGGTCAAATCCTAAAAATGTGTTTTAGAACCACATGGCAGAGTCTTAACTGAAGAAGTGTCTTATAAATGCAGCAGGGCAAACAACTGAGGGGATTCAGAAATTAGCAGAGTGAGACTTCTGAGCTACGCAAATATTGACATCTTTATTTCATATAACAAGGATGTGAAACACATTCTGGTTCTTTGTGAATGTTACACGTAAAACATGCAATAAAAAACTATTAAAGGTATATAAAACATTTATATCACATTAACAAGGCAATTTATATATAATATAAATAAAGGCATTCTAAAAGCCTGTAGTAGCCAGATTATGTTTATGGTAGCAGTTTATGTTGCCTTGGAATTATTCCTCAGTTGTCTGAAAAATGCCATTTTTCAGCTAGATCATTAACTAGGACATATTCTTCTGAATCTCATTAGTATCTGTACTGGAGTAAAGATATTACAAATATTTTTTAAAGGCTCATTTAATGGTTGTGTTTGTGTCCAAGGACTTTTCCTCTACAAAATTAATGTGGCAATTTGAGAGCTACTTCGGATTTTTCTTCCTGAGAATTATAGTACTTGGCCTCAGGGGGTACATACCCCACACACCCAATATATTGATACAACAGATTTGACACTTAAATAAGATAGTCAGAAACTAGGCTTTAGGATACAAATGGCATTAATTTTTTTAAAAGAAATAATAATAATAATGGTAACGACAGTACTAGTACTAAGACAATGATGACAAAAGTATAACAAGAACTACCACCACCACCATCACTACCACGACCACTACCACCATCATTTATTAGTTATATTTGCTGTATTCATTGAAAGAGTTATATCTTTTTTCTAGGCTAGGGGGTAAAAGCCCTGCAACAATCTTTCCGATTTGAGACAGGGAATACAAGTGAGGACTGCTACCAGTGCTAAGACATTAAACAGAAGGGTAGGGATGGTGGAGAACTGGAAAGCCATTTAGGGGGCAACTCGGCCTAAGTGACTATTGGCATTTGATCCCAGTGTTGAGCTTCCGATTTTAAAAATTATTTTTAAAGAAAAGTCATGAATCTGAATATTTATGTTAAATTTCCTGATTTTTTCAAGTCGATCTATTTTTTGAAACCATGTATGGGGCAAATTAAACATCAGCAGTTCATATTTTTGTCTATAGACTTTACTTTCCAAACTTACCTCTGGACCACCATGTAAGGTATTTGTTCTTTGACCTACAATGTTCCTTTTCCTCTAACATCTGGTTAGCTTCCATTCTCTCACTGCATCAGGAGGCCTTTCTGATCCCAATACAACATGCCTTTGGTTAGGTTTCCCTGCCAGGTGGTTTTTTTTGTTTTGTTTTGTTTTTCTTTTTTGTTTTTTAAAGCTAGGCATGAAGCCAAACATGAGGCTTGAACTCACAACCCTGAGATCAAGACCTGAGCTGAGATCACGAGTTGGATACTTAACCGACTGAGTCATCCAGGTGCTCCCCCGCTAGGTATTTTTATAGCACCGTGTTTTCTGCCTATGACAACCCTCACCATATATCAGTGCAAGTATCCTTTTGTTGCCTCACTATGTGTTCCGTGGAGAGAAGGACCATCACTTCTAGCACTGAGAGCAGTCTCTGGCACATAGCCCGCACTCAATAAATACTTGCTGAATGGATGAATTAGGCCTGTTATATGCTTCACACTTTTCATTTGTTAATTCAATTAGCATGAGGATTCTAATTGTATAGATGAATTCATTGAGGCTCAGATAAGTTAAATAACTTGCCCAAGGTTATTTATCTAATAAGTAGTGAAGAATGACCTGGTTCTGAGCCTAAGCTGTTACAACTATATCCAGTTGCTTTTTTTTTTTTTTAAATGCCACATTACAAGTACATAATATGAAGCATCTACTTGGCTCTAGAAATTAAACATTAGTTGTTATAAATTTGAGAAAAAGAATGTGAATACAGCACAAATGTTTTGCCCCTTAAAAGTGTTAAACAGTAAAAAAACAATTTAAGGAATAACTTCCAATCTTTGTTTCTTGGACAAGAAGAATGAATTCATCCTCAAAATATTTGAGATTGAACTGGATAAAAATAACACAACTTGAAATGTGGATTAAAAATAATGTTAAAATTTTGAGGATGGGCAGTTCAAGGTGTTTAGAAAAGACAGATTTAAATTTTGAGGCTTTACTTTAAAATATATATAATTTATATGTCTATTTTGTGATTAAGGGAAAATGAGAAGCAACTAACTTGTCAAATGTATGGCAGATAAAGTTTTCATGGCAATGAAAAGACTTTTCAGATTCACAAACCTTTGTTAAATGACAAATTACGAGGGGCGGATATAACCTTTGTTCTATTGCCAGCCATGCAAATAGCTTTTATACCTCAGCCCTCACAACAACCCTGTGAGGTAGGCTTTGATTCAGGTTATTAAAAAATAAAAATTGCCATTAGAGTTAAGTGTTTTGATCATGAGTGACAGTCACTATGACAATGCCTATGAAAGTTAGCTCGAAGATCACAACTGGTTTTCTTTTAAATTGTATTTATTTATTTACTTTTACTTAAACAATCTCCAATTCAGGTTAGGAATGTTTAGATTTAAATTAGGTATGTTTAAGTAGCTTTTAAAATCATATATCTATGACATTCTTTTGAATTATGATTAATGCTAATAGCCCTAAGTATTACAGTATCACAACCTACTATATAGTCTAATATAAAGAAATGCCCATCCACTAAGAAGGCAATCTCATTCTAACATTACAGATACATCAATGGTTAATGAAAAGCTTACTGACATTCTTATAAATACTTATTGATTCCTATATGCTTGATGCTTTTTCTCTCTCTGCACAACATACATATATATATATATATATATATATAATACATATATATATATATAATGTATGTATGTATATATGGTGTACTTCAGGACAGTTAAGCAATTCATTTTGCAACTACTTGAGTTTGACAGATGTGCAAATGACTTTCATTATCAAAGCAGCCAACAGCATAAATTTCTGCAGGTGGATATATGGGTGGGCTATAAAGAGGAAAAGTGTTCCATAATTGTATGAAATGGTACAGTTAATTACCTTTGGCTTCATCAAACATGATTTAACAAGGATATTATGATTCATCACAATAAGCTAAGAGCGCTGTTAGTTTACACCTGCTTCTTTTAGCAGATTATGAGAAGCCAAGCGTTTTAATATTTAAGATACTGGCAGACCTCTGTTATAGTCATTGAGACTCTTACCAAATTTTATTGTAAAGCTAGCTTAAATTTACCTAGTAAAATAAATACTGTGGGATAAATGTTCCCAAGCATACTTAATCACAATTCTTAAGCGTTAAAAGTTGATGAATCAAAATTGATCAAGCAATGTTCAAGAATATTTTTTTTTTGTATCATTCCTTTGGATTGGATGAATACCCTGGCATCTAAGGTAATAAACTGAAGATGATTAGAGAAATAGAGGGAACAATATTCTCTGTCCTTATTTAAACTAACATTCCACATCTAAGTATAGGGTGAGCTAAGTGTTTAGAAGGAGAAAAGGAAAGAGAGGACACCTCGGTGTGTTTGTGTAGAATCACAGGGTTCTTTTTGGTTTTGGTTTTATAAAATCGTTGTTTGATTTGTAATAAATTAACTCAATTTTTCTTTCCTAAAAAGATTTTTTTTTTGTTCCTTTGTCATTGCAACATTATTGTTTTATCCATTTGTTTTTATAAAAGCATACTGCTTGCCTAGATGGCCAGACCAAAGGTGTCCGGAAGTTATAACCCGTCCTGGATTCCTGGAAATGTGGAGAAAGATGTTATCACAGGTCACTATGACCTGACCTGATTTGTAGTATGAGGTATCATGTTTATAAGATACAGGTTTGACTTAAGTAAATAAATGATGTTTTGGGCTGTAGTCTAAAGCTACTAACAGAAAATTATAAATAAAATTAAAAGTAGCTGAACACACAGAAATACAATATCCCTTTTTAAAAAGATTAACAAAAGAAGTTAATGGTTGAACTTTATATTTTAGAGTCCAGAAAATATCACCAAAATCACAAACATTTTTAAATTTTTTTGTTCTTGTTTTTTGAAAAGGGATACTGCATCTTTAACACATGTAACGTTGTATATCACCCGTTTTCTACTTACAGGTAGTAGGAGTAAGAATAGTAGCTCCTCCTGGCAAGCAAATCACAGACAGTGGAAAAAGAGAAGCAATGGTGAATGAAAAGCGTGACTCTGTCACATTCAATAAAGCAGAAAAATGTGCGTTAAAAAATAAAATAAAATAAAGTAAAATAAAAGAAAAGAAAAGTCATGTTTTTTTTTGGTTTGCATTTCAATTTGCTCATGCATTTGGTTAGGTATTTTTTTTGCCATGCAATTAAACAGACAGATATGCAATAGAAAAATAAAAGTTTAAAATACGTAATTTGGAAAACAGCATGCTGATATTTCTCTTGCTGCCAGAAAAATTTAAAAATTAAATGGATTGTGTATTTCAACATGCAGTTAAGCATAATATTATCCATTACCATCGAAAAGCCATGACAGATGGAACTGCTGTGTGTAGAACTTGTACACTAAATTGACTATTTTTCTTTAGATACAAAACATAAATATCTATTAAGTTAATATAGAATATATGCAGAATGACATCTAAATTTCTAAACAAGTTGCTATATCTTAATGGTACAGGGGTACATACATATATTATGTCAATATACATATGCCCCATGCACCGTATATACGTGGAGATATTTCCACAGTAGATGTATGTGATCATGATATCATACACAAACATTTACTGTATTGAAACATAATTTCAAATTTATGTTGGGAATTAATAATGTATTCATGCTGCACATTTAAAATATAATACATAACCAATGAAAAAATGGCATACATTTGGAAATAATTCAACAGCGTTTAAATTAAAAAAAAAATGACATTGCGTTTTGAGAGATGCACTATCCCTTTTCTTAGCCTAAAAACTTACTTTATATATACCCTCAGCTGTAGAATTTATCTAAATTGAATTCCAAACCAGATCTTTACACAAAACTCAAAAATACATAGAACTTTTTTTCAACATGAGAAATATACCTATGTATCTTATTCCCAGTGAGGGATAAAGTCTTGAGAAACTTAATTTCTAATAAAAATAAAGATCATAAGAGACTAAAATAGTTTGCCTTTACATTGTTTTTATTATAAATTTGTGAATTAAAAGGGAAACATTATGTACTAAAACTGACTAAGCTTGATACTATGCAATATGGTTATAAAATCTATGCCTTTGTGTATGTATAATAAACATATTTGTGATTAAATCATACACGATACATGTGTGACATACTACATATGAGTAAAAGTCATTACGAAGTTGCTTAGATAAGGGATTCATGTAATTTAGTTCTAATATTATATATTGGAAGGAAATATATCTAAATATGTAACTTTCTCTGTCTATAAAATTGCAACTTTTCCAGTCATAAAGGTTGTGGTAAGGAAGAGAAACAAAAGCCCTGGTATTCTTTCTATCAAAAGACAATCAATTAATGCATAATTATGAAAAATCAAACATTAAGCATTTTAATAGAGAGGCTGACCATTTAAAATACGAACCAGAAAAAATTTGTACATTATGCAATTTTAGACAGTTGTCAGAGCATTTTACCCACACAAAAATAATCATGCTTAGAGATTATTTTGGTTTACTTTAGGAAATTTATGTTTCAATTTTGTTGTTGTTATTTCTGAAACAGAGGGCCTCAGATAAGGAAGGCTACAATAACAAAAAGTGTTTAATATATAACAATAAAACCAATAAGTTTAACCTAGTTCTACCTGAGTGAGGACCAATTTCATGCTCTCATTTCCAATCTGAAGGGACTGGAATAGTTTTAATTGTGAAGCAAAGTTTGGTTAACTCTCTGAACAGTTTAGTTAACTCTGCAGATATAAATTTAAACTAAATAGAGACATAAGATCTGAAAGGTAACAATCAGCCATTTTATTGATCTTGAGTGGCAAATTCATATTACTAAAATACTTAAACCTTCCTGTCTCAATTGTGATGTATTCTCCAACCACAGAGGTAGACAACAGCAAAAAGAGAAAGCACTACTAGGGAAAGCACGTATGTAGCTAATTTAACACAAAACACTATAATGCATACCTAATGTTTCTAATGCAGATGTGTCTTCTCCAACATATATATCTCCAGGGGATAATTGTAAAGAGGCAATACATTAAAATAAACTCTGATGGAATGATTAAACATGTAGTATGAGTCTTATCTATACTGTTAATGATTTATTTTGAGTATAAAACAATCTTAATAGTATATGATTTAATGTAATGTAAGCAACATCAATTAATATTTGATATAATCATATATTTCAAACAGTCTATACACAAAGCTATTTTAGGACTGTATTCTGCACGTAAAGAATTGTTTAAAAATCCTTCCAAACTGCAGTATAATCTAAAACATATGATTGGAAGGATAGGAGAGTTGTATCAGTTTCTAAGATAATGCCTTGCAGATAATGACATTTTATAGAATGGAAGGAAGTTCAGGTCATAAAGACTGTACACTTCAAAAGGTTTTCCAGCAGGAGTATACTTTAATCTCCTGAATAGAGTTCAGTTTAAAATCCAGTAGGTCTTAATATTTTCATAGAATTCCAGGAGATGGCGATATTGGTTGGTATTATATAAAAGACTAATGCTCAATTATAAAAAAACTTTTCATATTAATGTGCTGAAATATTTAGTCAGTGAATATTTAATATACAATTTCACAATATTTAGATTCTTCTCATATCTTACTTGTAGCTAACATTTAGCAAAATAGAGTAAGAGTACAAACTAATCCACAGACCATAATCCAAGTATAATAAATACTTTTGCCATGATTAGTAAATAACATTTCAAAATATAAGATAAATGAATATCTCAAGTATCTCTGCATTTGAGAAATGTAAATTCATACATACTTTCAAAGTTAACTTGACCAAAAGTATATGTTTATATCCAAAATTAAACTGCAAAGAAGTGATTTAATTTATTTAAGAACCATGAGAAACAGACTCAGATGCTGGCAACATTGTCAAAATTCAATTCTTCTTGTTTGTTCTATTTCAAAAGAGCTCGAGGAAACAAAACAGTACTTGAAAACTAGTGACATAAACGGTAGGTGAATGGGACAGAACAAAGTCAGGCCTTACCTTTTTTTTACAATTAGTATGACAACAAGGAGGAGAAGGATGAACACCAGAATTCCAGCACTAATTCCTGCTATTTTCACCACTCTGTCTGTCTGCTTGGCTGGGTCTGGAATCACTTCTGGTTCTTCTGTTGCTGCTGCTAAATGAATTTAAAAAATAAGTTACTGAAAGCAGCTAATTATCACAGAATGAAAATTACTCCCAGCCAAAAATTACTACAAAAAGAGAACTTGTTTATTTTATTTGAATAAAAATAACCTGGATATATAAATACAAAAGCATGTTGAACTATAGCATAAGGGATTTAGGGTAGAGATAAGGGGAAAGCCTTCTGAATAGGGAATTGTTAACACATAAAAATAAAACAAAACCTAGAAAAGACTATCAAAGGGGATGATGAACTACTTTTCTCCAAATGTCTGTAAAAGTCAGATGCAAGATTTTTACCATAGGACATGGAAAGAGATGGTGTCAGATTTAGGGATTCATTTATTTGCTGGCTCATTCAGCAAACACTTTCTGAACTCAAGCACTTGGTGCTGTGCTTGGCCCTTCATGGTAGTTGTCAATAGCAAATGCCTGGGACACAAGAGTTAGGTTAAATAATGCCTTGTATAGTGGAGGTGTTGGGTTATGATTTGATATACAAGATTTGAAAGGAATAGTTGGTTTGGAGGAAAAGAAAAGACAAATACATCAAGGAATATTTCACATTCTCTTTAAAATTAAAACCCAGGTAATAAACTTGGGAAATAGAACTTTGAAAAGATAAAAGTTGTTTTATTATTATTTCAAAAAATTTTTTTTCAAAAAAATTTTTTTGGGTTCCAATTTCTTTTTTATTTAAATTCTAGTTAGTTAACATATAGTGTAATATTGGTTTCAGGAGTAGAATTTAGTGGCTTATCACAAGCACCTTCCCTTTTTTCCTTTTTTTTTTTTGAAAAGCAGGCTCCAGCATGGAGCCCAACACAGGCCTTGAACTTGTGAGACCAAGACCTGAGCTGAGACCAAGAGAAGGACGTTTAACAGACTGAGCCATGCAGGTGCCCCACAACAAGTGCCTCCTTAATACCCATCACTGATTTAGCCCATCCTCTGCCCACCTCCCTTCAGCAACCCTTGGTTTGTTTTCTATAGTTAAGAGTCTCTTATGGTTTGCCTCCCTCCCTTTTCCCCCCACATCTTCTATCTTCTAAAACAGCATTTCTCAATGTTTCTAGATCCATGGTCCCTCCTGTTAAGAATCTGGGTGACTCCTAGGATTAGACACATTTGGGAAAGTGCCTTAAAGTATCCACCACAGTGTGAAAAGATGGTGGCTGAATGAACAAACGAACACCTAAATTTAACCTCATATCTTTCTAATGGATAATTTACAAATTCCTTTTAAAAATTATCAATTGTTCTATATTTCAATTCTTTCTTCATGAGCATCTCTGTCTTGGCTTCCAAACACCCTCCCCATGTTTTCACTCCAGGTTCTGCATATCTGCACATCTAAATACCTGCTCCACTTTCCCAACCAGCCACAGTTTCTCCCCAAAAGAGGCAGACACAAGGTTACTAATTTTTAATTTTTCCAAGTAAGAAATTAAAAATAACTAATATATCTAATATCAATATCATTTCATAAAATGGTAATTTAAAGTAAAACCAGCACCATAACTGTCTTAATTTATCTTATTTCAATTGGATAAGATAAAACTTCCCCATTGATCCATATTTGGTAACTGTTATTCTCAAGTAGGAAAAGCCTTCAGCTTGTTTCTTCTGGTAAGCAAGGTAGTTTTCCTTTCTGACATGACACTTTCCATATATCCAGGCTTTAGGAAATTTCCAATTTCATTAATTATGAATAGAGGTAGTAAAATGCTTACCACATTTCAAACTATACATTATAGTTCAATTTTTCAAGGTATGTATTAAATATATTGGAGATCTCCTTTCCCAAGAACAATTTTAGAAATACATATATACATGTATGTGTATGAAAACAGGTGGAATACATTTTAAAGTTGGATATAAAGCTAAAGAGAATACAGGTTGTTTGTAATTCTCAATCGAATTGGTTTAAATAGTTTCTGCTTCAAATAGGGAGACAGAATGTCTGATGTAGAAATCCCTAGAAAAAACTTTAGTGCATGCAACAAATCATCATTATTCATTAATTAATGCTTATTCTCAATAGGTTCGAGGTTATGCTTGACTTTCAGAGAGTAATGATGGTTACTTTGTGATTTAACATATCTCACAGAATTAAATGTTTCTGAAACTCTTTGAAAGATCAATTCTTGTTCAATGAGGTAAGTATATATTTAATATACCATTTTAATTCAACAAAACACATATAATTATGAGATACTTTTCTAAAGATATTATGCCATAAGTAGCATATATCTCCTAAAAATCTTCAGAAATACTAAGCCCACCAGACAAACTTCAGAATATACACAGGTGCAAACATAAACTCTGATCATGAAGTATGAACAGGCATACTTAATACATAAGTATTAATACTTAATACTAGTCTTAATACTAGCTTAATACAGGTTTACAGTCACAATAACTAAAATTAACAAGTCAGGAAATGACAAGTGTTGGTGAGGATGTGGAGAAAGGGGAACCCTCCTACACTGCTGGTGGGAATGCAAGCTGGTACAGCCACTCTGGAAAACAGTATGGAGGTTCCTCAAGAAGTTAAAAATAGAACTACCCTATGACCCAGCAGTTGTACTACTAGATATTTACCTCAAAGATACAAAAGTCATGAACTGAAGGGGCACCTGCACCCCAATATTTATAGCAGCACCCTCCACAAAAGCTGAACTATGGAAAGAGCCCAGCTATCCATCAACAGATGAATGGATAAAGACGACGTGGTATATCTATATAATGGAATATTACTCAGTCATCACAAAAAAATGAAATCTTACCATTTGCAATGACATGGATGGAACTAGGGGGTATTATGCTAAGCAAAACAAGTCAATCAAAGAAAGACAATTATATGATTTCAGTCATGTGGAATTTAAGAAACAATACAGAGGAGCATAGGGGAAAGGAAGGAAAAATAAAATAAGATGAAATCAGAGAGGGAGACAAATCATAAGAGATTCTTAACTCTAGGAAACAAACTGTGGGTTGTTGAAGGGGTGGGAGGTGGGGGGATGGGGTAACTGGGTGATTGGGAATTAAAGCGGTCACATGATGTAATAAGCACTGGGTGTTATATACAACTGATGAATCACTGAACTCTACTTCTGAAAATAATAATACACTACATGTTAATCAACTGAATTTAAATAAAATTAAAAAAAGAAAAAATACTAGCTGGGTTTAATGATTAACAAAACTGACACAAAGATGGATAAATTAATTTCACATTCAGAGATAGAAGAATTTTATAAGTCTTATTAAATAACACAGATTTGCTGATGAATTAATCTAAACATATTTTCAGAAACAAAAAGCCAAATATAAAAGTAAATTTCTGACCAAAGACACTAATAACCTTGTAGGTAAGTGTATTAAGGTGTAAAGAAATGAGACTTTTATAACCTATTATGTAAAACAGTGCTACTACTTTGAAGTCATAGTCTATATGTCTTTGTTAAACACTGGACTTCAATTAATTTTCCCCAAACACTTAAAGAAAAAAACACCAAGTTCATTCATTTGGGTTAAGTAAGGTTGCTTGCCTGTCATGATTACAACTCTTGTGCAGAGTTGTTCATTAAAGCTTCATCATTATTAAACTTGAATATAGAAGGCTAATCAAATTCTCCAGGAACATATGATTTGGTGGCTGTTTTCCCTTGATTGTGAATCCTCCTTAAAGTCTTTAGCTGTGACATTTATTATTATTACTAATATTTTTTATTAAATGTCCACATAAATTTATTACTTTAGATACTTTAATCACACATACTTTTCCAAGTTCTTGGCCTACTAGAACCAAGGAACATAAATATCCTATTTAAAATCATTCAAGCTTAGAAGATTCATTAATGGAAACACAGAGTAACCCCTAAGTGAGCATTTTCTATTTTCTTCAAAGAGAGTAAAAAGCTATTATAGTGACTGCACCCTTGAGCCCTGTTTATAATTTATGCACATACACAAAGGCGATGTGGAACACCTCTTTCAGAAATGCTTTCCTTTGCCACAAATCTTTACCTTTTTTATCTGTCAAAGAATATTCAAAGAGTCCCCATTGTTCTGAAGCCAGAGGCAGCATAATTCTTTGGGCAGTGAGAAAGAACTAAGGCAGTATTTCCTTTTAATTGATCAAATTTATGTGTTGCATTTTTTTTTTTGCAAAATAGTTAAAGTGACGTTATAAATTATGTCCTTCCTCCCACTATGTAAAGATAATTTACCTAAAAACTTTAGGTAAAAGATTTAGATTAAAAAATATATAAATACTATCAAAATACACAAATTTACTTAAATTTAAAAGCTGTGATCATACATAAACACTCTTCCATTTTCAAGATGGATATTAGAGGTGGAAGCCTCTAAGTTCAATATATTAGGTGATTTCATAACAGCTTTGAAGACGCCATCATCCTGTAAATTCCACAAATTCTCCAGGTATTTCACTAGTGCTTTCTTTCCTTCTCAGCTGCAATTCTGAAAACTGTTTACACTCACTTCCCAATCATTAATTTAAATGCTACAATCAGAGGGAGGAAGATGGCAGAGGAGTAAGGGACCTTAATTTTGTCTGGTCCCTGGAATTCAGCTAGATATTTATCAAATTGTTCTGAATACCTGTGAACTCAACCAGAGATCTAAGAAAAGAATTGCTGCAATTCTACAAATGGAAAAGTGACCACTCCTTGCAAGGTAGGAGGTGCGGAGAAGTGAATCTGAGGCGATATATCTGATGATAAACTGCGGGGTGGGGGGGGCTCCATTAGCTGGACATCGGAAAGTGATATAGCAGCAGAGCACAATATCAGAACTCTCAGAAGTCTGCTCCAGTGAGGGATGTCTGCCTGAAAGGTGCTCAGGTGGCTAAGTGGGGGCATAACACTAGGTGGGACAGTGTGGTCTCAGGATCCCCGGGGTCACAGGAAGACTGAGGGTGCCTGAGTGTGGCAGAGTTCCCAGGCATTGGAGTGGGGAAGTCAGCTGCAATCAGCAAGCCCAGGAGTGGGCTTTCAACTTGGGGTTGCCATAGATCGCTAACCATGGCATGGTCAGGTGACTGTTCTCTGAGCAGGGGCCCAGCAAGAGGCAGAACTGGGGTGAGACCTGCCCTCCCTCCCTGGGAGGAGTGGTGAGGGTGCCCGCAGCAGGAGTCTATAGAGTTTGGAGACTTGAAATGGGGTTGTGTGCCTGAGATAAAAATGCTCGGTCACAGGCTGGGTAGCATGTAGTATAGAGAGACACAAGGGAGACAGGAGTGACTGACTACTTTTCTGTGAGGGTGCACCGAGGAGTAGGGCCCTGAGCTTTTGGCTCTGGGGCTGGAGATCAGAGGCTGCCATCGTCATTCTCATCCTCTAAAGCAGCGTGGAAAGCTTTCAGGGAACAAAAGCCACAGTAGAGCAATCCTGAGCAGATTATTTAGCCTGGCCCCCTGGCAAGGGCAGTGCAGTTCTGCCCAGGGCAAATACACATGACAGTCAGCATAACAGGCCTCTCCCCCAGAAGATCAGCAAGAACATCCAGCTAAGACCAAGTTTACCAATCACACAGAATTGCAAAACTCTAGCGCTAGGGGAAAACAGCATACAGAATTCATGTTTCTTTTCTCATGATTCTTTAGTTTTTCAGTTTACATTTTTTTCTTTTTCCTTTTCAGCCAATTTCTTATTTAATCAACTCTTAAGTCTTTTTAATTTTCATTTTTACAGTTACATTCTATCCTTTCATTGTTTTTAATTTTATTTTTGTATATATATATGTTTTTCTTTCTTTACAATTTTGGGATCTAGTTTTCTAACAAACAGACCAAAATACACCCAGTATCTAGTGTATTGCTCTGTTCTAGTCACCTGTCTGATTATATTCTATTTTATTTTATTTTATTTTCAATTTCAGGTCTCTTCTGATTTGTTTCCTGTATATTTCTCTGGGGTCGTTGTTGCTATTTTAGTATCTTGTGCTCTTGTTCAGCTATTCTTCTCTGGACACAACAAGACAGAAAAACTCACCTCAAAAAAAGAGGACAAGAGGCAGTACTGACTCTGAGGGACCTAATCAGTATGGATACAAATAAGATGTCAGAACTAGAGTTCAGAATAATGATTATAAAGATACTGGGTGGACTTGAAAAAAGCATAGAGGACACTAGAGAATCCCCTTCTGGAGAAATGAAAGAACTAAAATCTAATCAGGTTGAAATCAAAAGGCTATTAAAGAGATGTAATAAAAAATGGAGGTTCTAACTGCTAGGATAAATGAGGCAGTAGAGAGAATTAGTGATATAGAAGATAAAATAATGGAGAATGAAGAAACTGAGAGAGAGATAAACAACTACTGGATCACGATGGGAGAATTTGAGAGATAAGTGACACCATAAACCAAAATAATATCAGAATAATTGGGATCCCAGAAGAAGAGGAAAGAGAGAGGGGGGCAGAAGGTATATTTGAGCAAAATTATAGCTGACATCTATCCTAATCTGGGGAAGGAAACAGGCATTCAAGTCCAGGAGGCACAGAGAACCCTCCTCAAAATCAATAAAAATAGGTCAACACCTCGACATGTAATAGTGAAGCCTATAAATTTCAGAGACAAAGAGAAAATTCTGACAGCAGCTCAGTATAAGAGATCCTTAAGCTACAAGGGTAGAAACATTAGACTGGAAGCAAACCTATCCACAGAGAGCTGGCAGGCCAGAAAGGACTGGCATGATATACTCAGGGTACTAAGAAAAATACTCAGCCAAAAATACTTTACCCAGCAAGGCTGTCATTCAAAATAAAAGGAGAGATAAAGAACTTCCAGGACAAACAGAAATGAAAGGAATTCATGAACACTAAACCAGCCCTGCAAGAAATATTAATGGGGATACTTTAAACAAAGAGAGCCCCAAGTAACATAGACCAAGAAGGAACAGAGACAATATACATAAACAATTACTTTATAGGTAATACAATGGCACTAAATTCATATCTTTCAATAGTTACTCTGAAGGTAAATGGGCTAAATGCCCCAATCAAAGGACGCAGGGTATCAGACTGGATAAAAAAAGCAAGACCCATCGATATGCTGTCTAAAAGAGACTCATTTTAGATCCAAAGACACCTCCAAATTGAAAGTGAAGGAGTGGAAAACCATTTATCATGCTAAAGAACATCAAAAGAAAGCTAGGGTAGCAATCCTTATATCAGACCTATTAGAGTTTAAACCAAAGACTGTAATAAGAGATGAGGAAGGACACTATATCATAATTAAAGGGTCTACCCAACAAGAAGATATAACAATCGTAAATATTTGTGCCCCTAACATGGGAGCAGCCAATTATATAAACCAATTAATAACAAACTTAAAGAAACACATTGATAATAATACAATAACTGTAGGGGACTTCAACACCCTATTCACTGCAATGGACAGATCATTTAAGCAGAAGATCAACAAGGAAATAAGGATTTTGAATGACACACTGGACTAGATGGACTTTAAAGATATATTCAGAGCATTCCATCCTAAAGCATCCTCAAGAATACACATTCTTCTTGAGTGCGCATGGAACATTCTCCAGAATAGATCACCCACTGGGTCACAAATCAGGTCTCAACCAGTACCAAAAGACTGGGCTCATTCCCTGCATATTTTCAGACCATAGTGTTTTGAAACTTGAATTCAGTCACAAGAGGAAAAATGGAAAGAACTAAAATACATGGAAGTTAAAGAGCATCCTATAAAAGAATGAATGGGTCAACCAGGAAATTAAAGAAGAATTTTTTAGAAATCATGGCAACAATTGAAAATGAAAACAGAACTGTTCAAAAGCCTTGGGATGCATCAAAGGCGGTCTTAAGAGGGAAGTAAATAGCAATACAAGCCTCTCCCAAGAAATAAGAAAGGTCTCAAATACACAATCTAACCTTACACCTAAAGGAGCTAGAGAAAGAACAGCAAATAAAGCCTAAACCCAGCAGGAGAAGAGAATTAATCAAGATTAGAGCTGAAATCATTGGAATAGAAACCAAAAGAACAATAGAACAGATCAATGAAACTAGAAGCTGGTTCTTTGAAAGAATTAATAAGATTGATAAACCTCTGGTTAGACTTATCAAAAAGAAAAGAGAAAGGGCCCAAATAAATAAAATCATAAATGGAAGAGCAGATATCACAACCAACATCAAAGAAATACAAACAATTATAACAACATATTATGAGCAACTATATGCCAACAAATTAGGCAATCTGGAAGAAATGGATGCATTCCTAGAAACTTATAAACTACCAAAACTGAAACAGGAAGAAATAGAAAACCTGCACATACCCATAACCAGCAAAGAAATTGAAGCAGTAATCAAAAATCTCCCAATAAACAAGAGTCCAGGGCCAGATGGTTCCCCAGGGGAATTCTACCAAACATGTAAAGAAGAATTAATAGCTATTCTTCTGAAGCTGTTTCAAAAAATAGAAATGGAAGGAAAACTTCCAAACTCATTCTATGAGGCCAGCATTACCTTGATCCTGAAACCAGACAAAGACCCCACTAAAAAGGAGAATTATACACCAATATCCCTGATGAACATGGATGCTAAAATTCTCACCAAGATAATAGCCAATAGGATCCAACAGTACATTAAAAGGATTATTCACCACAACCATGTGGGATTTATTTCTGGGCTGCAAGGGTGGTTTAACATCCACAAACCAATCAATGTGATACACTGCATTAATAAAAGAAAGGACAAGAACCATATGATCCTCTTAATAGATGCAGAAAAGCATTTGGCAAACTACAGCATCCTTTCTTGATTGAAACTCTTCATAGTGTAGGGGTAGAGGGAACATAATATCATAAAAGCCACCTATGAAAAGCCCACAGTGAATATCATTCTCAACAGGGGAAAACTGAGAGCTTTTCCCCTAAGGTCAGGAACATGGCCGGGATATCCACTCTCACCACTGTTGTTCAACATAGTACTAGAAGTCCTAGCTTCAGCAACTGGAGAACAAAAAGAAAGAAAAGGCATCCGAATCAACAAAGAAGTCAAACTCTCACTCTTTGCAGATGATATGATACTCTGTAAAACCCAAAAGACTCCATCTCAAAATTGCTAGAACTCATATAGGAATTCAACAATGTGGCAGGATATAAAATCAATGCACAGAAATCAGTTGCATTTCTATATGCTAACGAGACAGAAGAAAGAGAAATTCAGCAATCAATCCCGTTTACAATTGCACCAAAAACCATAAGATACCTAGGAATAAACCTAACCAAAGAGGCAAAGATCTATACACTGAAAACTATAGAATGTTCATGAAAGAAATTGAGCAAGACACAAAGAAATGGAAAAACGTTCCATGCTCATGTACTGGAAGAACAACTATTGTTAAAATGTCTATGCTACCTAGGGGTGCCTGGGTGGCACAGCGGTTAAGCGTCTGCCTTCGGCTCAGGGCGTGATCCTGGCGTTATAGGATCGAGCCCCACATCAGGCTCTTCCGCTATGAGCCTGCTTCTTCCTCTCCCACTCACCCTGCTTGTGTTCCCTCTCTCACTGGCTGTCTCTATCTCTGTCAAATAAATACATAAAATCTTTAAAAAAAAAATGTCTATGCTACCTAGAGCAATCTACATATTCAATGCAGTCCCTATCAAAATCAAATCCACATTTTTCACAGAGCTAGGACAAATAATCCTAAAATTGTATGGAACCAGAAAAGACCCTGAATAGCCAAAGGAATCCTGAAAAGGAAAACCAAAGCTGGCAGCATCACAACGCGAGACTTCAAGCTCTTTTACAAAGCTGTGATCATCAAGACAGTATGGTACTGGTACAAAAACAGACACACAGATCAATGGAACAGAATAGAGAACCCAGAATTGTACCCTCAACCCTATGGTCAACTAATCTTCGACAAAGTAGAAAAGAATATCCAATGGAAAAAAGACAGTCTCTTCAACAAATGGTTTAGGAAAATTGGACAGCCACATGCAGAACAATGAAACTGGACCATTTCCTTACGCCATACACAAAAACAGACTCAAAATGGATGAAAGGCCTAAATGTGAGACAGGAAGCATCAAAATCCTAGAGGAGAACATATGCAGCAACCTCTGTGACCTTGGTCACAGCAACTTCTTGCTAGACAAGTCTCCAAAGGCAAGGAAAACTAAGGCAAAAATGAACTACAGGGACTTCATCAAGATAAAAAGGTTTTGCACAGCAAAGGAAACAATGGACTAAACCAAAAGACAACTGACAGAATGGGAGAAGATATTCGCAAATGTCTATCAGATAAAGGGCTAGTATCCAAAATCTACAAAGAACTTATCAAATTCAACACCTAACGAACAAATAATCCAATCAAGAAATGGGCAGAAGATATGAATAGACATTTCTCCAATGAAGACATACAAATGTCCCACAGACACATGAAAAAATGCTCAACATTACTTTGCATCAGGGAAATACAAATCAAAACCACAATGAGATACCACTTCACACTGGTCAGAATGGCTAAAATTGACAAGTCAGGAAACAACAAATGTTGGTGAGGATTTTGTGGAGAAAGGGGAACCCTCTTACATTGTTGGTCAGAATGTAAGATAGTATAGCCACTCTGGAAAACAGTATTTTTAACTCAAGAAGTTAAAAATAGAGCTACCCCATGACCCAGCAATTGCACTACTAGGTATTTACCCCAAAGATACAAATGTCATGATCTGAAGGGGCACCTGCACCCCAATGTTTATAGCAGCAACGTCCACAATAGCCAAACTAGGGAAAGAGCCCAGATGTCCATCGACAGATGAATGTATAAAAAAGATGTGGCTCGATCTTGCCAAGATGGCGGAGGAGCAGGAGGCTTAAATTTTGTCTGTTCCCAGGAATGCAGCTAGATAGCTATCAGACCATTCTGAACACCTACAAACTCAACTGGAGAATGAAGAAAAGAATAGCAGCAACTCTAAGAACAGAATAGCCACCACTTTCTGCAAGGAACCCAGTTTAAAACAGGAGTTGAGCTCCAGCTCGGCGTTCCAAGATGGCGGAGGAGCAGGAGACCTAAAGTTCGTCTGGTCCCAGGAATTCAGCGAGAGAGCTACCAAACCATTCCAAATACCTATGAATGCAACTGGAGAATGAAGAAAAGAGTAGCAGAAACTCTATGAACAGAAAGGCAACCACTTTCTGCAAGGAGGAGAAAAGATGGAGGAGGAGTAGGCGACCCTTTCTCAGCTGGTCCTAGTCGAGCTGGATATCTACCAGACCACTCTGAACACCCACAGAATCAGCCCGAGACGCAGGAAGATACATCTGGATCTCTACAAATGAACATCTCCAGTGCTGAGTATTGAGGTACGAAGCGGGGAGCTGTGAATCCGAGCACAGATATAGGAAGATAAAGGGAAGGGGGAGGGAGCCTCTGTGCTCAGGCGCTGGGAAGCGGGCTGGACTCTCAGACCAGACCCGCAAGAGAGAGGACTGAGTCAGTGAGCCTGGGAACATCCGGGTCCAAACTGAAAACAGGAGCTCCCGACCACACACTCGAACTAGAGTGAAACCGAGAGCTCAGGAGTGCAAGCGCGACCAGACTGAAAACTGGCGCTCCAGAGCACAGGCGAACCATACTGAAACAGGGAGCTCGGGAGCGCGCGGGGCGGCTGGTGGCTGGCAGGGTTAGAAACACAAAGGACAGAGACGCGCCGGCCCTGGAAGTGAGGGCTGGGACGCAGGGTGTGGGGCGCACATCCCGGAATGCTGCAGGGTTGAGCAGCACCAATAGAAACAAGAGTTAAGGTGGCCAGAATATCAGTGGAGAACGGGCCGCAATCCCTCCGTTCTGTGACAGAGGCTGAATTTTGGCAGCTACTGCTCTGACTCTCAGAAGAGGCACAGCAGACCGCCAGGGAAAGCTGCCAGAGAACAAAAGCCTGGAAATACCGGCTCACAGGGTGCCCATCCCCATCCCCCCTCGCAGGGGACATGGAGACTCTACCCAAACAGGGTTTCCTGAGTATCGGCGCAGCAGGCCCCTCCCCCAGAAGGCAGGCTGAAAAATCAAGAAGCCCACAACCCGGAGCGCCCAGGTGGCGCAGTCATTAAGTGCCTGTCTTCAGATTAGGGCGTGATCACAGCGTTCCGGAAAGGAGTTCCTCATCGGGCTTCTCCACCGGGAGCCTGCTTCTTCCTCTCCCACTCCCCTGCTTGGGTTCCCTTTCTTGCTGACTGACTGTCTCTCTCTCTCAACTAAATAAATAAATCAAATCTTTAAAGAAGCAGCCCACATCCCTAAGAACTCTATAAAACAAGGGCGCACGGCCTGGGTCCCAGTCAACAATTTGGGCTCTGGACAACCCCGCAATCTCTCTTCATCAGAATGACGAGAAGGAGANAAATAATTTGGGCTCTGGACAACCCCGCAATCTATTCTCATCAGAATGACGAGAAGGAGAAGTCCCCCCAGCAAAGAAAAGATAATGAATCTGTGGCCTCTGCCACAGAAATAATAGATTTGGATGTATCCAAATTATCAGAAATGGAATTCAGAGCAACAATGGTCAAGATGATGAGTAAACTTGAAAAAAGCATCAGAGAAAGCGTTGCTGAGAATATAGAATCCCTAAGGGCAGAAATGAGAGCGAATCTGACAGAAATTAAAAACTCAGTGGGCCAAATACAGTCAAAACTAGAGGCTCTGACGGCCAGGGTCACCGAGGCAGAGGAACGCGTTAGCGAATTGGAGGATGGGTTAGTAGAAGAAAAAACGAAAATAGAAGCTGGTCTTAAAAAAATCCACGCCCACGAATGTAGATTACGGGAGATTACTGACTCTATGAAACGATCCAATGTCAGAATCATCGGCATCCCTGAAGGGGTGGAGAAAAACAGAGGTCTAGAAGAGATATTTGAACAAATTGTAGCTGAAAACTTCCCTAATCTAGCAAGGGAAACAAGCATTCGTGTCCAAGAGGCAGAGAGGACCCCATCCAAGCTCAACCAGGACAAACCTACGCCACGGCATGTCATAGTGCAATTCGCAAATATTAGATCCAAGGATACAGTATTGAAAGCGGCCAGGGCAAAGAAATTTCTCACGTACCAAGGCAAAGGTATCAGGATTACGTCAGACCTGTCTACAGAGACCTGGAATGAGAGAAAGGCTTGGGGGGGCATTTTTAAAGCTCTTTCAGAGAAAAACATGCAGCCAAGGATCCTTTATCCAGCAAAGCTGTCATTCAGAATTGATGGAGAAATAAAGACGTTCCAAAATCGCCAATCATTAACCAATTTCGTAACCACGAAACCAGCCCTACAGGAGATATTAAGGGGGGCTCTATAAAGGTAAAAAGGCCCCAAGAGTGATACAGAGCAGCAAGTCACAACCGATACAAAGACTTTAAAGAGAAATGGCATCATTAAAATCATATCTGTCAATAATCTCTATCAATCTAAATGGCTTAAACTCTCCCATAAAACGCCACAGGGTTGCAGATTGGATAAAAAGACATGACCCATCCATTTGCTGTCTACAAGAGACTCATTTTGAACCCAAAGATGCATTCAGACTTAGAGTAAGGGGATGGAGTACCATCTTCCACGCAAATGGACCTCAAAAGAAAGCTGGAGTAGCAATTCTCATATCAGATAGACTGGATTTTAAACTAGAGGCCATAGAGAGAGATACAGAAGGGCACTATATTATTCTTAAAGGAAGTATTCAACAAGTGGATATGACAATTATTAATATATATGCCCCCAACAGGGGAGCAGCAAGATACACAAGCCAACTCTTAACCAAAATAAAGAGACATATAGATAAGAACACAGTAATAGTAGGGGACCTCAACACCCCACTATCAGAAATAGACAGAACACCCTGGCAAAAACTAAGCAAAGAATCAAAGGCTTTGAATGCCATACTCGACGAGTTGGACCTCATAGATATATATAGAACACTACACCCCAGAACCAAAGAATACTCATTCTATTCAAATGCCCATGGAACATTCTCAAGAATAGATCATGCTCTGGGACACAAAACAGGTCTCAGCCAATACCAAAAGATTGAAATTATCCCCTGCATATTCTCAGACCACAACGCTCTGAAATTGGAACTCAACCACAAGGAAAAACCTGGAAGAAACTCAAACACTTGGAGGCTAAGAACCATCCTGCTCAAGAATGACTCGATAAACCAGGAAATCAAAAAACAAATTAAACAATTTATGGAGACCAACGAGAATGAATACACAACGGTCCAAAACCTATGGGATACTGCAAAGGCAGTCCTAAGGGGGAAATACATAGCCATCCAAGCCTCACTCAAAAGAATAGAAAAATCTAAAATGCAGTTTCTATATTCTCACCTCAAGAAACTGGAACAGCAACAGAGGGACAGGCCTAACCCACTGACAAGGAAGGAGTTGACCAAGATTAGAGCAGAAATCAATGAATTAGAGACCAGAACCACAGTAGAGCAGATCAACAGGACTAGAAGCTGGTTCTTTGAGAGAATCCATAAAATTGATAGACCACTGGCAAAACTTGTCCAAAAACAAAGAGAAAGGACTGAGATTATTAAAATTATGACTGAAAAGGGAGAGGTCACGACCAGCACCATTGAAATTGCAAGGATTATTAGAAACTTTTATCAACAGCTATATGCCAAAAAACTAAACAATCTGGAAGAGATGGAGGCCTTCCTGGAAACCTATAAACTACCAAGACTGAAACAGGAAGAAATAGATTTCTTAAATAGGCCAATTAACTATGAAGAAATTGAGTCAGTGATAAACAACCTTCCAAATAATAAAACTCCAGGCCCAGACGGTTTTCCTGGGGAATTCTACCAAACATTCAAAGAAGAAATAATACCTATTCTCCTAAAGCTATTTCAAAAAATAGAAACAGAAGGAAAGCTACCAAACTCATTCTATGAGGCTAATATTACCTTGATCCCCAAACCAGGCAAAGACCCCCTCAAAAAGGAGAATTACAGACCGATTTCTCTAATGAATATGGATGCCAAAATCCTCAACAAGATCCTTGCTAATAGAATCCAACAGTACATTAAAAGGATTATCCATCATGACCAAGTGGGATTCATACCTGGGATGCAAGCATGGTTCAACACTCGCAAATCAATCAATGTGATACATCATATCAACAAGAAAAGACTCAAGAACCATATGATCCTCTCAATTGATGCAGAAAAAGCATTTGACAAAATACAGCATCCTTTCCTGATTAAAACCCTTCAGAGTGTAGGAATAGAGGGTACATTTCTCAATCTCATAAAAGCCATCTATGAAAAGCCTACTGCAAGCATTATTCTCAATGGGGAAAAGCTGGAAGCCTTTCCCTTAAGATCAGGAACACGACAAGGATGCCCACTCTCGCCACTATTATTCAACATAGTACTAGAAGTCCTTGCAACAGCAATCAGAAGACAAAAAGGGATCAAAGGTATCCAAATCGGCAAAGAAGAAGTCAAACTGTCTCTCTTTGCAGATGACATGATACTCTATATGGAAAACCCAAAGGAATCCACTCCCAAACTATTAGAAGTTATAGAACAATTCAGTAAGGTGGCAGGATACAAAATCAATGCCCAGAAATCAGTTGCATTTCTATACACGAATAACGAGACTGAAGAAAGAGAAATTAGGGAATCCATCCCATTTACAATAACACCAAAAACCATACGTTACCTTGGAATTAACTTAACCAGAGACGTAAAGGACCTATATCCTAGAAACTATAGATCACTTTTGAAAGATATTGAGGAAGACATAAAAAGATGGAAAAATATTCCATGCTCATGGATTGGAAGAATTAACATAGTTAAAATGTCCATACTACCCAGAGCAATCTACACTTTCAATGCTATCCCGATCAAAATACCGAGGACATTTTTCAAAGAACTGGAACAAATAGTCCTTAAATTTGTATGGAACCAGAAAAGGCCCCGAATCTCCAAGGAACTGTTGAAAAGGAAAAACAAAGCTGGGGGCATCACAATGCCGGATTTCGAGCTGTACTACAAAGCTGTGATCACAAAGACAGCATGGTACTGGCACAAAAACAGACACATCGACCAATGGAACAGAATAGAGAACCCAGAAATGGACCCTCGGCTCTTTGGGCAACTAATCTTTGATAAAGCAGGAAAAAACATCCGGTGGAAAAAAGACAGTCTCTTCAATAAATGGTGCTGGGAAAATTGGACAGCTACATGCAAAAGAATGAAACTTGACCACTCTCTCACACCATACACAAAAATAAACTCCAAATGGATGAAAGACCTCAATGTGAGACAGGAATCCATCAAAATTCTAGAGGAGAACATAGGCAACAATCTCTACGACATCGGGCACAGCAACCTTTTTCATGACACATCTCCAAAGGCAAGAGAAACAAAAGATAAAATGAACATATGGGACTTCATCAGGATAAAAAGCTTCTGCACANAGAGCTTCTGCACAGCCAAGGAAACAGTCAAAAAAACTAAGAGACAGCCCACGGAATGGGAGAATATATTTGCAAAGGACACCACAGATAAAGGACTGGTATCCAAGATCTACAAAGAACTTCTCAAACTCAATACACGAGAAACAAATAAACAAATCATAAAATGGGCAGAAGATATGAACAGACACTTTTCCAATGAAGACATACAAATGGCTAACAGACACATGAAAAAATGTTCAAAATCATTAGCCATCAGGGAAATTCAAATCAAAACCACACTGAGATACCACCTTACGCCAGTTAGAATGGCAAAAATAGACAAGGCAAGAAACAACAATTGTTGGAGAGGATGTGGAGAAAGGGGATCCCTCCTACATTGTTGGTGGAAATGTAAGTTGGTACAGCCACTCTGGAAAACAGTGTGGAGGTCCCTTAAAATGTTAAAAATTGAGCTACCCTATGACCCAGCCATCGCACTACTGGGTGTTTACCTCATAGATATAGACGTAGTGAAGAGAAGGGCCATATGCACCCCAATGTTCATAGCAGCATTGTCCACAATAACTAAATCGTGGAAGGAGCCGAGATGCCCTTCAACAGATGACTGGATTAAGAAGCTGTGGTCCATATATACAATGGAATATTACTCAGCTATCAGGAAGAACGAATTCTCAACATTTGCTGCAACATGGACGGCACTGGAGCAGATAATGCTAAGTGAATGAAATAAGTCAAGCAGAGAAAAGACAGTTATCATATGATTTCTCTCATCTATGGAACATAAGAACTAGGATGATCGGTAGGGGAAGAAAGGGATAAAAAAGGGGGTAATCAGAAGGGGGAATGAAACATGAGAGACTATGGACTATGAGAAACAAACTGAGGACTTCAGAGGGGAGGGGGGTGGGGGAATGGGATAGACTGGTGATGGGTGGTAAGGAGAGCACATATTGCATGGTGCACTGGGTGTTATACGCAACTAATGGAGCATCGAACTTTACATCGGAATCCGGGGATGTACTGTAAGTTGACTAACATAATATAATAAAAAATCATTAAAAAAAAAAGATGTGATATATATATATATATATATAGGAATACTCCTAGCCACCAAAAAAATGAAATCTTACCATTTGCAATGACATGGATGGAACTAGGGGGTATTATGCTAAGTGAAATAAGTTAATCAGAGAAATACAATTATCATAGGACTTCACTGACATGTGGAATTTAAGAAACAAAACAGAGCAGCATGGAGGAAAGGAGAGAAAAATAAAGCAAGACGAAATCAGAGAGGGAGACAAACCATAAGAGACTCTTAATCACAGGAAACAAACTGAGGGTTGCTGGGGGGGATGGGGGTAGGGAATGGGGTTAAGTGGGTGATGGGCATTAAGGAGGTCACATGATGTAATGAGAACTGGGTGTTACATAAGACAGATGAATCACTGACATTTACCTCTGAAACTAATAATACTCTATACGTTAATTAATTGAATTTAAATAAAAATATGAAAAACAATAAATGTTATAATCAAGCTTATGTCTCACAATGTCAGCAACCATCACCAAAGTTGCTAATGACTTACTAGCTACTGAGTTCAATGTACACTTTTCTCATTGTATGTGACCTCTTGATAGCATGTGACATTGCTATCTCTCCTTTCCTCCGGCTTCCAATTACTTACTCATCTCCCAGTTTTCTTATGACTTTGACCTCTCTTTTCCAGATCTCCTTTGTGAGCTCCTCCTTGCTTCCCTTAAAAATAGGAGCTGCTTTGTGTTCCTTAGGGAAGTGGACCTCTTCACTTTTTCTGGCTTGGTAATTTCATCCACTTCATTCACTTCAGGTGCCATTCATGCTGATCACTCTCGAATCAATATATCTCTAACCACGAGTCAGGGCTCCAAGCTGAGCTCCTGACCCATGTAGTCATCTGGTTCTTGGTAAATGCCTTCACTTCAATTAAGACAGTTACCTTAGATACACCGTACCCATTCTGAACACAGTCTCCTCCCCATACCACTTTCTCCTCCAGTGAACCCTCTTTCAAAAGGTGTATGGCACAACTATGCACACAGGTGTGCAAGCCAAAAACCTGGGCAAAATTCTTGAATCTTCCCTTGATTTCCAGGATCAACACATATTTATCAACCAAACTGAGATGCTCTTGAAAGTAAAAGGGGATACTCTTAATAATTATGATAGGACAAAGGCAAAAACTGGAGTTGTCCTGGGCAACCACGACAGAGGACGGTTTACTACGGTTTTCTTTCTCATACATTAGTTAGAGTACTACTACTTCCTGAATATCTCTTGTGCCTACTTTTCCCATCTCCGCTGCTACCTTAGGTCAGGTCAACATCATATCTCACTCGGTTTACACAGCAGCCATCTGTTTTATCTCCCTGAGTGTACTCGGCCTGTTCAACATCAGCTCACAGTGTAGCATAGCACATAGTGTATCTGTGACTTCAACTATATCACATCACTCCACTGAGGAGAACCCGACAACGGCTTCCCACTGCTGTTAAGATAAAGCCCATGAAAGCAGGAACCATGTTTATTTTGCTTAGCATTGCATTTCTAGTAGGACCTGGAAAGGAGCAACAGTACATAAGTACGGGTTGAGTAAGTAAAAGAACAACAGTAAGGCTGCTAATGGTAGATGGTACTGACACACAGAAAATCACTTGCCTTCTTAAAAAACACAAGGATAGATTTGATCAGATATGCATATCTTGTTTTGGATGTTGGCATACACTTCTGAATTGTCTCTAGAAATTTCTAGCCCCTCTGCTAGCCACTTTACACAAAGTTAACTGTTTCTACCATCTGCTACCGTCTACCACCAAACCAAAGTGTGGGGAAATTCCAGAGTCATGGAAAGTACAAGAAACTTAGTATCAGTAAGGCCCTATTTTAATTCTCAGCTCCTTCTCTTATTTGTTGTGTGACAATGAGCGAGTTGGCATCTCTGAGTTAATATTTTATCCATAAAATAAAAATAACAGTGGCTGTATTATATGGCTTTTAGGGAGAAGTTCCTATAAAATGTGGAACACTGGTATTAATAGTAGTAGTAGGGGTGCTGCCGCCCTGGGTGGAGATGGTCCACTTGTCAGCCCTTTGGGTCCATCATGCAAACATCAAAAATGATGAATAGGGGAACTGACAGTACTAGAAAACAGTTAAAAAAAATCTTAACAGTGTATTGTATAAATATATAATGGTGAGTTTTGTAAAGTACATGTTATTAATTAAACAGTCTGCCACAGTGGACTTCTCAGCCTTAGAGGCATCTTGAAGCGTGCATTATTTAACTCCATGATTCTTTGAAGTGCTGTTGCTTCATCATGTCATATGATCTTATGAAACTTATCCAGTCTCAGCTGGTTGGCAATAAAAAACAGGGTCTACTGGAGTTTTGTATAGGTGAAAAGTAAAAACAGGTATACAGCATGCATTTTGTTTAAACAGTTAACTAAAATATGGTTTATTAGTTGTTTAACTAAGGTATGGATATTACCTGAAAATTTCTGATGTGGAAAATAATAGTTCAGAAGTCTATGAAGCCTTTAAACAACTATGAAATAAAAGCACAGATTAACATTACAAAGATTTAAAATTCATTTCACACTGCTTATACACTACATCTTCTTGTAGTCTTTGATTCTCTAATTTTTTTAAATTTTAAAACCACAGTTTAAGTTTTACATAAAATCTGAAGAAATGGGGCACCTGGGTGGCTCAGTCAGTTAAGCATCTGCCTTTGGCCCAGGTCATGTTCCCAGGGTCCTGGGATCGGGCTCCCTGCACAGCGGAGAGCTTGCTTCTCCTTCTCCCTCTGCCTCCCACTTGTGTTTGCTCTGTCTAGTTCTCTCTTTCTCTCTCTCAAGTAAACAAATAAAATCTTTAAAAAAATCCAAAGAAATGATAGAAACGCTTTTTAAAAAAGCAATAAAATAAGCATCACGTTTTAGGAATGTACTTGAAGGTTAAAACACATGTTCAATATTTTTTGCTTCACAGTAACTTAATGAAGGTCAAATATTTTACATATGAATTTTTCATTAAGCTTTTCATTCAGTTAAATTTATTCATTTGGGTAAAATAGAGCCTTACTGTGTTCTCTTACTTCTCAAATACAGTTAAGTCTATCTGCAACTTTATGTCTGGAGTCTGTCCTTAATTCTCCATTCCATTTTTTCAGTGCCTTGAACAAGACCCAGTGGTCTTGCTTTTTCATGAAGCCCTTCTGCTTCCCTTATAGGCCTCCTCAGATTTATCCTTTCTATTGCCACAAGAATGAGTTTTCCAAAATGCAAATGTGATTAAATGACTTTTTTAACTGCTTCCCATGGAAGAGGAAAGGCAGTTCTCGGTACAACATATAAAGCCTTTAAAAACTAGGCTCTAATCAACCTTTTCAGTATCATCTACTGACAACTCCTTTAGGCTATCATACACCCTAATCATACAAAAGCATCAGCCCTTCCCCAAATACTCCTCCATCTATTTCAGGCTTTGGCAAACGGTGGCCCCCTGGCCACAGTTTGTACTCAGCAGACTTGGACTGTGACTATTATATGCTTGCAAATATTCACTTTATAAGATAATGCTAAATCATGACCCATTTATATACCCACCAGCAGTATACGTAAACTCCATTTAAATTATATCTTAACACTTTGTATTACCAGACTTCAAGATTTTTGCCAATTCAGTGGTAGAGAATGACATCTAATATGCATTAGATTATTGAAATTATTTTTTGCAAAAAAAAAAAGAAATTATCTCTTGAGATACTTATTTGAAATATTTATACCTATTTCTTCTCTGAAATGTATGGTGCAAAACTCTGGCTCATTTTTTTGTATTTAGTTTTCATCTTTTTCTTATTGGCTTATAGAAAATATTTTGTGTATGGATACTAATATTTTGTCAATTATGTGTTACACATACCTTTTATTGGGTGGCTTTCTTTTCATTTTATTTATGATAGCCTGATGACTAAAGGTTCTTAATTTTAATGAAGTCAAATATATCAATCATTTGAAATCATAAAAACAATTTTTCTCTAAAAGTTTTAAAACTATGCATTTCATATTTTATCCTGCATCCATCTGAAATTGCTTTCTGGATATGATATATACTAGGAGGACATTTTATATCTACCCCCCCATCCCTCCCAAATAAATATCCAGTTATCTGTGGACAATTTTTGAATTGATCCAATGATCTACAAAACCACTTTTTTTTTTTTTTAAGATTTTATTTATTTATTCGACAGAGACAGAGACAGCCAGTGAGAGAGGGAACACAAGCAGGGGTAGTGGGAGAGGAAGAAGCAGGCTCATAGCAGAGGAGCCTGATGTGGGGCTCGATCCCATAACGCCGGGATCACGCCCTGAGCCGAAGGCAGACGCTTAACCGCTGTGCCACCCAGGCGCCCCTACAAAACCACTTCTGTCCTATATTCTAAGTACATAAATGCATGAATTCAGTTTCTGAATTTTCCATTATTTTATAAGGGGCAATATATTCTGTGCTGATATGATAAGGCTTTCTAATATGTTATATGATGGGCATATTCCCATGCCTCGTCCTCTTCTTGAGCATCTTGGTTTGTCTTTACGCTTTGCTGTAACTTCTTTGGATTAAAGTTCAGCTAATAATTCTCTTTTCACTTCTGTCAAAGCTGCTAATGTAGTCCATCCAAAGACTATTTAAAATTCGAACATTGTGCTTTTTCTTCCTAAAAGTTCCATTTGGTTCTTTGCAAACCGTTCTTTGTTTATTTACTCCTAATAGCTTTTTGCTAAACTTTATGATTTGCACTTTGTATCTCTGAATATTTTGTACACAGCTCTTTTGTGTTCGGAACGGGACAATCACAATCTCTGCAGTCCTTTGGGGATGTAGATCTGTTGTTTCTGCGAACACTCACAGTGAATTACTTTCAGGAATGCTTGGTGACCTTTGGTTGTGAGTTAACTGCTTTATGTTAGTCTGTGGGAATCCTGCAGGCCTAAATTGATCGTGCTTTCATCTACAAAAGAACCTGCTTCACCTTCTGCCAGTAACCATGAGGTACCACAGGAGTCAGACCACCTCTGCACTCCCCAAGAGGATCAGCTCTACACAGGAGTTCCAGGCGAGGCAACCCTCTTAGTATGAGCCGAAGCACCTGTGTTTCAAGGATAATATAGCTTCAGCAAACCTTCAGGGAGTACCAACCTCTCCTTCTGCCTATTGCTCACTGTTCTTACCTCCATTCACCTACTTTTTTCGGGGCAGGGGAGAGAGGCAGAATAGTGAGTCCTAGGTGCTGTGAGCCTGACAATGTACCTAAAGACGTGTCCTATCTACGTAGGATTGTTCTGCAGACATTCTCAGAGCACCTCATCTACCAGGCTTCCAAAAATGGAAGTCAGATCGTGGGATTTTATGTTTTTATTTTAGAGCTTATTCAAGACCTTCATCTTTACCCTCTCATCTCTAAAACAACAATTAATTATTTGCCTATAACCCAATGTAAAATTGTGCTGCAAATATTTTTCAACAAATCTGCAATATGCTAGATTAGAAGCTAATTGAGGGCAGATATAATCTCATTCATGTCTTGGTCCAATGATGTACAGTGACCAACTGTTTAATGAATAAATAACAAAAATGTTCATCATTTGTCAAAGAGTACCACCTACATAAAAGCGTGTATCATGTAGCATAAAAGCATGTTTAAAGTTTTAACATTTTTGAAATAAATACATTAACACTAAGGTCAAATGAATTAATTTACGAAATCTATAATCATGCTTTAAAAAACTGTTCTACATAGCAGAAATTGCTAAGGAACTCCAACATCTGGAAAAGATACTGATAAGGAACACTTTAATCAGGTGGCATTAAATATTTTTGTCATAACAAAACCACTGATCCGGGTTTGAGTTCCAGCTCTGCCACTTACTAGTACAGGGACTTTAAGTAAGTGACTTAACCACTGTATTCCTTCATTTTCTTACTGGTATAATAAGGTCGATGGAAAGACTGATGTTAAAATACATAAAATACTTAAGATAATACCTGGGTACCTAATAAGGCCTCAGTAAGTGTTAGGGTAAATATAATCAAATTCAGATAAAATCCTTTTTCCAAATCTAAATTTCTGAACCCTAATGAATATGAGTTCAAATGGAGAGAAGCCTAATTTCTAAAAATACAGAGATATTCATGTTACCATTCATCATTTTTGACATATTTGTTGAATACCTCGGGAGGTTAAAAAGATTGTACTAGGTTAAAAACCAGAAAGATGAACAAATGCTCCTCGTTCTGAACTTGTATAATCTAGAAGCGCAGCCAAGTACTTCTATAATTGTTCTTTGTAGCAGAATATGACAAGTACTAAAGAGGCACATGTGGGACTCTTACACGGGGGAGGGGGGGGTTGCAATTTTATCTACTTTGTTGACATTCTCAAACGTTTCTTAGAATCATTCAGTACCAAAGTGCAACTCTCATTTTCTAATAAAAAACTCAGAGGAAGTACATACGTTTTTCATGGTCACGGTATTAGTTACTGACGCAATAAAAATATAGCCCATGCTTTCTGACCCCCACCTGGCACTTTCACTCGGGAGCAATGCGATTAGCCACCTATTCAGGAATATTTTTTACCTCTGTCTTCTCAGAGAGAAAGATGCCAGAGAGGTATCAACCTCAATCACTACTTAACAAAAAGAAATGAAGTTGGAGAGACAGAAATACAGCTAAATTGGTAGTTAGACCAAACCTTTCCTATAAACACAGAGTCATGGACAGATAGATGGATGGATGGAATCTGGGAGTGCTCTTAGAGGAAGTTATAAGGGCTTTTTTAAAAAAAGAAAATGTAGGGGGTGCCTGGGTGGCACAGTGGTTAAGCGTCTGCCTTCGGCTCAGGGCATGATCCCGGCGTTATGGGACCGAGCCCCACATCAGGCTCCTCCGCTATGAGCCTGCTTCTTCCTCTCCCACTCCACCTGCTTGTGTTCCCTCTCTCACTGGCTGTCTCTCTGTCGAATAAATAAATAAAATCTTTAAAAAAAAAACAAAAAAAAAGAAAATGTAAATTCCATGACCCATCTCAAATCCATGAAGAAGGCATGGGTTTGCTTCCTCCCACCAATTTTAAGTAAATTATTTGTTGTCCCTGGCATGCTCCCACTGCATCCATTTCTAGGCTCTGAATAATTGTCCCTGAACAAGACAGAGACTATCTCTGCTCTCGTGCAGTTTACATCCTTGTGTTGTGAAGCGGACGATACACAAGTAAACAAGCACCTGACAGTGAGCAGCTCCATGCCAAAAATTAAAGTAGGAATGAGGCAGAGCAGCACAGTGACCTCCTCGGGTCTGAAGGTGAGGGAAGACCTCTCTGGAGAAAACATGAGGTGGATGGTGTGGCTCTTTACTGCGATGACGATGAGTGTAGGATATCAATAGCAAATGTTCTGAGTGCCTGTGTGCTAGGCATTAAGTGAGTTCAGAGATCATGAAGATGTCTAGCTGATTAGAAAAAAAGCTTCTTGAAAGTAAAAAAGGAGAAATAAAGGAGATCAGAGAACAGTAGAGTAGTAAGGGGCCCTTGGCTGGTTCACTTGGCAGAGCATGTGACTCTTGCCCTTGGGATTGTGAGTTTGAGCCCCATGTTGGGTGTACAGATTACTTGAAAAACATTTAAAAAACCCACAATAGAGCAGTAAAAATTAACTTGGGGAAGTAAAAAAAAAAAAAAAAAGACAAATAATATATAGCCATAACCTGGCCCACATTTATACCAAAGGCACAGGAAAGGGAAACTGTAAACGATAAGGAACTACAACTTCCATATAGTGATTAGTACATGTGGGACATCCAAGCAGCCACAGCCTATCAAGAGTAAACTAGGTTGAGCTGAGGATTACTGAAATGTCAGAGGAGTAAGTTAAAACTAATGACACTAGATCACATATCCACATATGGTGTTTATATCAAAGTAGTCTATGGAACAACAAAATTTGAACCTTAAAGTAAGGTATTTATTAAATGACAAATACGGGTATCTGGAGATGTTAGATGAAAAAAGCTTCATGATAATGTCAGTGATTTTTTTTTCTCCTATAAACTACAGGATCAGAAAAGTCTCTTCTTCAGGGAAAAATGTGGAATATTAAAATCCAGGCAGTGCATGTAATTAAAAGGCAAATAAATGCACTTGACATTTTTGTTGGCACAGGACTCAGAATGCCAGATCTAGGCCAGTCATCCAAACATGCCATTCAAAGCACAAACAGGAAAAAAAATGCATTTGAATGTAATATAATTTGAAATATTAGAGAAAGAAATAGAAACCAAACAAAACCTTTAATAGTGCTCAAGTTAGAAGGATGTGGTGTGATCTAAAATAATAAGTATGACTTACCTTATAACCTATTCATACTTTTCTTATTTGTAAAATGAGGGGTTACGATTAGCTGCTTTTGGGGCTGCTTTTAGTTATGAATTCTACTTTCACTTTCAGCAGGTCATTTTCCACCAAGGCTTAGATAATTCATTAATCTGGCATATCTCAGGAGAACACACACGGTTTAAATCATATTAATAGAGATTGCACTGCAATTTTCACAGGTGTTTATTTACTAAATTAAAGAACGCCTTAATATTGCACAGAGGAGTCAGATTAAAAAATGATTTTATTTGAGTTCCAGCTTTTCCAGGATAATTTAGTTTAAAGTCTAAATTATTAATAAATGTTTTAGAATTTGAGATTGGGTTTTTAATCCTAAAATATCTTTTGGCCTTGCGTGAAAAGACAGGAGCCATGTTTTTAAATGGTTCTTGATAGTCTAAAATGATCTAAGCATGGACTACATTTCACAATTTCCACTAATCAAAACATCTAGCAAACACATCCAAGACACTTTAACCGACTACATTGTCTATTTTTAGATAAGGAAAAAAAATTTTTTGAACATCCGAAGCCCTTCCCTTGTCTAAATAGGACCCTTTCAGTAAGAAATTTCAATCTGTTCAGTGAAGCCTCTCCCACTCCTTCAGTCTCACTTGTGTCTTCTTACATTCCTATGCACTAATTGGTCCTATTTCTTACCTGTGCTTTCAATCATGGCCTAACAAAGGCAGGCTGGAGTTTTCGGAGGAGCAAGGGTTTTTGAGGTCACTATTCACTGATTATATGGACTTGGGGAAGTTACATAACATCTTTGAATCTCAATTTCTTTATCTATAAAATGGGCAATGATATTCTTCTATACCTATTCTAACTATTAAATGAGATAATCCTTTTTTTAAAAGCTTTTATTTATTAATTTGAGAGAGAGACAGAGAGAGCACAAGCAGGTGAAAGGGAGAAGCAGATTCCCTGCTGAGCTGGGAGCCCAACATGGGACTCGATACCGGGATTTGTAGATCATGACCTGAGCGGAAGGCAGACACTTAACCGTCTGAGCCACTCAGGTGCCCCTAAATGAGATCATGTTAAAGAAAGCTCCTCAAGGGTTGTTTCCTGCATTTTCCCTATCTTTCTTCTTTGTGAGCAGTCCCCAGCACTGCCCTCTCCAGTATGGCTATGGATTCGGGAAATATCTGACCTCCAAATTCCTTACTTATGTTAGCAATTTAACCACCAACAATCTGCATGCTGCTGTTTGGGGAACAGTTTCACAATACAGATGGAAATAGGCTACTTAATCTTTTGCCCACTATTCCAACAGCTACGTCATTGGTATAAATTCATTCTCACCAGGAGAATGCCCATCAGTGGAGCCTTCAGCTCTCCCACACTCTGAATAGTGTTTTTTCCTCCTTCATCGACCTGCTTCATATTCTAATGCAGCCGATTTTTAAATTGTGGGTTTTTGCCTTTTTGCCATTCCAACTTTTGGGCCCTTACTTATCCACCCTTAAAATCGAATTCTCAGCAGCCTTCAAACAAGTGGCTTCATTTTTCTTTGACCTTTGGTGTATTTACTTTTTCAATTACCTTCAAATTCACTGCATAATGGACTGTTCATTTACTTCTCCCACTTACTGCTTTGAATTCCTCACAGCTGGTTTCCTCCCTTAGTCCTGCTACTGTCAAGGACTTCTAGCTGATGGAGAGACAGACAAACCTGTTTATGTTCTGAAGAGATCTCTGAGGATATCTGAGATGCTGTCCCCCATCTGTCCCACCACATCACACAGCCTGGCTTCCAGTCCTCAGTATTCCCTGGAAGACCTACCTTTCTTGGATGATGCTGATCAACCCTTTTCCATTGCTTCTATGTGGATTTGCTCTTTCTCATGGACTTCACTAAGCCTTAGATTTTATGAGCATATTTCTTGTCTGATCCCCCCATAGGTTTTCCTATTTGGGGAGTATAGAAAGCCAAGCTTTTTCAAAGAAAATTGTGCTCTTTTACAAAGTCGACACAGACTTGGTAGATGAGGTGTGGGATCCTGCCTCATCTTAACTACTTGACGTCACTCCATCAACGAACATGCCTGACACAGAGGTGAAAAACTTACATTATAAAGTCCTATCCTCTACACAATTTTCTGCTTTAAAAATATTGAACTTCTCCTCTCTGTAGTGAATGGAGTAGTGGGATCTGCAGAAGCATGGGAAAAAAAGAAGAGGTAAGGCAAAAAAGTGAAATCTGGAAAATCAAGTATAATTTGAGAAAAAGATCTATGAGATGTTCAATACATTATTAATAATAATGTCATGTGTTGAGGTGCCTGGGTGGCTCAGTTGGTTGAGTGACCAACTCTTGGTTTTGGCTCAGGTCATGATCTCATGCATTGCTCAGTGGGGATTCTGCTTGGGGATTCTCTCCCTGTGCCCCTCCTCCAAGCACTCTCTCTCTCTTTCCCTCTCTCCCTCAAATAAATTCATAAATCTTTTTTTAAAATGTCATGTGTGGGGCGCCTGGGTGGCGCAGTCGTTGAGTGTCTCAGGGCGTGATCCCGGCGTTCTGGGATCGGGCCCCACATCCGGCTTCTGCGCTAGAAGCCTGCTTCTTCCTCTCCCACTCCCCATGCTTGTGTTCCCTCTCTCGCTGGCTGTCTCTCTCTGTCAAATAAATAAATAAAATCTTTTAAAAAAATGTCATGTGTGCATATTAACAACTACTCCAAAATTCTTAGCTGAAGACTGATTTCCAACTACCTTGACAAAAAACAAGCTGAAGTTACAAGTGAAGAATCAGGTGAAATTATAGGATTTACTTTTTTTTTTTTAAGTTTTTATTTAAATTCCAGTTAGTTAACATAGGTGTAATACTAGTTTCAGGTGTACAACATAGTGATCCCACACTTCCATACAACACTGGTGCTCATCATAGCAAGTTCACTCCTTAATCCCCATCACTTTTTAACCCATTCCCCCCTCCTTTTAGCAACAAAATAATTCCGTTCCTTTGCAACAAAATAATTCCTTCAATTTTGCAAGGATAAAGATTAGCCTTTCTTCTAATACTTTCATTTCCTCTTCTTAACTTTTTTTCATTTCCTCTAGATTATGGTCACTGTGTCTGTTCCATCTCCTCTCCCTATCATATTAGATCTATGCGATGTCTCCAAACAATCTACTTGTGTCTGCAGGAAACAAGGCTCTCCACAGCCATCTGTACATCCACGTTGCCTCTGCGGTTTCAAGCTGCATTTATGGGGGTGGGGGATGAACTGGCAAAATTCCACCCACCTCTATTTCATCAGAAGTGGACCCAAAGTCAGAGAAACTCAATCCAAATTGGCACAGAAAGGCTGGCCCTGTCTCTCTCTGATAGCGAAATGAATGGGCACTGACAGAGGGTGTGAATTCTCCCGTGAACAGGCAGGTCTCAGGTGATACGAACAGAGCCCACTGTGTTTTTGCTCGATCGTGGACATGTTTAACTACTAATGTGCTGTGGGAATGAGTAGGTTTTACTAAATAGTGATGCCAAACCCATGCTGATTGGAGACATATTCTATCCTGAGTTTCAGTTATATTGTATTAAATGAAAAAAATATTCTTATCTTTGCAAGGTATTCTTAAGCCACAGGGGGATTTAATGAAGGGAACCAACCACAACCCAACCTTTCCTGGAAAGGAAACTGTGCTGGAATTAGGTTCCTCTAGTCATGATATTATAACCCACCTCAATTTCACTCCTTACCCTCCTCTAACCCATAGACCTAAAGAAATGGAACAGCTGGCCGATGACCGAGGGTTCCAGTTTGTAACATGAAAGAATTCAAACTGTAATGCATCCCTTTGAGGGCACATTTTATGGTTTCTGGAAGGAGTGAGAGACTCTCAGGTAGCTCTAAGAAGAAGGAATGGAGAAGAAAGGAGGAAGTGATGTCCTTAAAGAAAACCTCTTTTCTCGAGGTCTAAAGAACAGAAGGATATGTCTCACTGGTGGTAAAAGAATTATGATATATTTAAGTCAGTTAAATTCCCTAATGTTTGTTCCTTCCTCACATACTTCTACAGTCTTCCTTCAGGACAGAACCCTGGATAACTAGGTTGTTGTTTGAACCATTTGGTCTAGTGGAACAAAATGCGGTGGGTATGAGGCCAGGAAGGGATGGGCCTGATGTGTTTCATTTTCTTGGATTTGGAAAACCATCTGGCTGTCAAAGTGGATCAGCAAATCACAGTCTTAGGAATCCTCTTGTTTCCCAGAAACATTCTTTAAGGAAAAAGAGAAGCTAAATGGTTCCCTATTATGTGTGTGCAATACACTAAATATGTTTATTGTAACTTATAAATAAGTCTAGTATCAAGTTTTAAAAAGTGATAATATTTTCATAGTGTGCAAAACTAAAACTACATTTTAACTAATCTCTGCAAACTACTAGAATTAAACAGAGAACTTATAGGGAATTCTAGGCAGCCCACCACAGTAAGGACAAACATTTTTGGTTGTTCTGCATAGCTAAGTGAAGATAACCACTCAGACAGGAACAGAGAGGGTGCCCAGCTATATTACTGTTCCAATTAAGATTTGAGAGGAAGGTGGACAACCTTTATCTGAGATCAGTGGTCACCACTCTTGAGAATTTGCGGGACCTAAACATGGATGTGGAAACCAGTACCACTCTTTAGAGAGCACTAAAAACCTCAGATCTGTAGTCCTCCTGCATGTACTAACTTCTGACCTCAAACTCAAATTTTCCTAAAGTCAATTTTTTTTTTTTAAAGATTTTATTTATTTGACAGAGAGAGACACAGCGAGAGAGGGAACACAAGGAGGGGGAGTGGGAGAGGGAGAAGCAGTCTTCCCGCTGAACAGGGAGCCCAATGCAGGGCTCAATCCCAGGACCCTGGGATCATGACCTGAGCTGAAGGCAGACGCTTAATGACTGAGCCACCCAGGAGCCCCCCCAAAGTCAAATTTTATCTATCAAACCTATCTAGAAGATAGATTCATGGTCTTAGCCCTAATAAATTTTCTCTGTTCTCCTTCAGCTGTCGGCCTGGTGTTGCCACCTTTCTCTTGCTACCTGTGGTAATTAATTTTGTGTCAATTATGACTGGGCCACAGGTCCCCCAATATATGTGTAAACATTATTTTGGGTGGGTATGTGAAGATGTTTCCAGAGGAGACTGGTCTTCCCCAGTGTAGGTGGTGGACTTCCACCCATCCCCTGAGGCCCTGACGAGAAAAAAATGCAGAGGAAGGGAGAACTGGCTCTGTGTCTGTTGAGCTGAGAGATATAGATAGGTCTTCTGCTGTCCTTGGACTGGGCATCAATTCTCCTGGTTCATAGGCCTTTGGACTCAGACTAGAACTACACCATCGGATTTCCTGAGTCTCCAGTTTATAGATAATAGATGTGGAACTTCTCGGCCTCCATAAGCATGTGAACCAATTTTTCATAATAAATCATGATAAATCTCCTTTTGGCTCTGTTTCTTTGGAAAATCCTGACTAATATACTCCCCTTCATCTTAACTTCACCAATGAATTGGCCCCCATGATGTGTATATATTTTATATTTTGCTATGGTTTCCCATTAAAACTCTGCTGGAAAGTATTCTTTTCACAAATATGATGAAAACAAACAATTACTTTTCATCTAGTCTATTTTAAAACAGAACTATTTGATCTCTTATTTTTACAAAGAGCGAACATCTCTAGGCCAGTCAGGTAATTCACAGATTTTAGTCTCTGTCCACCCATATTTTTCTTTTCAAAATAGGCATTTAACCTACTCTTGAAGTTCAAAGCTACTTAAATATTCCGAGTCCTAACAGTAACTCAATCCTCTAAGCAAGAAACATTTCAACCCATATGAACACCCTAAAATAATTCCTTGTAAGCACCGTGTAAACATCTGGACAAATCTTATCCTATCACATCACCATGTACTTGTACTTTAGCAACGGAAAGTCTATTCTAAGCACATGACCACAACTACTTGCATTGTAACAGATGATGTTCTCAATATAAGATTATGTTGCTATGTCATCAGCAAACCATGATCTTATGAATCCTTTTGTTTACCAGGAACATTTATAATGGAAAAGGAAAATATTAATGGTTCCCTATTATGCATTTGCATTTTTAAAAAACATAAATTTAGTATCAACTATGGAAATTCATTTACTAGTTTCTCAGTGTATGAAACCAGGACTACATTTTAGCTAATCTGATAATTTCCAGAATTTACCAGTAGACTCTGCAGCATTACCACGATTATTTTTGCAGTTCATTCACAGATACCGTTAACATGAATATGAGAGAATAATATGTAAACTGCAATATTTACCTTTTCAACTGAGCTCACATGCAGGGCTAGTGTATTTTGCAGTACCATAACTATATCTCTGACATATGTGGAATAAATTCTATAAAGCTAAAGGAATTTGCCAGTCCTTTTAAATTAGATTATCTCCAGCTATTTCCAAATCCCCAAAAAACAGTGAAACAGAGTTTTGCATTCTGCATGTATGAACTTGGCTGACGACAGAGATTTGCATAAAACATTCTTTCCCTATGAGGCCAAGTTTGGTTTTTCTTCATTAGTTTCTATGAATTCACATTCCAAAGTCTCTGATTCAGACAGATTGTTTTTTCCAACTTTTGTTTTATCAAAGTTATTTAAGCTGAACCTCAAAGAAGACAAGGCATTCTTATAAATCTCTTGCTAAGTTTTCTATATTACAGAGGAAGAATAAGTAAACTTATTAAAAAGAAGATGAAAATCAATGATTTGTAGATGAGAAAACCCTGGTTCTATCCTTGTTCAAATAAGATACAATGCTGACTAAACAGCTACACCTCAGAGAAAAGGTCATAAATAATTTTTCTATCTATATGTCTGTTTCCAATTGCCACCTAACAAATTTTCACAAACTTGGTGGCTTACAACAACATGCATCTAGTCTCATAGAGCTCTGGGGACCGGGTCCAAAAGTAGGCTCACAGGACCAAAATCAAGGCACTGGCAGGGCTACACTCTCCCCGGAGGAGAGGTCTTTCCGTTGAGCCTCTCTTGCTTACAATGTACATGACTGGATTTAGGGCCCACCCACTTAATCCAGGACAAGCTCCCACGTCAAGATCTTTAACTTCACCATCACAACTGCAAATACACTTTCCTTATGAGGTAACATTTACAGGTTCCAAGGATTAGGACCTAATATGTGTGGGTGGCCCTCATTCATAGAATCTATTTGTTTTCCCATGTGTCTTAATCAGTATTTTTCAAGGTACATACGTTAAGTAATCAAGAGAGTCCCATAGGAGAGAGAACAAAGCAATGGCCTGAGAGGCAGGGAATGAGGAAAGACAAAGATTATCGTTGGCCACGTTGGGCAGATCGTGTAGGCAGGTCTGCTTCTCTTTATTCCCCTCAGTCAGTTGTTTCTGTTGCTAACGACCCCTCCTCACACTCCACGTGCCCATACGCATGGCGGCTACAGCAGGCCTTGTGACTTGCTTCAACACTTTACTCTTCTATGCGTATTGTGTATGTGTATTAAAATCATCTTTCTTTTAAATCAGGTAAGATGACACAATGCAGTCATAACAGCTGAAGCTCAATAGCTTTTCTACCGCTAGAAAAGGGATGACAGCCATTCATGTACTCCGACCTTATTTTCACAAAGCCTTTACTATAATTACAGGGGTCCAATACCCCAGTTCCATGTGCTTCCTCATACGTTCCAAGCCCATTTGCATATCCAGACCTTAATGGGTCTGCTCTCTGGCCCTAACCCTCTTCTGCAAGTCTAATCTCTTTCATTCCTTCAATGTCTACCTCAGATCTATTTTTTTCCATAAAGCTTTCACCACTTGCCCTAGTAATACATTATCCCTTCATATATCAGAATCTCATGGTCTTTTAAAACAGAGTTTTTTACTTAAATGCATGTATATCGTCTCCACTACACTATAAAGGCAAGAACTGTCTCACTCAGAATTGATGTTCTTCGCCCTATTTCCCATCCGTATCCATCCCGCTCTTGCGACAGAGGCTTCCATATAGCTGAGACTCTAACTGTTCAATTAATTAAGCTTGTTCTTTACTTTGGGCAAAGTATTTCTGACTATATGACTTGGCTTCTCTAGTGAAATTATAAAGCAGAGAGATTATCTCTTCTAATTCCTGGTAAAAAAAAAAAGATAGTTATGAGACACATAATACATATTTATTTCTTAAGGGTTTGAATTCCTAAGAAGGGCAAGCTTTAAACTTGAAATTGGTATTTTAAATAGCTACGCAGAGTGAAAATTACCTTTTCAAAGAGAAGAAATAACTCTTAAAGTAGTACATTACAGCGTCGGCTTTACTTTTTCAAATGACAGCGTTTCTTTGGAAAAACAAAACTATTTTAAAATGTATATTCTGATAATATGTGGAATTCAAATAGCAAACCTTATTTTTATTTTAACATTTCAAAATAGACGAGATCACAGATAAATATATTTTATCCAAGCCACGAAGTATAGAATTGTTATTTGTTAAGCAAATACTTGAGTGTTTTTACATGCCAAGCACCAGGTAGATGCTGGGGATGTATCATGCAATATGACGGAGAACCTATGTTTTTAGTTTAGAGAGGGAAAGAGACAAAAAAAAATTATAATGAACTGTGATAAATTCTCTGACATAAAAGAGAGGGTATTATGAGAACACATAAGAGAAGACTCTAATCGAGTTTGGGAATAAGAAAAGATAATTCTATTGAGGCCTAAAGGATGTGTGCCAGGGAGACAAAGATGTTGAATGAATAGATATTGCAGTCGGAGGCTGTAACTCTGAAGAGAGGTCTGAGATAAGAGAAACAGGTCTGCAAGCCATTCTAAGTATAGAATAATGTGATTGCAGCCATAGTGAAATCTTGTGGCGAGAGCACAAGAGAAGAGGGTCAGATCCAAGTCCTGAGTGGTAGTTACAAATGAAGGCAGAAGGGTGAGTAAGCATTTCAGACAGGTTCAAAGGTCTTCTTGCAACAGGCAATTAAAGACAGCTTCGTGTGGCTAACAAGCGAGGCTACCCTTGAAATCCAGGGTACAACCAGATAATGCAGAACTCTGCAGGCCAGACTGAAGACTTTAACCTTTATTTTAAGAGAATTTGGAACTCAGTAAAACAACTGAAAAGGAGTAACAATGTTTTAGGCAAGTGATATAATCAGATTTGCATTTTTAAATATTCTTCCTGGCTCCCATTATGGAGAATCAAGAGGAAGAAGGCAATGGTAGGTGTGGGAAGACCAGTTCCAGGGACAGTACAGTGGTCCAGGTAGGAGATGAAGGTGGCTCACTCTTAATTAGCAGCAGTGGAAATGGGGGAGAAAAGTAGACAGATTTAAGAAGTGTAGGCTGTGTATTCAATAGTGCTCGAGGACTAGCTGGCCAGGAGAGGTTAAGAGAAGAGAAAACTCAACCATCGTTCCCGAGTAGTTGAGTGATTCAGTGGGCAGCAGTGATACAAACTGAGATAAGAACACTAGGGCAGGAGCAGATTTTAGGGGGGAAGCATCAGACTAGTTGTGAACTTCTTCAGTCTAATGTGCCAGTGAGAAGGAAATATTGCAGAAAGAGGGCTGTAACTCAGAAGAGATATCTGAGATCAGAGAAACAAGTTTGCAAGCCATCCTAGTACAGAACATGACGGCAGCTATGGTGAAATTTTATAGAGAATAAAAATAAGACAAGAAGAGGGCCCATATTCAAGCCCTGAGCAACCATGAAGGAGGAGTAAGAGCTAGCAAAACACACTAAGAAATTGTGGGTGGAAAAAAGAAAAACCCGTGATAGTAGGTTCCTACAGAGGAAGCCAAGGAAAGCAAAACTCTTGGTTTAGTCCTAGTCTAAGGTTGGATAAACAGGGGAAGTACTTACCCAAAAGGCTATTTTTAATTGTTATTTTTAAGTCTAGGAACTAGAGGCCAAAGAACATGTTTATCGGGACGAAACAACTTGCACAAAAGACTTAAGTTCTTTGTTAAGTAAAATACATATATATTGTTTTAAATCTCATGCATTGAACAGGTCACTAAGCACCATACATCTGAAGTCTATAATCCACTTTTAGATTCCCCCTAGGAACTGACATGGCGTATTTTTGGGGCCAAGTTGAAAAAGCAGTGATAAATTATCAAAATTCTCCAAAAGTTTATGGTCCACAAAAATTTCATCTACCTATGTGCTTTTTGTATTATAAAGATGAAACACATTATGTCTAGCTTGGAGTTTTCTAAGACCTCTCCTATATATCTTACAATATGTATACTGGCTTGTTTTTCTGTTGTTACACCCGCCAAAGGATCAGGTATGACACCGTCTTCCAGATCAGAGAGGTAGCAGAAAAAACTCAAGTCAGGAAAAATTGCTGTGTACTCTGTGGAAAGTTACTCTGCTTTTTTGAGGCCTACTATTCTCACCTTTAAATGGGATAAATAATTCTTGCTGTCTAGGTTTGTTTTGCAGACTACTGGATACATAGTTAAAGTGCCCAGAAGTGCTTGGCACAAAAAGGAGCTTAATACGTAGTTGTTAGCATCAATATTAGGGAGTAAAAAAACTGCTGGCATGCAACACATCATATACTTTGTCAGGATTACATAATTTTGAAAAATATTACTAGCATTCTTTTTGCATAGTGTGTCCCAGGCAAATCCTTTTGTTGTTGTTTTTAAAACAGAAAAAGGATTCAGTAATAGATGAGGGAGTTATTGTTCGTTTTCTATAACTTTTATTTCCATTGCAGCACATAGAACATATCCTCACACTGCAATTGTGGCTGACCCAACACTCTAACCAGTGTCCCATTTCATTCATTCAGTTCGTATTTGTTAATTCATTTGATAGATATTTTGAGCATCTGCTATGGTAGGGACTGAGGGCAGATTCAAGTCTGACCAAGCCCTGCTCTTATGAAGCCTGCAAGGGGAGAAAGACATCAAGCAAATAATTAAAACTGAATTCAATGCCATAAAGAAAAAAATTTATTCCTCTTCTACACTTAACTCACATTTCACAGGGCCCAAAGACTTGCGGATTCTTCTTGATGGGCCTCACCGTTCATCTCGTCATTCACACCCGTCACTTGCCTGGCCCATGAATGTTAATGGCTAACACACACTTTCACTAACATTAGAGAAGGAAATCCCTATCCACCTGATGACTGAAGTATTCTGACTTTTTCATCATTTCTTGGAATAATGAGTCTATCATTTCCTTTAAAAGCAGACTCTACTAGCATGTTTCCTACTGGACGGAACCGTTTGTCCATCGAGCGAACAGGTCATTACTGCCTGGCTGTCCCGTAGATTACTCACTGTAGAAATACGTACGTTGGGCAATCACGTAAGCCGGGAGGCGGAGCTAGCATACGATGATGAGTAAGACAGCGCCCACCTTGAAAGAGTTCAAGTCTTTCAGGAAATTGTGTGCTTAAAAGTCAAAGTGACCTTTAAAAATTTTTTCCCCACAACTTCCTCTCTTGAATGAATGAGTATTTAAGAGCTTCATAAATGCCAGGTTCCCTTAATATATTAAGTTTTCAATTAACTTTCACAAGCACCTATGAGGCTTGGGAGGCAGGTATTTGTACCTTCTTTTACAGCTGAGGGTGAGGACACCGAGAGGCCGGTGTTCCCTCTCTCCTCCCCTACTGAAGCATCAGACTCCAAGTCCCACATCTGGGTCTACCTGCAGGTTTCATGCATGCTTTTACTAACACACAAATACAATCCCACTACTGCCCTGCTTAGCAGCCTACAAAACTTCCAGGGAGAATAAAAACGAGAACTTGAATTAAATATAATATTTATATCAGTGTTTAGTCACTTAAAACGAACACACATAATAATGTGGAAAAAACTCATGATACAATAGTAACTACAGATAATTACAAATTGCAATCACAACCTTGGAAAATATTCATGTAGGCATTTGACATGAGAAAGGAAAAAGGCAATAGTTGTTTTTAGGATATTGTTCTAAAACACTGTTTAATGTTACTATATTGTTTTAACAGTTTTTAAAGCAGAAGAGAGAAAATGAAACTGTAAGGCACTGTTGAGAGTTGGTCCTTGCTTTGAAAATAGAGTTCAATTCCGAGGCTCACTGTCCTTCTGTCCTTCTATAACCCTGCATCAATATACCGTGTAAGCCTCATTTCTCACCAATTTTTCTACATATTCTTCCCTGAATATCCCATTAACTTTCATGTCTACATAGTTTTGCTCATGTTGTTCCCTATGTCTCTGATCCTCTCCACCAGCTGATCTCAAGTGTCATTTTGTACGAATTCTATTTTACGTCTGGGTACACTTTATCACCATTAAAGTCCGTCAGGGTTCTCACTACTCAACTCTTCTAAAGCATGAGCTACATCGTATTCATTTTTATTTCCTCAGTTTGGCAGAGAGTAGGTGTGCAACAAAATTTTGTTAATTATTCTTGTACATTTCAAGAGTGAGAACATTTTTATTTGACATGATGTTTTTTTCCCCCAAAAGGCATGATTACTTTTATTAATTTCAAAGCAGAAACATGGAATAAGCGAACCAGAAATTCTCCTTCAATCCGTACACAATTTTGAGTCTGGCCCAGAAAGTCTACCTAAAACTACAGATAATCTTGAGAAGCTGCTCTAATAGAATGAACAATTAAAAAGAGCCTTCATAACAGCTTACAGAGAGTTCAGCGATTTAAGCAATGCATACGATATTTTGTTAGTAAAGAAAACAGGTTTTTTAATATGATGTTTTGTTGGCTTCTGATTTCAGGTTAGGATATTAAATGGATTCCACTTTGCCATTGTCATAACTCTGTTCTCCAATTCTGCCACCACCCTAATTCTTCGGTGAGCTGAGAATTCAGATTCAAAGTAAGGCTGAAATTGTGCTGGACTACTTGTGAGCAGTTGGCCAATAGCAAGTCAAATTTCTTACATTTCCCACTCTTCAAACTACTTGTGAGTCTCAGTCTCATATTCCAGACGTGCTGGAGACAGAGGGTGAAAGATAAAAGATGATGGGATTTATGCTCTCAAATATATCACTGCCTTAGCTTAGCTTCCCTGGAAGCAGAGCCTGAGACATGGATTCAGGTGCACATGATATAAGGGGGTGCTCGCATTAGAAAGGAGAGAGGAAAGCAGGGTAGGACTGGAAAAGGAGTGAAGTAAGCATGTGGTCTCAGCTGGAGTCTAACCTCAGGCTGATCCCATGGAGGAAGAACTGCTCCAGAGTGGACCTCATCTTGAGCCGAGGGCTTTGCACCCCCCTGTCCATGAGTCATTGGCTGTAAGCTGACAGGTTTGGCACGTGGGCACATGAGGCCCAGGGCAAAGCAAATTTCTTTTTTAGCGCTAAGTGATTCTGAAGAAAAGGGAGGAGCTGTGAGTCAATAGCAGCTAATGCCCACAGAAACTGGGGAATGGGTCTATATAAGCTTGGTAGAAGATACCTGGCCAAAGCACTGAAAATAATTAAACTCATACAAAAGCACAACCTCCAACTGACAGCATCACTGGGTCTTTAAGAGTATAAAGCAGCAAGAAAAACAGGCATTTTGAAAGACACACATCATAAGATTTCTAACGTAACCAGCAGTGCTTCTAGCTCAACCAGAAGTTGCTCATATTTTTCCGTACATCCTGACATTCTGATTCTTCCATTAGCTGACTGCGTCATGTGAGACATGGATGTTTCTGAGTTCCTGTTTTTAGCTGTGCATCTTGACATTGCCTCCTTGGATTGTTTTAATCTTATCAAAGCCTTCATATTTGTGATTCAAACTGAAAAAGGATGGTTTCTTCATTTCTGCAGAACAGTCCCACATGACCAATCAGACAGCAGCTGGATTATTCTTTCAAAAGTAGCTCATTCTCTGCACAAAGCATGTGCACACCGGGTTTGCTTTTTATTTCCCTATGTCAGAAATCAAGTTCAGGAAGAATTTCAAGCTGACATGAAAAGACTTCTCCTCACAAGTCAAAAATGTCATTTGCTAAACTTTTCACATAGAAACTGTTGTGAACATCTGAACATGGCATGACTGGGTCACAGCTTTCACTTCCCCCTCCCATAGAATATTTTTCCCCCAAACAAATATCGATTAGACACTCAGTCCAAAGAAATGCATTTAGAGATATGGCAGATAAAGTGATGAAGTACCACATCAATGAAACTTTTTTTTTTTTTTTTTTAGGTAGGCTCCACGTCCAATGTGGGTCTTGAACTCACAACCCTCAGATCAAGAGTCCCAATGCTCTACCGACTCAGCCAGCGAGGCGCCTCCGCGAAACTCTGAACAGCAGGAGAAATTTAGAAAAAAATATATTTTAAAATCTGATGCAGAAGCCCAAAATAGGAATCAATGAGAGGGCAGACACAGTAGCCGAAGCAGTGATAAGGGACCAAAGCCTCTGACTCCATCTTGCCCCACATCCGTAAAACCCCTCGTCCCACTGGAGTTCCGTTGAGGAAATCTAGATGCTGGGCGATGATCTGGCTAGGGTCACTCTACTGGTTCAAAGAACCCACCCAGGTCATCTGATTCCACACCTGGTAGATTTTCTTTCACACTGCAGCTAAAAATATGGTTCTTGCCCTCTTAAACTTTACACCTTGTCGGTAAAGAAAATAAGTGTACAAAATAATACACGTTGTGCAACATTAGTGCTACTTACATAGCAGAGTAACTGCTGCCAGTTCAGGAGAGGGGGAATGGTTCAGGAGAGAACCATTCTCAAGAGAAACCGGTGAAGTGATTTCAATGTCTGTAAAATTTCGGAATGTCCTCCGTAAGAACAGATTATGGCAATTACCTTTACTTGGGGGAGTGGGTGGAGGGCAGCTCATGAGAAAAAGGCCAAGTAACCAATACTTCAGTTCCATTTTTAAAATTAGCTATGCCCCTGTCCCTCACTCACACATCCCCCGAATGTTTCTGTAATCAAATTGAGCTTTGCCTCCTTTTTTCTTCCTTCATTTTCCCTTTATATTTCAGTTTGTAAATTCTGAACTAAGGTAGCTTAAGAAAAATAAGAATTTAAAATGGCGAAGACAAATGGTATTTCCCTCTACTTTCTTTCCCTATAAGGAAAGGATCTGGCCAGTTGGTCCAGTAACCTGTCTGAATCAACATCCTTCCTCACTCTCATGCCTGACCTTTTTCTATACCCTCAGCCAGTGTCAGGACTCACGGGTATGACAAGTTACTAACCACACTTGTCTCAGGCTCTGCTAGATGACAGTCTAGCAGCAGTCACAAGAACAAGGACTTCCTGTGGAAGGCAGATGTTCTTTGAACAGTCCAATTGTTTCTGGTTCATTGAACCTGCTGTGATCTCTCAAAATCCTGCCTGACTTTGACCCCTGGCCTGTTCCTAATTTCCAATTTCTGCATAAAGCAGACTACAGAGGCTTCTTCTGGTTGCTGCCTCTCGCCTCCCCCCTCCCCCCAACTACTTTAAAGCTCTGCCCCCAGCTTAATCTTCATCCCAAGCAAGGCTAGTTGGTTTCTGTCACACCCCACCCTTTGCTTCTGGATTCTGGGCTGCGTTTGTCAGCCTCCTTGTGGTTTTCCTACTTCTGGCTTCTGGTTCTGTGTGAGAGGTCATGCTGCTTCCCACAAACTTCCCCAATCATCTAATTCAGATCAGTTAGTAGGCGATTTGCTTTCTCTTAAAGGTCTGTAAAGGCCACAGCTCTGATAGCTTCATCAAGTCATACTTCTAGGAGACTAGGAGAATAATTCTCAACTCTAATTATAATCCAAGAAATTCTCTACCAAACATATGGGGTATTCATAGTGTCTGCCTTGCCTAGAAACTGATTGTAACCAGATTTTTTAAAAAATCAAATGAACATCAAATATGAATAGTCAATTAAACTCTCAGGTGAAACCATTCACCTCTTTAAGAGGATGAATAGATGCAATAACTCAGGTTTCCAAGGGTTGAAAGGTTCTGTGGGTCTACACTTTGTTTTTGGTTTTAAAATATCTATCCCATGAAGAAAGGAGTCGGTCACTAGTATCTGTCACAGATGGTGGTTTGGTTACTGAAAGAACGTGAGCAGCAGCGAGGTTCATCACGGGAAGAGCAAAAGCACACTCAGGACAGGACTGCCTGGACCTGGGCGCAGATCTGATTCCCTGGAGCATAAATATTCTTTAAAAGATTAATTTTGATAACCCCTGGGTATACCCTGTATTAGTTCTAAGCTATGTGATCTTCCCAGGGGAAAAGCAGTGAAGTTTTTATGACAAAACCATGGGTGGGAATGTGGGTGAAGACAATATGGGCTCTTGGGAAATGAACGGGGCAGGATATGTGGAGACCTCAGAAAAAGAATGACACATTATTAGTATTTCTAAATTGTTTCCAGTTGTTCCTATTCCCTGAGGAGTAGCTTGGAAAAGCTCTCCCGATTCGGGTACATAAGGGTAACACTTGAGGCCTGGCACAGACGTCAGAGCTCTGCTCTTCGTTTCAAAGTGGATTTTGTTGGGCAATGTCTGGAGATACCGGGGTACAGTGGATAGAACTGTGGGAGAAGGTAGCAGTTGCTGCAGCCAGCTTTACAGCATGAAAATCCAGCTGACAAATCTCCTTCCAAGGAGTTTAGTACTACGTTCAAGCTTCATGAGATCACAGCTATCTTCACAATTTTCACCTTGCCGGATTTTCTGAGGATTTTAGAGCAGCGTATGTATGGTATTATTGCCTGAAGATAAATTTTCATCTGACTGACACATAGATGTAGAAGTTACGTGAAATGGTGACTTCACGTTTAATGAAAAATTATGTATCAAAAGGTAAACTTGGTGAGAAAAGGTCAATTTCACCCGTCAGGAAAGGTTCTGTATACAACACTGATTAGGGTCCTTTAAGGGCCTATGAGGATCTGAACGCCTCAGGGATCCCATGTCTTCATATATAAAGAAATGCTCCTCTACACTTAGGACCAGCTCCTTGAGTGAAGACCAGACCTCCAGGACAAGCTATGTCCTGGTCAATAACTGTGTAGACAGGGTAACTTGACCATTCTCAAAATGATGTTATCTATATTATGTTTTATACACAGGGCAGTACATTAAAAGAAAATCACCAGAAAGAACTGTATGCATAGCTAAAGCAAATAGAGTCTAAATGCACCTCCTTCTAGAGAAAGGCAGGTAAGGCAGCTCAGTCAACTTCCTTCTGTTTTCAGAAATAATCTAACAACATTATAGAAAGCTATAACCTACATTCAAATTGGTAACTGATTTCTGATCAGCAGCATTTCAACCAAAGTGCTTAGTACGAGCTTCCCTTTGATAAAGGGAAAGAATCATTAAGATCTTCATCAAAGAAATATATTTGCATATTTAAATTCTTATACTTGCATGTTTAATAAACAGGTTGTATTCATTCACACATTCATTTGTTCATGCAGTCAGTACAAACATATTAAATATCCAGAGCACTGTAAAGTCGAGTCAGTGGAGAGATGGACACAGAAGAAAAAAAGGGTTCTGAGTTCTGTGAAACCTGCAGTCTCCACAGATTCTAAAACAGGCCATCAACAATGTTTTACCACACTTAAATGTTAACAGTTTTAATACTCAAAACTATTAAAGTTTTATATATTAGAATTCCTCTTTGGAGAATGAAACAGTTGTGTCAGATGCTATTTTTGTTTTGTTTTTATTTTGAATGAAAAGGACTGGGAAATCAGAAGATAAGCAAGATTTGCTGACAGAGAGTGGAACTGGAGTATTTATTTAAGTCTTTAATAAAGACTTGTGAATTAACTGAGTGAAATGTTTACATCAAAATGGTATACACTGAAAAACTTGTTAAAGAAGCCCTGTCTGAAGAAATACTGTGTTTCAGAGCTGTGTGAGCCACGTGAGAAAGACACACCAGCAAAGAGAACGATGCAAGTGGGAAAGACACAAAGATTTTGAATGACTGAATGTTGTTTGTGTTGGATGAAGAAAATTCAGGGGCTTCTCATTTTCTGCTGCTTAAAAAGCTGTCCTCCCACTCAAAGGACATTATTAAGAGCAATTATTTTCTTTTTATGAAACATTACCAAATCCTTCAGTGAGTGGTTCTTGCCAATATCAATTTGGATACATGATGGCAACATGGTAATGATATAATATAAGGAACTCCAGATTTTCACTTTATAATTTGCCACTTGAAGATACACTTATTAAAATATGTCATGCCCAAGTGTGGCTTGTCTGGGTTCTGTTTCAGGGACTAAAAAAAAATATTCTAAGATCTGTGCTCATAAAAGCTCCTCAGCAAGATTTTTCTTGGAGGAACCAAATAGAGACAAATGCCAAAAATAAGCACTAGTGTTGAAGATTAAGTTCTACGACGGTGGTTCTCGGTAGGGCAGACAGAGACCTCCGGAGGCATCTAGAAAATGCATAGGGAGATTTTGCTCTTCCAATGGTAAGAATTGAGGCTCTATTATATTTAAGGCTGGGAGAGGGGGCAGGGCAGTCTGCATGAATATTGTTGCATTCTCAGAGTCGAGAATAGCAGCAAATATTCCTTGTATCTTCACGTAGCTGTGTCCAATCATTTAGGTAAGTGGGTATGCATTATTTGAAGTTACTTCCTTTAGCTCTTTTTTATATTAAGGTAAGAAACTTTATTATTTTAAATGATGTATGTTGGTACCTTGAGTGGATTTTGTTTCACGAGGGTGAAGGTCTTACAAAATAGTACTATGGGGGGGGTGCTGCCAGGGGTGCGGAACCTCTGTTCCACAAACATGCCTCAAAATCTGAACAGAAAGAGGCACAGACAACCGAGGCAAAGGGAGCCCAAGGGCTGTGGGAGAAAGAACCCAACAGAACTACCGAGTTTTACAAGGTCGATATTCTGTAGTAGTCACATCCTATTCCTGGGAGCAGCTGCACCTGGGAGATCGTTGGAAACAAATACTTAACCTTTTGGATAGCCAAACGGTAAGATGGTTACTTGCAACATAATTACAGAGGGAGCACTAACTTAATGAGTAAGAAATGGTAACCCCCCCCCGCCCCAAAAGAAAAGATTTAAGAGAAGTGATACTTGCTATCCATAGACAAAAGAGAAAAGTTTCATCAATGGAAAATGGCAAGACAAAGAAAGAATGTGGAAAAAGCAACCAGGGGGTGAGTGCCTAAAGGACAGTAAAAATCTCTTCTTCATCTTAGTACCCTTGAGACTGCTTATCCCTCATGCACCGCATGACAAGGACGTAAGAAAATGTTGGAATACATGTGTGAAATAAAGAATTAACAAAATGGCAAAAAACAGATACATCCCCAAATTATAGGGGATCCTATAAAAGGACTACCAATCAACCCTGTTTTTTTTTCTTTTTTTGAAAGTAAAAGTAAATGACCCAGTTTCTTTCAGTCTCCTTCCTAACTCATTCTCTTATTTGTGCTTGGAAGGGAGTCTTGCTCCCATTGCCACCACCTCCCCCACCCTTTCATTCTGGACTAATCAGATTTTTCTACCTTCTCTCAGTAAGCGGCAGTCCTGAATATTTGATCACTAGAGCTACGTGTCTGTGTCTCACTGATAGATCCTCTTTGAGAGGAACAAGAGACATTATACACTAAGTCATTTAAGTCGTTCCAGATAAAGACTGAATTAATTTACATCTCAGGAAATTTGAAACTGGAGTCTCCTATCCTGAGGTCCCTCTACTTCCTGCAGAAAAGTTAATTTAGGTCATTTTCCGATACCCTGCATGATGAGCAACTGTTCCTGTGAATGGATCCAAATAAAAGCCTGATGCAAATGTGGGGCAAATCAGTCCTCAGACAGGGTTATCTGACTGAGGTTCCAGAGTTCTCAGTGCCTCCTGGAACATTTGCTTCTCAAGGTTTAAGAATGCATATCTTCAAATAATACTTAGAAAATCAAATTGAGGTTTTCTTATTCATATGACACTTAAATTTTGGGAAGCCTAGCATAATTAAGATTTTATTCCATATTTATTTCAATGGAGTCTTTATTTAGATAAAGAAAAATAAAAAGCAGGTAGTTATATTTTAATTATTTACAAAAATCATTTTAGCATCATTTTGGTCAATATATATCTAGTGATCATGACAACAGATTGTGCTGGGGAGATGAGCACATCACTGGTTACTTGGTCAATTCTAAAACTGAATTCCTCTGAAACTAAAACAGAAGTAATCGGTACTTTAGCAATGTTCAATATTCTTCTATTTTCTCCGCAATATATTACTTTAGATGGCTGTATATATTGTGGTGAACTCTTTCTTCCTTAAGATTTTTACAATTGAGAGTAAAACTAAAATTTTTGCTTCACAAAAAATGTCCATGTGGTTTTAACACTGATTTCCAAAACCATATGTTCTTTATCAACAAACAGGATATATAGCTTAGATGTTTCCCTGCAATGTTTCCCAGACAGCATTATACTGAATGCTGAAAAAAGACTTCTATCAAAACATCTGGTAAACAGAAGTCAAACTGAACTTAAGTGGCAATGTGCATATTTTTTCTAACTTTTTTTCCTCACTTGATTATATATCTTAAAAGAGAGTTAACTATTGTTTTTCCAGGAGAAATTTAAAATACTAATGAAATTTATGTATTTTTTTAATGATTGTTGCAGTATCCATCTTGTCATTCTGCAAAGTGTTGTGTGACTTTTTCAATTAACCACTTTAAAAGAAGTTCTCTTAGCAGTGAATTTAAAAATACTTTCCACATTTGCCTCTGGCTTTCTTAACGAATTCCAACTTATTCCTCTGGCTACTCATGCCTTCTTGCATTTTGATTACTTTTTTGATACATCCTGTTTGTTTTTGAAGAATAAAAAGTACAGTTTTCATGACCTCTAGGGATGCTGCACTACTCAATGCAAGAAAGTAAAGAATTCTGAAATCAGAGGCTGTCAGTGATTCATAAAAGTTATCACAAACAAAAACAATTTAGGATCTGTAACAGCTCGGGAATTGTGATAGAACCACTGTGTACGTAAAGATATTCCAAACCAAACTAAGGCACTCGCAGCCTTTCCCTAAGCATCAGACTTCAATATAGGCAAGAGCTTGGGGTATTTGTTAATTTTTTTCATTCAACGACTTGGAACAAAATGCAACCTATAAATTGAATAGTTAATTACATTCAAGCGATCATCTTTTCATTCTTTATGGGGCAGTTTTAAAACACACGGTGGTACGATTATGTAAATAATTTAAGAATAAAACATAATAAAATGTTAACCATATTTTCCCATTAGATAAGCAAAATCTTAAAAGACTGGTATCAATTAGTAGTGATCAGGGTTGGAGAAACAAGCATTCTGTTATATTGCTTGAAACGTAAATTTGTATGATACTTTTTGGTTATAATTTGGCTATAATTATTTTAAAAGATATACACGTAATATGACTTAGAAACACTGCTTTTAATTGTCCACAATAGCTAAATCGTGGAAGGAGCCGAGATGCCCTTCAACAGATGACTGGATTAAGAAGCTGTGGTCCATATATGCAATGGAATATTACTCAGCTATCAGAAAGAAGGAATTCTCAACATTTGCTGCAACATGGACGGCACTGGAGCAGATAATGCTAAGTGAAATAAGTCAAGCAGAGAAAGACAATTATCATATGATTTCTCTTATCTATGGAACATAAGAACTAGGATGATCGGTAGGGGAAGAAAGGGATAAAGAAAAGGGGGTAATCAGAAGGGGGAATGAAACATGAGAGACTATGGACTATGAGAAACAAACTGAAGACTTCAGAGGGGAGGGGGGTGGGGGAATGGGATAGACTGGTGATGGGTAGTAAGGAGGGCACGTATTGCATGGTGCACTGGGTGTTATATGCAACTAATGAAGCATCGAACTTTACATCGGAATCCGGGGATGTACTGTATGGTGATTAACATAATACAATAAAAACAATCATTAAAATAAAAAAAAAAAGAAACACTGCTTTTAGAAATTTATCCTATAACAAAGAAGGTAATGATCTTTGTCGAGGATGTTCCTTCCACTACTGCAGGTAATAGCAAGGAACATGAACAGCCTTAAATGTCTACCAAAAGAGGAAGGATTAAACACACTTTCATACAGTGGAATATCTGTACTTTCTAACTTTAAATATTTTCAAGACATTTTAAGTTAAAAAAGTGAGAGTCCTAAACTGTTATTTTAGGATGGTAGCAATTTCAAAAACTTGTATATTTTTAATCTATAGGTAGAACTACAGATATCCCTCAATGATCATAAATAAGTCTGAAAAAGATCCCTCATTATGTAATTGTATAAATTTTTGCAACACAGCATTAGGTCAGTGATTAGTTTTATGAAATCTGAACCAAAAAGCCAACATAATTTTCACACAAGAATATATTTGCTTAATGGAGTTTATTAGCACATTCTAAATTATAGCAGGTCTGTAACACAGGCTGTAAATATTCCACCAAAATGAAAAGGGAAGCATCCTACTTCCAAGAATACATCTGGGCAGAGTTGAGGAATCTACATGAAGAGGAGGATAGTTCATGATTGAAGACAGATGTGGCCAATGACTTTTTTGCCCCAAACTACTCTGCATAGTAACTGCAGACAGGTCTCATGCCCTCCATCCCACCACTGTCTTTTTTGGAGTTCAATATCTGGCTTAGCGCCTGACAGAGGGTGAGCACACAATAAATACACTCTGAATGGATGGCCAAATATCCGATGTTTAAAAGCTGGTGAAATTATGAGGTATAGGAAATTAAGCAATGGACAAAGATGTATTTAGGGGATGGCTGTTGTTCACCATGATGATGTGAAATTTAAATTAAAAAAAATTTATCACATACCAATCAAGTAGCCGTTACCATTATCACTTATGAAAAAGGGATGTAGCAGGAAAGCCTAGCGCATAGCCTGAATTACATGAGGTGATGTCTCAGCTACACATTCCTCAGGACATTTAATTTTCTTTCTTCCTCATCTCTGTACAAAAATTCTCTGATTCGAGTCTTTAGTACACTGTTAGACCACCCACAATGAACCCTGTTTACTTTAAACACTCTCCCGTAATGGCTAAACTCCTCAGAAAGATAACTGGCCAATACAAAGCAGGGTTTCAGAAAGGAGTCAGACCCGAGATGATGGTTATCCAAGTGAGCAAAGGGAAGTTTTACGAGTACAGTGAAACCCTCCCTCAAAAGCACAGCCCCATTGGATTTCCATCTGGGAAATAATAGCAGCAAATAGATCAGGAAAGCAGGAGGTATACAAGTATGGGTGGTTTCCTCAAAAGCAGACTTGAGATTTTAAGAGGCACAGATGCAAAGCCAGGTGTAGTAAATAACAGCAGCCAGTAATGAGAACACTGTCTTTTTGAATTTGCAATACGGAAGGCACAGCTGCATACACAAATAGCTATCAGGAAGAGGAGCACTGTTTTAAAAGGATGATGTGTGTGTACTTAAGGGTCAGTGATACTCAAACTGTGAACCAGGGGTAATACAAAATGTGGTGACTATCACTGTCCCGTCCGCCATCATATTTACAAACGAATGAATTTCTGCATTTCCTTAAAGAATGAAGTAGAAATAACAATCTCTTTGCCACTACCTTCAGCAGAAGCTCTTGAATAAAAGAGAAAAAAAGTGTAAGAAGTGAACAAGATTTCAAATTTTGAAGCTTGGTCGAGATCCTTGTCAAAATAGGAGGTCACACATCTAGGACTGTTGAGATGTCTGGGTGATAGCATTCACTTTCTGTGTTTACAATGAAAACACACTAAACGATATATGCCCTCAAGTATATGACTTTTTTATATCTCATTTTCACAAAACCTGAGAAATTTTTATTTTTAAAAGAAATTAGAATTTCTCCCTAGTTTTATAAGGGTAATAGGGACTACATAATTTACTTGAGAAAACTGATCAGAAAAAAATACTAATCTCAAAGTTCAACACATATATTCAAATATATGTCATTTACTATCTTTTCCTCCTATCAATCACACATAGTGATCACTGCTTATTCAAGAAAGATCCAATTAACTTTCTACTCTAATGACATTTATTAAATCAGAGAGATAATCTTTAAAGTAATCCACATTTCATTAAAAATTGAATAAAATGCATAATATCAGACACTAAACTGATAGAGGATAAAGAATACTTTGTCTACTATGGAACAAAAATCACAAACCAATGCTCTAAAACACATTCGCTGAGTGTTATAATAAGGCCAAACTGGATTTTAATCTTTTTTCCCCCCAACTGGATAAAAATATAGAAAAAGAGGCAGAGCTCTTGTTACCATAATATTGCAATAAAGCCAATGTAATCCTTCCCATGAGGGGATTCACTCTAAAGACCTGTTTTTAATTGCTAAGAATAAAAATACTTTAAGTTTTCTGTAATTTAGCATTTGCCTTCTTCAAAATCAAAGGATTAAAAGAAGGAATCCATACCACCACTATATAAAGATACTAATAACATTAACATATACATATGTGTGAGTGTGTCTCTCCGTCTCTCCATATATATGCATACACACATGTGTGTTTTTAGAAAGTGTTTTTCCAACAGTGCTTAGAAAACTCACCTACACATCCAAGTTCATTGTTTATAAACTTTTCTTCCCACACAATTGCAGGACATAATTCAGCTAAATTTCTGTCACATAACAAGGATTCCCCTTTGCTTCAGTTTCCAATAACCTGTTCCTATTTTCTTCTGAGTCCTTGCTGACAGAGATTTTAAACATTAATATTTCTACTAAGTCTGTTAAAAGCAATCTAGGCTTTTTCTATTATGCTTGTCAAAAGTTTCCCAAGCCTCTGCCTACTGCCCAATTCCAAAGTCTCACAGCACTTACAGGGGCTAAAATCTGCAATGGTTACTTTTTATGCTGAAGCAAATTACCACAGATTTGTGGGTTAAAACAACACAAATTCATTATCTTACATTTCTAGAAGTCAGGAGTCCTACATGAGACTTGCAGGACTAAAATTTAAGGTGTTGGCTGGCCTGTGTTACTCCTGGAGGCTCAAGGGGGAAAATGGTTTCTTTGCCTTTTCCATCTTCCTGAGGCCATTTGCATTCCTTGGCTCAGGGCCCCTTTCTTTTTCACTCCAATCCTTGCTTCTGTCCTCACATACCTTCTCTGAGCCTGACCCTCCCCCTCCCATTTATGAGAACTCTCATGATGACACTGAGTCTAGCTGGACAAACCAGACTAATTTCCCCGTCTCAAGAGCCTTAACTCAATACATCTGCAAAACTTCTTTTGCCATGTAAGGTAATCTGGAGATTAGAACATGGACATCTTTAGGGAGCCCATTATTCCACCTACCACAGAGCCCCAAACCAAGAATGACGATGATTTCAAATCACTTGCCTATTTAATACAATGTGATTCTCTAGAAATGATAACAGGTTCAGTTTTGATTGACAGCTTGAAAATAAAGGGATCATGGGGAGAGATAATCCTATCACCAGATGTTTTGACATCTTTGTTCCGTCAGATAATGTTGTTTCTGACCCTTCCTCATGAATGTCTCTGAAATGTTCTATGAGTAGTAAGGTTACTTCATTCTCTTTAGTGATTGAAGCAATAGTCTAGAATTAAGGGCAATGATTAAGACTTTGCTGTTGATATTGTTTGAATGAAACTCTAAATTATAATATTCTCCCTGATAAACAATTAACATCCTCAGTTTGATGCTACCAGTATACATTCCCAAACAAACATCTCTGAATTCTTTCACATTAGAGAAATGATTACCATAATGGACTTCTGGTAATCCTATTGCCTTGGTTGACATGAAGAAGGGGACTGAACATATATTGGTATTTAAGCTGGTGATCCTAGACAGGCAGTGTAGAATAAGTGTGCTATTTTGAAAAAAGTACGGGGGGTTGGTTTCTGTTCCTACACTTTGAATGATCTATTCTACTTTGGAAATCAAGTCCTAAATGAAATCAGTTTTCTTATCCATAAAATGAGGGCATGATTCAGATCAGGGATTCCAAAGTTTTTAGTGTAAAATCATTTTGTAAAACAAATACTAAATGGAATATATTTTATTAATATAAGTTTGTAAGTTCAAATTTACTTACCAATACCATTTTCATTATTTATAAAACCAATCAGTAAAAACGGAAGACCCATTCTGTGTTAAATTTGAAATCAGGGCTTATGAGTGGTAGCTGCAATACGTTAGGGACCTATTTATTTTCATATTCTTTTGGTTGCACATAATCAATATTTACATTTGCAAATGACACAATCACTTTAGTTACTCATTTTGCAATTTCAAGATACACTTAAAAGCAGAGGCAGAGGAGAAGTTTTATTTTTACATCTTTCCAGAAATAAAGAAATTTAACAGCAAACCTTAAGGGAAGATATTAGGTAATATATTCTGCATATAGCAGATTGGTGTATATGAGGATTTTTTTTTCAGTTTTAAAAGTAGTTTATTACAAACATAGAGTAAGTGCTCTGGAAGTCCCTAAAATGGTTGCGAAATAAACGAGGACTATCTTCGTAATATGTAATTGCTAAAAAACAATAAAACAATAAATAAGTATAATAATTAGATAAATAAAGCTCAATTGGCTTCTTAAGACAGAGATTAGAATTTACCACTTGCCAGAAATTTCCTTTCTGCAACCTCTGCTGTTTTTGAAAACTCCCCACTGCTTTAGTAGAATATTTGTATAATACACATACTTATATTATACCTACAATTTACATTTATTTTTTCTAGTCTTTAACTTTTCTCAGGCCATTATATGTGTCATGAATTGTACCATAAGCTTTTCAAAGTCAGGGACTTCTATATCATGTGCTTCCTCTATTTACAGTAATGAAAATACTTTCTACCCAGTAGGGGAAGAGGGTAAAAATTTACTTTTTAAACTTATTCTCCTTATAAAAAAAAAGGAAAGATTAATATAAGAAATAATGAGATTAATAACTCAGGCAACACTTTCCTTTCTACGTTTTGTCCATTCTAAGAATACAGTCTAGTTTAGATGGAGGGGACGTAAGAACTGACTAGATACTGAGAGGGCAAGAATTTTACTCATGTTAATTTTTTCTTTTTCTATAGAAGAATAGAAAGAAAATAAACACTTTAAAATTATTTCTAAATTATGCCAATAAAATAAAATGTGGTAGAAAAAAGAAATTGATATATCTTTAGGGCATTAAAAAGTAGAACAATTCTGGACAACAATATTCATTCATTCGTCCATCCATCCATCCATCCATCCATCCATCCATCCATCCCAAAGAGAATGACCACATTTATATTAAATATCAGGCACAGATTAAACAAATATAACAGATTATCACTTCTAGCCTTGTAAACCTTACAGCCCATGCAGATGATTCTTCATTCTAAGAGATTTCTGAATAATAAACAATTTGAACAATTTTATTAGACTTCGAATCCATTACAGAAATATGTTTTTATTCAACTCTAGTTTTCCAAAAACAAAAGGATATCTTCATTTCCCAAACATGTTGAAAAATCTATTAGCTATTAATTTTCTAGTAACTTTCTCTATACGAAAAAAAGAAAAAAGAATTTACAATATAAGGCTTTTGAAAAAGCACCAGGAAATACTGGTGCCTAACAGAGGTTAGTTCCAAGCCATGAGCCACTGATTTAAGCTTTATTAAGATTGTACTTGTTCCAGCTTGGTTTCACTTAGATATGCTTTCATTTCTCCCAGGTTGTAGTCTATTACTCTATTACTAGTATATTTTTCTGTAATTTATTCCCTTCTGAGTTCAAGAAAAATGCAACCTGAAATCAGATTAATTTCTGAAAGCTAGTACACAGATCTAATAGGTGGGAAGAATGATGCACACTTGTTCCCTTGCAGGAGAAAGGAGTTTGAGTGCCAGCAAGAGCACTTATGAATTCAGATGAAAAACAAAGTTATTCTCAAGGATTACAATTTGTCAGAAGAGTTGGCAGGTTTTTGAAAGCCTATTCCATCCTTGGGACCAAGAAAAGCCACATCCCTGCCCAGACTTTCTCAATGGCCAGACTAAACTACCATAGTTGACCTTGGTTTCTATCAGCTTAAAACGGGCATAAAAGAATCTGACACTTCTTCCTGATGCTTTACCATTTTCTTCAACATGTAGCTGGCAAAACATAAAGCACAGTAGTACAATTGAAAAAATTAAGGTTAGGATTTTTGACCCTAAAGTCCAACTAAATATATATTTTCTTTGGACCTCACCCCTGCTTTCAATCCACTCTCTACCTCAGGTATGAGCTAAGAGACAAAGCACAGAAATGCATTTGAAGAGCTCAGATTGAGTTCAAATTCATCTGTAGTAAATATGGTGGGAACGAATTCAGTCAAGTAGCTTCTACACACATGGTACAACCAACTGGAACTTCTGTGGTTTTACTGCAATTTCTTGACAGACTAAGTGTTCTTTTTTTTCTCATGTTTGCTTTTTCTGAATGTCTAATCACTTAAAAAGGCACTTTGATCCATCTGCACACTCATGAGAAAAGGGCACAAAGAAAGATTTGACAAAAGCAGCATGAGACAAAATTAAGGTTATGAAAATGCTTTAAAAATCCTACTTTTTATCCAGTAATTAGGGAATAGACAGCAAAAGAGGGAAGAAAGAATAAAGTAAATTAAAATATTACCAATGTTTGCATATTCTATTATATATTTTGAATAAAATCTTCCGTGCACACCACACACACCTACTCCTTCACGACAACTGAATTTTTCTTAATATTGGAATGCATGTTTAAAATGCACAGTAGCAATGAAGTCAAGAAATTTCTGATCAATCAGGGAAGGATGCATATCATCATTGTTTAAAATAAGCAGTATTCTGAGTTAATAATCATCTGACTTAGATCATTCCCTGGACAGGGATAAATAAAATGAATTAAACCCACCTTACAGGCATCCTTCACAAACACATGTCAACTTTAGGTTTATCAAAAGAATAAGTAAACTGATGGTAAGTAAATGGATGAATGCAAATATGCATGCCTTAGCTTTTGGAATTCCCTTTTTTCTGTAGCTTCTGGTGAAATTGTCCGGGTTCCTTCTTTCTAGTTCTCTCTGAAGGCAAGTATGTGTTCCTGGTATTCTAGACTGATATCTAAAAGGAATTCCCTATTTCTTTTAAAAGATTTTATTTATTTATTTATTTATTTATTTGAGAGAGAGAGCACACAAAGAGAGGGGCAGAGAGAAAGGCAGAGAGAGAGAGAATCTCAAGCAGACTACTCACGGAGTGTGGAGCCCGACCAGGGCTTGATCTCCCAACCCTGACATTATGACCTGAGTCAAAATCAAGAGTTGGACACTTGACTGAGCCATCCAGTCGCCCAGGGAATTCCCTATTTTTTAAATGCCATTGGTAATGATTAGGTCATATAGATTTTAGGTGCTTTCTTGCAATCCCTTCATGAAATAATTTGTCCTTGACATATCACATTGGATCCAAACCACCATTTTTAGAGACATTATTCCCAAGGTAAAATAAAAATCTAACATCAGCTTAGACACTATTTGCTGCAGGGAACAGATTACCCACAAGTAGTGATTTTCATAAAGACTTTTGTTTTTTTCAAACATATATATTTGGGGTTAAGGAGTTCTAGCAATGGGTAATTCAAAAGTCCAGAGCTGCCTGGGCTTGGAGTTGGCTTATTTGTTTTCCTTGACTTTCCCTTCTTTTTAGCTAATTCGGCTCTCAATTTTCTAAATATCACAACTTTACAAAACAATGTCCCAAGAAAGATGGGTTGAAGATTGTTCTTGCCATCTCTCTTTTTATAAATCAGAAAGGAACGAATTTCTTAGAATACCTGACAGAAGACATATCCTTAGATGTCCTTGACCAAAACTGAGGTACATACACAACCCTAAAGCAATCACTGGCCAGGTGCATGGGATTTGTTTGGATCAGTGGTTCTCAAAGTGTGGTCCCCAGCATCCGTGTAAACTTGTTAGAAATGTACATTCTTGGGCCCCTCCCCAGGCCTACTGACACAGAAGCTCTGGAGTGAAGGTCCAGTAATCTCCTGAACAAGCCCTCCAGATGCTTCTACTAACGTTGAAGTTTGAGGACTGCTGATTTAGACTGATCTGATTGATCCCCTTGGTCTGAGTCCATCTTTCTTGAGCAGCTAAGGACACATTCTCCTCAAGGTCTCTGCACTTGTTCCTTACACCTTGCGGGATCCTTCCCCACATGGGTTACTCCCTCGTGTCCTTGACCTTACCAGGGAGTCTTTCTCTGATTACTGTATGTGAAATAGTTATGGCCTAGACACGTGCCCCAGCATTTCCCATCCCCCCTTACTGCTTTATTTCTCTCCAAATGAAGGGATCACCATCTGACATATCACATATTTATTTGTGTCTGGTCTGTTTCCTCTATTGGAATTGAAGGTCTACGGAAGTAAGGTCTTTGTTCCCTTTATTTCTCTGCTTTATCCCCAGGGCCTAGAACATTGTGTGGTAAATTATAGGCATTAAATAAATATTTGCTAAGTGATTGATTAGAATACTGATATCCAAATGAAATTGGAAGAAGTCAAAGAATGGCTAATGGGTAGACAAACAACAGTCTGCCAAAGCAAACTATTCATAAATGGAGATTTGGAATAAAATCCATTCGTGACTTGGGAATTTAAGTGTTTGTCATAATATAAAACAGAGCCTTATTATATTAACTTAAAATAAACCCCTCCTTTTTACCTTTAATGCTATGTTAAAATAAATTTACATATATTGCACATTTTTCTGTTTTACCAAACGTGATAGCTTTTACCAGTGGAAATGTCACTTTTTTGGGGGAAAATAAACAGATTCAAACAACATAGAAGCTTGCATTAAAATTAAATTTTAAATAACCAGCTTTCTTTCAAAAATCCAGAAATTCAGATGAGGGAGAAATTGGACGCAGCCAAAATAGTTTCAAAATATAAGCTACTTATATAAACAGATTAAGACACTTTCAATTTCTCAAACCGTTGGTTTTCTTTTTTAGTTTTAAGGAAATAATATTTGGTTTTCTTATCAATATTTGCTTTACATGGAGAATAATTTTATGTAAATGAATAAATACATGGGTCCATAAATGATTTTGTATACAGGGAGAAAATTTTAAATGACATAACATACTAAATGTTATTGAACTAGAGAAAAAAAAAATTCAATTGAAATGCATCTCTTGTTAGTTTATTTATTTATTTATTTATAGATTTTTATTTATTTATTTGAGAGAGAGAGCCAGAGAGCAAGCAGAAGCAGGGGGAGCAGCAGAGGGAGAGGGAGAAGCAGGCTCCCCGCTCACCAGGGAGCCCAACATAGGATTCGATCCCATGACCCTGGGATCATGACCTGAGCCGAAGGCAGACGCTTACCTGACTGAACCAACTGGGTGCCCCTCTTGTTAGTTTAATACGGATATGCCATATTTCCAGAAGTACTTTTTGAAAATTCTTTGAGTAAATTTTGTTATTAATTTGCATAAATTGGTATGTTTAAATCTAACCATAGAGGTGTTACTCATGAAGATAATTTCCTTAAGAAAAAAAATAGTTATTGCACTCTAAATTATTTACGGCAACAAAGCACAAGATCTTAGCTACTAATCTGCAAATAATTGTGTGTGCATGTGTATATGTGTGTATAAACGATTTAGACACTGTTATAAATTATATGTCAAAGGGTAGAGAGCAAACCAGCACTGAACAACCTTAAAACACTTTGTTTTCAGTGGAGGTTAGAGAGACTTGCATCTAAGCGTGCTGAGTATGCAAGGGGCACGGTGCTCCCACCGCACTGCACAAGTGACTTCCCAGGGTTGTCCCTCCTCCTTGATGGACCACAAAAAACTTTCCTGAAACTTGTTCTCCTTTTGCTTTTCCAAGATACAGCTGGTTAAATTCCTTTTCATATGTCTGCAACAATTCTAGTTTGGGATATGCTGTTATAAACAGAATGACTTTCATGTTCTTCATGGTAATTTAGATCAGCCCTTCTGTTTCATTCCTGACACATAGCTTCTCAATGACTCCTTACCTACACACAAGTCAGAGGGCAGCACCACTGATCTCAACAGCAATGAACACAACTTCCAGAATACCTCTTTTCTTGTCTCATAACATGTGTTCACATCACTCTTCATTTTAGACATTATAACCTTGATTATTTACTTCATACTTTTTTTTTTTTTAAATAAGCCAATGTCTGTACCCTCTTTATGTGTTGGTCGTCATGAGGTATGAGTTCCAGCAAGGCAGGAAACAATATACAGTGGAAATTTTTTAGAACAATTCTCACATGTCAAAAAATTTTCAAAATCATCCTGCTACTCCAATATGTATGCTAATTGTTCTTGGCTTTTATATTCGCTCACATTCCCATAAGAATTTTCAGTGCCCTAAATTAGCACAGTGCACACATTTTTTATTTTTAAAGTAGGCTCCACAACCACTGCGGGGCTTGAACTCACAACCCTGAGATCAAGAGTCACATGTTCTACCGACTGAGCCAGCCAGGTACCCCTACACATGTTTTAAGTATATAGTTTAATGGGTTTTTACCTGTGTGTATTCCTATGACATACTGAACCATTCCTTCCCCAGAAGGTTCTTTCATGCCTCTTCCTCAGTCAATATGGTTACGCCATTCTATTAAGTCTGTCCTCAACATGTTCTGTGAGAAACTTTTTTATTTTCATACCAAAAAATTTATTCCCAAGCTGACTAATACTTGTATGGTGTTAGTTCAAAATGTAGTCAGGCAATAAATTGATTTTAAACTAAAAAATGTGGTTTTTCATAAGTGGAAAAATGCTAAATGTTCAGAGAAGGAATTAAATTAAAAACCTACTTTTTTCCCCAAGTAATCGCTATACAAAAATTCAGTTTTGTTTTTATACATATTTCTTTCCTAACGACACAACACAAATTACAGTAGTTCTCCCTTATCCAGCTTTGATTTCCATGGTGTCAGTTACCCATGGTTAACTGTGGTCCAGAAACATGATCCACTTTCTGACTTATTGTCAGAAGGTCAGTAGCAGCCTACTATCATTCACCTCAATTCATCTCATAGGCTTCATCAAGCCACTTCATCACAAGAATAAGAAGGGTGAGTACAGTAAAATAAGATATTTTGAGAAAAAGAGAGAGGGGTCACAGTCACATAATGTTTATTATAGTATATTGTTATAATTATTCTATTTTATTATGATATTGTTGGTAATCTCTTACTGTGCCTATTTTATAAATTAAACTTTATCGTAAGTATGCACAGGAAAAACCAGAGTCTACACAGGGTTTGTACTATCGGTGGTTTCAAGCACCCACTGGGGGTCTTGGAATGTATCCTCCACAGACAAGGGACGACTACAGTACGTCCTTCTGAAGTAAGTCACACAATGATTGTAATAATTATGATGATGATAAAATAGCAATTAACTTTAATGTAACAGTCACAATACACTAGGCATTATTGAAGCATTTCACTGTATTTTAATCCTCAATAGTAAGAGAAAGGTATTCTAATATTCTTATTTTGAGGATGATGGGTACATAATTTGCCAACACTAAAGAACAGTAAGGGGCAAAGTTAGGATTTGAACCCAGATAGTCCAGGACCACAGTCTTTTTCTCTTACTCATGAAGCCACACTGTCAACCTGAGACACAGAAGAATAGCAGGGATAGATTACTAGACAAAGCAGCAACTACCACAGATGAACTCTTTCTTACTACCTCTTGGATTCTGGCAGATATTGTATGCCACATGGTAAGTTCAATTTCCATAATCTCACCTCTCCTACAGTCTAAATATCATGTGATATTTGTCATTATAATTTTATATGTATTGCGATAGGGACAAAATGACATTTAAACAGCTTGTGTACATGCAAATAATTCAATAATCAAATAAGAAAATTTAAAATTTTAGAATCATGTATAGCTTTCTTTTCTCAGCTATAGAAACATAGAATGACCATATCTAGAGAACTTCTTGGAGGATGATGTAAGACCATTTCATATTTCTGGCTCTATTTTAAATCTGGAAAAGCATAGGTGATATATATCTAAATGCCTTTTCCCATTATCTTCTAAAAATTTCAACTCTAATTTTTTGATCTAGAAGCTAAGCTTTTAAAATAAAATAAATGCCTATACATCAGACGTATCTGTATATATTTTCTCTTACCCTTCATTAAGGATTGCCTAATATTTAAAATTATGAGCAATCTTAGTATTTGAATTGAAAAAAGGTGGGGTTTTTTTTTTCCTCTTCTGTGAAGCTTTTTTATTACTTCTCATGAGTCAAGGGAAAAGTCTTTCTTTATTGCCTTTACAAATCATGAGTAAAACACAAATGCTTAATTGAGCAGATTGATGATTAAATGGAGAAAAATGATGAAAGGAAAGATGCCAGCACAAACAGAATATGGCCATTCATTTCTACCCCAAATGAATCAACTCCTGCTCATGAATGTGGGTTTAATACTAATTTTGGCAGAAACTACCCAGAGCACCAACCCTCTGCGGAGTCCCACGTTTGCATGGGGACAGCTTTTTCCTGTTTCTTTTGCTAGAATACACCAAATAGCTCTCTCTCTTGTTGGCACAATCAAAGAACTCTCAAATGAAGGATTATAAACATAGTGAATGCAGGAAACTTTCTCACACCTGAACTCCAAATACTCATTCAAAGATGAAAACGTTTCCCCCTAAAGAAACTAGGCAACTAAGCTATAATATGCAATGTCAGCAGGATTACCCTGGTCATCAGCCATCACAGATCTAATTTCTTGGCATCAACTGGATTAAAACAATTTAAAAAAAAAAGGTAAAATAGCTTCAACTGAATTGCATGACTCGGGAAGATAAGGAGCAGTCGCCACATCTCTGCTCTTACATATGCACAGACTAGCTCAGTTCCTATTTATGTCTGACTGTCTACCACAGAAAGTAACTGAGGTTTTTAAACAAGCAGCTTGCTATTTTGAGCTGATATTGCTGAGCTTTTCCTAATATATTGGTTGATCAGCAGCATAAGACCTTTCAGACACTAAATGGCAGAAATAAGCCCTTCTAAGGTTTTCTAAATCCTTCCTATCCTCATAACAGGATTCCTCCAGTCAACTACTAGGGGATGGAAAGTAGCACCCCATTAGGTGTTAAAGACACCCAAGTGAGTCAGAGAAGTTAGCTGGCAGTTTAACTGGGCCCTACTACAAATACTCTGTAATAGAAGTGCCACATTTAATTAGCGCTGAAGCAGGGAACAAAGCTCTCTCATTTTAGAAAGCGGGCGAATGGAATCTCAAGGAAAAAAAAAAGGCAAACCTCTTACCTTTTGTAGCAATTCGTACACACTGGGTTTTAGTTTCCTGATGGAGTGAAACATGAAAGAGAACAGTCAGTGTATAGACAATGTTTCCTATTTCATAATCCCGGGTTATAAACTAGGTTTATGAAGAGCAGAATTGCAATATCAAGGAAACTTTTTTTTAAAAATGTATCCTCAGAGAGATCTTTTAAAAATCTGAAGTGAGAACTTTTAAAAACGTTTCAGTATTTTCTAAAAATTCAGGTGTCTGTTTTCATCTCATAATGAAACAGGCTATCTTGTCTGGGACAAAGAGCAAAAGCACTGGATTTGCAGTTATCATACTTTCTAAACAATTAGAAAGAAAAATGTGTTTGCAAAGCTTATACAAGTCAGACCCAGACACCAACTTCATTTTCACCACACAGCTCTTAGACTCAGGCCAAAGCTGCACATCCCACGCTCTCACGTGGATCCCAGCACGACTACCCAGCAAAAGGACGGTAGAGAGAGATCATCCACAAGTTGGATCACAGTTACAGTATGATTTATCTGTTCACTTTTTTTTCCTTTTTAAAATTTTGCTGTTAGGGGTTAAATATTTCTCATTGGGACTGTTTTCCTATTCTTGCTAGACAGATGGAATCGAGGAAGGAGAAGTTGAAATGGGAAAGGACTAAGATTATTCAGGTTCTTTTTCTTTTCCTTTTTTTTTTTTTTTAAATGTTGTGGTGTGGCACTACGTGGGGAAATGCAATTCTAGGCCCACACCACACACCTCCAGGACTTAGTTCCTTCAGTTCATAGCTTTGAACATACAAGAGGTTGGAAAAGATAGTAAAGCCAGTGAACAAAACAAAGGCTATCTGTTTTTAGGATGTGTTTGTAACTCCATCTTGAGTGGTTCTATATATTGACAAGCCAAGAGTTGATCATTCTCTTAATTATACAAAACAAAGCACTGAGGGAGAATTAGTAGTTAAAAATAAAACTTTGCATTCTATTATTTAATTGTGACTTGAGGCCTTTACAGTCCGCTCTAAGAGATTGTTTCAGATTCCCACAAAGGCCCAAAGGGATTCTGATTCCCTAAAAGCAATTGCTGTTAATTCTATCAGGATTTCCAGCCTCTGCTGGTAGGAACCACATCCATTCTGAAAATATTTGCCAAGATAACTGTGAGATAAATTGTTGCTACTCTGTGCTTTGATTAAACCACATGTAGATATATTAACAATTAGAAGAGAACATTCATATCAAGGCTCTTAAAGAGTGCCAGAGAAAATCCTTTATAAGTAACATTCATTAACACTCCTCTTACACCACAGACCCAGGAATGAAAGTTAATTTGGAATCGCTCACATGTCTAAAGATGAATACCCAGAACTGTTTTCTACCGCTATGCTACTTCCATGGTCTTCTTTTTTGAGCAGCCCCATGGTACCGGTGATGTGGAAGGATGGGCATGTGGGAAGCGGGCAGCCAACTTGCCTCTAAAGGCTCCCACTTATGTACACATAAACTAGAAAGGAGACGAGAATAATGTTTTCAACCATGGGCAGCCCGTGGCTTTGGAGTATGTCCTAGAAGATGCCGTGACATTTTTCTTTGCCATATACTGGCAAGGGAATATAGGTAAGCAGAAGGACAGAGTTTTCATTTGACAGCAGCCAGTCAATACCCCTAAGCTCTCATGACCCCTGCAGAAAAGCCAATGGATTATGTC